>NC_139988.1:83501994-83876047 GCF_964263955.1 Coregonus lavaretus | reverse complement strand
GCCCTCTCCATCTGAACTGAACGTTTTATTGGAGGAGAACGGCAGATTCAAAAGCTCACTTCCAGGAATGACACATCTCAAGTGATCAGTGGGTTCAGTCACCATGACAACAAATATCCTCCACACAGGATGAGCTGCTTGGGTCCAATTTGTTAGTTTGTTTGAGGGCAAAGTCGCTTCTTTACTGTCATAGAAGTCGGATTGACCCCTAGCCATAATGAAAAATATCAGCAGCTGCCTAGTACAGTATGGTTTGTCTGTTTTATGATTGCTTTCCCAGTGTATGTCAGTATATTTAGGAGATCCCCAGCAAAACATATCTTTGACATTAGTCTACACTATTTTGTTGTAACCTATACTGTAGTACAGTAGTCAGAATGCGATTAAACAGCTGTATATTATTTTATTTTATTTGGGACAAGTACAACCACTTTGACACATTTAACAAACAATCGTCCGATGCATTGCACTATAGTGTTTCTAGCTCACGCTAATTTTCAACACCCGTCCCTAAATTGACTTCAATGGAAACAAAAGGAAATAAATACATAATCAATAAAAATCATAGAATATACAGTGGGGAGAACAAGTATTTGATACACTGCCGATTTTGCAGGTTTTCCTACTTACAAAGCATGTAGAGGTCTGTCATTTTTATCATAGGTACACTTCAACTGTGAGAGACGGAATCTAAAACAAAAATCCAGAAAATCACATTGTATGATTTTTAAGTAATTAATTTGCATTTTATTGCATGACATAAGTATTTGATACATCAGAAAAGCAGAACTTAATATTTGGTACAGAAACCTTTGTTTGCAATTACAGAGATCATACGTTTCCTGTAGGTCTTGACCAGGTTTGCACACACTGTAGCAGGGATTTTGGCCCACTCCTCCATACAGACCTTCTCCAGATCCTTCAGGTTTCGGGGCTGTCGCTGTGCAATACGGACTTTCAGCTCCCTCCAAAGATTTTCTATTGGGTTCAGGTCTGGAGACTGGCTAGGCCACTCCAGGACCTTGAGATGCTTCTTACGGAGCCACTCCTTAGTTGCCCTGGCTTTGTGTTTTGGGTCATTGTCATGCTGGAAGACCCAGCCACGACCCATCTTCAATGCTCTAACTGAGGGAAGGAGGTTGTTGGCCAAGATCTCGCGATACATGGCCCCATCCATCCTCCCCTCAATACGGTGCAGTCGTCCTGTCCCCTTTAAAGAAAAGCATCCCCAAAGAATGATGTTTCCACCTCCATGCTTCATGGTTGGGATGGTGTTCTTGGGGTTGTACTCATCCTTCTTCTTCCTCCAAACACGGCGAGTGGAGTTTAGACCAAAAAGCTCAATTTTTGTCTCATCAGACCACATGACCTTCTCCCATTCCTCCTCTGGATCATCCAGATGGCCATTGGCAAACTTCAGACGGGCCTGGACATGCGCTGGCTTGAGCAGGGGGACCTTGCGTGCGCTGCAGGATTTTAATCCATGACAGCGTAGTGTGTTACTAATGGTTTTCTTTGAGACTGTGGTCCCAGCTCTCTTCAGGTCATTGACCAGGTCCTGCCGTGTAGTTCTGGGCTGATCCCTCACCTTCCTCATGATCATTGATGCCCCACGAGGTGAGATCTTGCATGGAGCCCCAGACCGAGGGTGATTGACCGTCATCTTGAACTTCTTCCATTTTCTAATAATTGCGCCAACAGTTGTTGCCTTCTCACCAAGCTGCTTGCCTATTGTCCTGTAGCCCATCCCAGCCTTGTGCAGGTCTACAATTTTATCCCTGATGTCCTTACACAGCTCTCTGGTCTTGGCCATTGTGGAGAGGTTGGAGTCTGTTTGATTGAGTGTGTGGACAGGTGTCTTTTATATAGGTAACGAGTTCAAACAGGTGCAGTTAATACAGGTAATGAGTGGAGAACAGGAGGGCTTCTTAAAGAAAAACTAACAGGTCTGTGAGAGCTGGAATTCTTACTGGTTGGTAGGTGATCAAATACTTATGTCATGCAATAAAATGCAAATTAATTACTTAAAAATCATACAATGTGATTTTCTGGATTTTTGTTTTAGATTCCGTCTCTCACAGTTGAAGTGTACCTATGATAAAAATTACAGACCTCTACATGCTTTGTAAGTAGGAAAACCTGCAAAATCGGCAGTGTATCAAATACTTGTTCTCCCCACTGTACACTACTGGTCAAACGTTTTAGAACACCTACTCATTCGAGGGTTTATCTTTATTTGTACTATTTTCTACATTGTAGAAGACATCAAAACTATGAAAGAACACATATGGAATCATGTAGTAACCAAAAAAGTGTTAAACAAAACAAAATGTATTTTATATTTGAGATTCTTCAAATAGCCACCCTTTGCCTTGATGACAGCTTTGCACACTCTTGACATTCTCTCAACCAGCTTCATGAGGTAGTCACCTGGAATGCATTTCAATTAACAGGTGTGCCTTCTTAAAAGTTAATTTGTGGAATTATTTTCCTTCTTAATGCATTTGAGCCAATCAGTTGTGTTTTGATAAGGTAGGGGGGTATATACAGAAGATAGCCCTATTTGATAAAAGGCCAAGTCCATATTATGGCAAGAACAGCTCAAATAAGCAAAGAGAAATGACAGTCCATCATTACTTTAAGACATGAAGGTCAGTCAATACGGAACATTTCAAGAACTTTGAAAGTTTCTTCAAGTGCAGTCGCAAAAACCATCAAGCGCTATGATGATACTGGCTCTCATGAGGACCGCCACAGGAATGGAAGACCCAGAGTTACCTCTGCTTCAGAGGATAAGTTCATTAGAGTTACCAGCCTCAGAATTTGCAGCCCAAATAAATGCTTCACAGAGTTCAAGTAACAGACACATCTCAACATCAACTGTTCAGAGGAGACTGTGTGAATCAGGCCTTCATGGTCGAATTGCTGCAAAGAAACCACTGCTAAAGGACACCAATAATAAGAAGAGACCTGCTTGGGCCAAGAAACACGAGCAATGGACATTAGACTGGTGGAAATGTGTCCTTTGGTCTGGAGTCCAAATTGGAGATTTTTGGTTCCAACCGCCGTGTCTTTGTGAGATGCGGTGTGGGTGAACGGATGATCTCTGCATGTGTATTTCTCACTGTATAGCATGGAGGAGGAGGTGTTATGGTGTGGCGGTGCTTTGCTGGTGACACTGTCTGTGATTTACTTAGAATTCAAGGCACACTTAACCAGCATGGCTACCACAGCATTCTGCAGTGATACGCCATCCCATCTGGTTTGGGCTTAGTGGGACTATCATTTGTTTTTCAACAGTACAATGTCCCAACACACCTCTAGGCTGTGTAAGGGCTATTTTACCAAGAAGGAGAGTGATGGAGTGCTGCATCTGTCACGTTCGTTGTGTAAAGGATTTGACCAAGGTGCAGCGTGGTATGCGTACATAGTCGTTTATTATATAAACACAGACAAAATAACAAAATCCAACAGAACGTGAAGTTCAAAAGGCTAACCATCCAACAAGCCAAACAGAAACAAGATCCCACAACATAGGTAGGCAAAATGGCTACCTAAGTATGATCCCCAATCAGAGACAACGATCGACAGCTGCCTCTGATTGGGAACCCCACTCGGCCAACATAGAAATAGATAACATAGATCTACACATAGATATTCACACCCTGACCAAATCAACTAAAGATCTATGTCAGGGTGTGACAGTACCCCCCCCCCCCAAAGGTGCGGACTCCGACCGCAAAACTGACTCATTAGGGGAGGGTCCGGGTGGGCATTTAGCCTCGGTGGCGGCTCCGGCTCCGGGCGCGACGTCAACCTTACTGTCCTCTCCTTTTCTGGCTCCCCGTTGCACACCTGGTCCGGTCTGGACCCCGGCGCGATGCTTCCCCTCTCAGTCCTCCCACGATGCACCAAGCCCTGTCTGGACCCTGGTGTGGGAGGCACTGACCCTGGAGAGGGGCTGACGTCTGGGCCTGGACCGGCAATCCTCCCGTGATGCACCAAGCCCTGTCTGGACCCTGGTGTGGGAGGCCCCAACCCTAAAGAGGGGTTGACGTCTGGTTCTGGCTCTGCAGTCCTCCCGCGATGCACCAAGTCCTGTCTGGACCCTGGTGTGGGAGAGTAGACGACCGGACCCGGACTAGGCACCGGTGGAGCGGACTGCTCTGGCACTGGAGTGGAGCCGCTGACCGGAGCTGAACTGGACCCCGGTGGAGCGGACTGCTCTGGACTAGAGCAGCTGACCGGGGCTGGACTAGGCACCGGTGGAGTGGACTGCTCTGGCATGGGACTGGAGCAGCTAACCGGAGCTGGACTGGGCACCGGTGGAGCGGCCTGCTTTGGCATTGGACTGGAGCAGCTAACCGGAGCTGGACTAGGCACCGGTGGAGCGGACTGCTCTGGCATTGGACTGGAGCAGCTAACCGGAGCTGGACTAGGCACCGGTGGAGCGGACTGCTCTGGCACTGGAGTGGACCGTACCGGGCTGGGTACACGCACCACTGGTTTGGTGCAAGGAGCAGGTACGGGCCGTACCGGGCTGGCGACAAGCACCACTGGTTTGGTGCGAGGAGCAAGTACGGGCCGTACAAGACTGGAGACACGCACCACTGGTTTGGTGCGGGGAGCAGGTACGGGGCGTACCGGGCTGGCGACACGCACCACTGGTTTGGTGCGAGGAGCAGGTACGAGCTGTACAGGACTGGACACACGCACCACTGGTTTGGTGCGGGGAGCAGGTACGGGACGTACAGGACTGGAGACACGCACCACTGGTTTGGTGCGGGGTGCAGGTACGGGGCGTACCGGGCTGGCGACACGCACCACTGGTTTGGTGCGAGGAGCAAGTACGGGCCGTACCAGGCTGGGGACACGCACCACTGGTTTGGTGCGAGGAGCATGCACGGGACCGTACCAGGCTGGGGACACGCACCACTGGTTTGGTGCGAGGAGCAGGAACAACCCGTCCTGGCTGAACGCTCATTTTAGCCCGGCAAGAGCAGGGCGCGGGCACCAAGCGCACCGGGCTGTGAATGCGCACAGGAGATACAGTGCGTATCACAGCATAACAGGGTGCCTGTATGGTCCCACGCTCCTTAACATGAGTGCGGAGAGTTGGCTCTACTCTGAAACCTTGCTTCGCCAGCCTCTGCTCTAAGGACTGCGTTCTCTTTTTCTCTAGGGTTAATTCCTCTCTCAGTTCCTCCTGTTGCCTAGCCAGCTCCTCTCTCCGTGCATCCACTGACTCCTTCTCCCTGTGAGCCTCCTGTAGCGCCTCCCTCTGAAGGGAGAGCTCCTGCTCCGTCTGAGCTAACAGCCCCCGCAATGTGGTGGTCTCCTCTCTCAGACTGCTGAGCTGCAGGTCTTGGAGGGCCTCTACTATAGCGGCCTCCTCCTCCTCCACAGTCAGCCTTTTCACGGCCTCCTGCTGCTTCGTCTTGGGGTTGCCTCTCGGGCCTCCTTCATCGTTGTGCACTTCGGCGTCGCTGTTGATCCTCTCCTGCCTGGGCTTCCTCCTTCGCCCAGGGTCCTTTACCGGCTAATATCTCCTCCCATGTCCAAAATGTCTTCCCCACCTGTGTCCAGGGTGTCGTCTCCTCCTGGCCACGCTGCTTGGTGGTGGGATCTTCTGTCACGTTCGTTGTGTAAAGGATTGGACCAAGGTGCAACGTGGTATGCGTACATAGTCGTTTATTATACAAACACAGACAAAATAACAAAATCCAACAGAACGTGAAGTTCAAAAGGCTAACCATCCAACAAGCCAAACAGAAACAAGATCCCACAACATAGGTAGGCAAAATGGCTACCTAAGTATGATCCCCAATCAGAGACAACGATCGACAGCTGCCTCTGATTGGGAACCACACCCGGCCAACATAGAAATAGATAACATAGATCTACACATAAATATTCACACCCTGACCAAACCAACTAGAGATCTATGTCAGGGCGTGACAGCATCAGATGACCTGACCTCCACAATCCCCCGACCTCAACCAAATTGAGATGGTTTGGGATGAGTCGGAGCGCAGAGTGCAGGAAAAGCAGCCAAAAAGGGCTCAGCATATGTGGGAACTCCTTCAAGATTGTTGGAAATGCATTCCAGGTGAAGCTGGTTGAGAGAACGCCAAGAGTGTGCAAAGCTGTCATCAAGGCGAAGGGTGGCTATTTGAAGAATCTCAAATATAACATATATTTTGATTTGTTTAACACTTTTTTTGTTACTACATGATTCCATATGTGTTATTTAATAGTTTTGATGTCTTCACTATTATTCTACAATGTAGAAAATAGTACAAATAAAGAAAAACCCTGGAATGAGTAGGTGTTCTAAAACTCTTGACTGATAGTGTATAATCAAATATATTAATGGCATATGTAAAGTAAATGTCTGAAGATAATGTTTCTGCCACTCTACTGTGAGCGGTCTGTCTCTTATGTCTCATGCTAAGTAGGCGGTGCTGGCTATTGAAAGAACGTGATGATGAGGGTCCGTCACATAACGAAAAAGACATTACAGATAAAATACTTTTTTTCAAGACAATATACATACATTTAATAACATTAACATGTAGTGTGTGTGTCTGTGCATCTATCAGTTACACATACATGTCAGTATATACACACAACTAGTATATCACATGGGGGAGAGGCATTGTGCTGTGAGGTGTTGGTTTACCTTTTCATTTATTTATTTTTGTGTTTTTTTACACTCTTTTTCTCCCCAATTTCGTGATATGCAATTGGTAGTTACAGTCTTGTCCCATCGCTGCAGCTCCCGTACGGACTCGGGAGAGGCAAATGTCGAGAGACACGCGTCCTCCGAAACACGACCCCGCCAAGCCGCACTGCTTCTTGACACACCGCTCGCTTAACCCGGAAGCCAGCCGCACCAATGTGTCGGAGGAAACGCCGTACAGCTGGTGACCGTAGTCAGCGTGCATGAACGCGGCCCACTTGGGAGGCCCTGCTTTATCTGTTTTTTGACATGGAATGGAGTTCCATGCAATCATGGCTCTGTATAATACTGTACGTTGATCTAGGTTATAGGCCAGTGCATAGTGCATAAGCATATACTGTTTACATGGAAATTGCTAGAGGGCAGACTGTGACCTATATTTCTGCTCCTTGTGACAGATGTGATTTTTTCTGACAGTTTGGTGACGTCACATCATAGGATATAGGCCTAATCCTCAGCTCAATATTGCATGGAATCAGATTGGTGTTCTTTAAAGAAAGATAAAGCTATATATTATACTGTATGCAATGGTATATGTGTGTGTGTGCGCGTGTGCGTGTGGTATTGACTGCTGTTGCTGTGTGTCTGTGTGTTCTGTCTGGCTACAGTGTGATAGATGCACTTAGAACTGGCCAGGTTATACCCAATATTTCCTTATCTCCGTACCAGTCCACAGTTTCAATTTCAACTTCAGGACTGAGCTTTTAGTCATGCTTCAAGGCTCAACAGATACTTTGATGTTCATCAAGTTCAAACTTGAGAAATTAGAAATTAGAATGCTTTTCCTTTTGGTTTTCAACTCAAAATCCTTTTATTGTGAAGATTATCTGAGAGAAAGGGATACGAAAAGAGAAACTGCAGTCATCTTGGCATTTATTTGCCACCTGAATAATAATATAATAATAATAATAATAATAATAATAATAATATGCCATTTAGCAGACGCTTTTATCCAAAGCGACTTACAGTCATGTGTGCATACATTTTCACATATGGGTGGTCCCGGGGATCGAACCCACTACCCTGGCGTTACAAGTGCCATGCTCTACCAATTGAGCTACAGAGGACCAATGGTGTGATAAAAATCCATATTTACTTTAGGTCTGTATTTGGAGAAAATAAACAATTTTTCTCTCTGTCTCCTTTATTCTGTTAACAGTTTGTAAAAGTTGCGTCGTCCAACACTTTGAAGACAGCAATGACTGCCCCAAATGCGGCATCCAAGTCCATGAAACCAACCCTCTAGAGATGTTAAGGTAATGCACCTCATTTTACATCTGACAGAATCTCATCTGCATTCATATTTTCCCTATTGTGAATCACAGGAACATAATGAATACTACTGAATAGATTACCATCAGTAATGTAAAAACATGCTGGCCTTTGCACTACTGAACTGGCCCTAGCTGGATTTTGGCAGATCTGAGTTTGCACCCTTCAGTTGTCCACCCGACTAGTGAGATGTTAAGGCTGGTGTGGGCTGGGCTGGGGGAGGATGGGGGGAACTTGAGCTTGGCTGTGGTGAGATCCAAGCAACAGCTGGACGCCATTCTGGAGCCAAGGTTCCAGCTGAAGACCTCACCCAGTGCCCAGCCCACAGATGCAATGTCTGGGAATAAGTGTGTGTGTGTGTGTGTGTGTTTGTGTACTTACTTTTATTCTTCCTTTACGTCTCATTCTATCGCCAGGTTGGACAACACTTTAGAGGAAATCATTTTCAAACTCGTGCCTGGGCTAAGAGAAAGTGAGTGATTTTAGTATCCACCAACATCAGATATAAATCTTGCCTTTGCTAGTAGGCCAAGCTGTTTTCTATTTGTCCTGAATTATATAACCCCTGCCCTGTTTATTCATATCTTCTCTTTTTGTTTATTGACTAGAGGAACAACAGCAGGAGATCGAGTTCTGGAGGAGTCGGAAGTTAAAGGAGAATGGAGAAGGTAAAATCTTGTGTTAGTGTGTCTGTGAAGACCAAGACCGTTCTCAGGAGGGACCAGAATCAACCCACTCGGGGAGGCTTGGGTGGGCAGAGGTGGGCTGTGATTGGTTATTGAGGTGATAGGTAAGGAGGCTCTATGTGGGAGAGGTCAGTGAGGAGATGTGACTCAGGTTCCATTGTTGCAGTGACTGTAGGTGGCTGTGTGTGTGAGAGAGAGAGAGAGAGAGAGAGAGAGAGAGGAGAGGAGAGGAGAGAGAGAGAGAGAGAGAGAGAGAGAGAGAGAGAGAGAGAGAGAGAGAGAGAGAGGAGGAGAGAGAGAGAGAGAGAGAGAGAGAGAGAGAGAGAGAGAGAGAGAGAGAGAGATTGAGAGAGAGAGAGAGAGAGAGAGAGAGAGAGAGAGAGAGAGAGAGAGAGAGAGAGAGAGAGAGAGATGAGAGAGAGAGAGAGAAGAGAGAGAGAGAGAGAGAGAGAGAGAGAGAGAGAGAGAGAATTTTAACAGCACACCCCTACAAGGCACTGACGAGATCCCCCTGTTTTGAGGTACAAATGAGATGGAAACAACAGAATGACCTAAAAAGATGGATGGTTTCGGTCCGCCAGACTCAAATGCCATCCCCATGGCAATGTGATGATCGACAATTTCTCCCAAAGGTCTTTTATGATATTGCATTTCTAGGTGAAAAGCGAAAGACATCGGTATCAATCAAAACTGTCCTATTGTGAAGTGTGTCTTTTCCAGTTTTATATGAATTCAAGAAAACAAACGCAACTTGTATCCACACAGGGTGTGCTCTTGCTCACACATAACATACTTATCAATTTATTTGTCATAGAAGATGGCCCCCGATCGAAGAGATCCAGGCTGGATGACGATGATGATGATGATGGTGGTGATGGAGACTACCACAGGAGTGACCCTCAGATAGCCATCTGTCTGGACTGTCTACTCAACAAAAGCCTGGTGGGAGAGAACATTGTTAAGGTAAGTCATGGTGGAGAGCTCTCTCTCTTCCCAGTCTCCCTAACATTATTCCTCCCACTTTTTTAGGCTGATTGGGTTAGGTACAGTATTATCAAGCTTTCTCCTTTATGTCCCTCTGTCTAACATCTCAGAATGTGAGTTGAACAGAATATAGACAGACAATGGTGCTGTGCCCTTACAACAACAAAAAGCACATGTCAAATTTGCAGTTTCACATTGAGCTTAAATTTCCCACGTGAAACCATATTTATTGTATTCAATTTAGAGTTGACATGATAACACCACCTTTGCCAGTGAAAAACTCACTTTCACATGTGGAAGTGTAGATTCACATGTGGGGTTGAAATAATGTTATTCTCCTCATGTGAAAAGATGGTGTTTCCACCGGATACGTTCCCAAAAGACAAACTCAAAATGTCGCTCACAACAAAGGGAACTAACAAAGAAAATCAACCAAAACAGAAACAGGTGGGTTTTAGTAGGGGTTCTCAAAGACACTCATGGAGGTTGTCCACTGAAAGTTGACTATCAACAAGAGTCTGGGTCCTAAAAGAATGCCCACTAAATTTGCCCCAGAAAAGGCAAACCAAAATAAAAACCCACACCAATTTAGAATATGGAGATAAAAGCAAGTGGAGCAAACCTAAGGGGAGAACACAAGATAAAAGTATTTGTTTTTATCACACTCAAAGAGGAAGAGCTAATCCGCGGTCAAGCACTTCCAACATCTCTCATTCCCACTCTCTCAAGAACCGCTGGAGCACTGGGCCAGCCACTCTTAAATACTACCTGGGCTAGCAGAGGTGAAACACCTTCCGACTAACAAGATGGGCAAGCCAGCACTGTTGTAACATGTACTTACTAACGAGCTGCTAACGCGCTACCTCGAAATATAAATGGAAAACCCTAAATCTGTAACAGGTGACCACATCTAAACAGCCCAAATGCGGGACAAGGGAACGATTTTGTGAGACATTCACGGAACAGTGGACAGAATACATTTTTTGGGGGGCAGGTTAATGGATCACGTTCAAATGGCGACATAGTTCTGCTGTATGAAGGTAACTGCCTGTTAAAGGGGCAATCCTTAGTCGCTACATACATTTTTGGACTTCTAAAGTAATGATATGAACCCATTGATTCTTAAATATACAAAGCATAAATGCCTCATGAGCTTAGTTCAACTGTCGTACCCCATCAGAACACCAAATATACACTTGTTTTGCTCTAATGTTTGTAACCAAAGTAAATGTAAACAACCACAGTATAGCCTAAAAACATGGTTAAAACTATCATTTTGATATCATGGATGGTCAGTCCTTACATCCATAGCATAGTCTATGGATTTGAGTGGTTTCATTTCTCCAGCCCCATCCCTCAGCTTTTCACTAAAACTGTGGCAGGGAGTAATAGTGTAATAGTGTTATTATATGGTGCAATCCTCTAGTGAGTGACTTACTTTTGTGGCAATAATATCAAGGAAAAAAAATATTTGTATAGCAAACAAAAATAATGATATTGAAAGCAAAATATAAACCCAAAAGTATTGATAGCAAAACAAAATATTGCAAGGAAATCATTTTGAAATGCGAAAAAAATGAAAACAATTGTAAATGAATGCCCAAAACATTTTTCTATATATACAGTGAGGGAAAAAGGTATTTGATCCCCTGCTGATTTTGTACGTTTGCCGACTGGCAAAGAAATTATCAGTCTATAATTTTAATGGTAGGTTTATTTGAACAGTGAGAGACAGAATAACAACAACAAAAATCCAGAAAAACACATGTCAAAAATGTTATAAATTGATTTGCATTTTTTTATGAGGGAAATAAGTATTTGACCCCCTCTCAATCAGAAAGATTTCTGGCTCCCAGTTGTCTGTTATACAGGTAACGAGCTGAGATTAGGAGCACACTCTTAAAGGGAGTGCTCCTAATCTCAGCTTGTTACCTGTATAAAAGACACCTGTCCACAGAAGCAATCAATCAATCAGATTCCAAACTCTCCACCATGGCCAAGACCAAAGAGCTCTCCAAGGATGTCAAGGACAAGATTGTAGACCTACACAAGGCTGGAATGGGCTACAAGACCATCGCCAAGCAGCAAGGTGAGAAGGTGACAACAGTTGGAGCGATTATTCGCAAATGGAAGAAACACAAAAGAACTCTCAATCTCTCTCAGCCTGGGGCTCCATGCAATATCTCACCTCGTGGAGTTGCAATGATCATGAGAACAGTGAGGAATCAGCCCAGAACTACACGGGAGGATCTTGTCATTGATCTCAAGGCAGCTGGGACCATAGTCACCAAGAAAACAATTGGTAACACACTACGCCGTGAAGGACTGAAATCCTGCAGCGCCCGCAAGGTCCCCCTGCTCAAGAAAGCACATATACAGGCCCGTCTGAAGTTTGCCAATGAACATCTGAATGATTCAGAGGAGAACTGGGTGAAAGTGTTGTGGTCAGATGAGACCAAAATCGAGCTCTTTGCCATCAACTCAACTCGCCGTGTTTAGAGGAGGAGGAATGCTGCCTATGACCCCAAGAACACCATCCCCACCATCAAACATGGAGGTGGAAACGTTATGCTTTGGGGGTGTTTTTCTGCTAAGGGGACAGGACAACATCACCGCATCAAAGGGACGATGGACGGGGCCATGTACCGTCATGTCTTGGGTGAGAACCTCCTTCCCTCAGCCAGAGCATTGAAAATGGGTCGTGGATGGGTATTCCAGCATGACAATGACCCAAAACACACGGCCAAGGCAACAAAGGAGTGGCTCAAGAAGAAGCACATTAAGGTCCTGGAGTGGCCTAGCCAGTCTCCAGACCTTAATCCCATAGAAAATCTGTGGAGGGAGCGGAAGGTTCGAGTTGCCTAACGTCAGCCTCGAAACCTTAATGACTTGGAGAAGATCTACAAAGAGGAGTGGGACAAAATCCCTCCTGAGATGTGTGCAAACCTGGTGGCCAACTACAAGAAACGTCTGACCTCTGTGATTGCCAACAAGGGTTTTGCCACCAAGTACTAAGTCATGTTTTGCAGAGGGGTCAAATACTTATTTCCCTCATTAAAATGCAAATCAATTGATAACATTTTTGACATGCGTTTTTCTGGATTTTTTTGATGTTATTCTGTCTCTCACTATTCAAATAAACCTACCATTAAAATTATAGACTGATCTGTCTTTGTCAGTGGGCAAACGTACAAAATCAGCAGGGCATCAAATACTTTTTTCCCTCACTGTATATCTTTTTTAATGATAATGTGATTAAATAAAACGCCTCCCTTTGTCCTGAAATCTTCCCTATCTTTGGTCATGTTACGCTGGCCTTTGCTTTCGCTACCTTTTTTCCAGTTGCAAGTTTTAGCACATGTATTCCAGCAACATAGCACCCTGCATCCCACTGCTGGTTTGCTTCTGAAGATAAGTAGGGTCGGTCCCTGTATGGGAGACCAGATGTAGCTGGAAATGGTGTAAAAATTTTACATGTAAAAAAATGTACATGCGGAAACATGGGGGAAAAAAATGTCCACAAGGGAAACCACATGTAAAGATGTGTACATGTGACATTTCACACGTGTCCGAAAACCACGTGTCTGACTTGTGAAAAATAAAAATAATCATTCTGATTTGTTCACACACATTCACGTGTCTGAAAACCACATGTTTCTTTCACGTGATTTTTTCATGTGTGGTTTTCCTTTATTTCTTGGGCTGTCATTGAAAGCTGGTCAGTCAGCCAGACACTCATCTAACAGCAAGTGTTAATCCAGCCCACCACTAATTGTTTTCGTTAATATAGTGTCCCTCATTATAACATTCAGTGCATTGACTTTTTCCACATTTTGTTACATTACACCCTTATTCTAAAATGGATTTCATAAATTTCCTCATCAATCTACACACAATACCCCATAATGACAAAGCCAAAACAGGTTTTTAGATTTTTTTGCAAGTGTATTACAAATAAAAACAGAAATACCTTATTTACATACGTATTCAGACCTTTTGCTGTGAGACTCGAAATTGAGCTCAGGTGCATCCTGTTTCCATTGATCATCCTTCAGATGTTTCTACAACTTGATTGGAGTCCACCTGTGGTGAATTCAATTGATTGGACATGATTTGGAAAAGGCACACACCTGTCTATATAAAGGTCCCACAGTTGATCAAAAACCTAGCCATGAGATCGAAGGAATTGACCGTAGAGCTCCGAGACAGGATTGTGTCGAGGCAGAGATCTTGCAAGGGTACCAAAAAATGTCTGCAGCATTGAAGGTCCACAAGAACACAGTGGCCTCCATCATTCTTAAATGGAAGAAGTTTGGAACCACCAAGACTCTTCCAGCCAAACTGAGCAATCTGGGGAGGAAGGGCCTTGGTCAGGGAGGTGACCAAGAACCCGATGGTCACTCTGACAGAGCTCCAGAGTTCCTCTTTGGAGATGGGAGAACCTTCCAGAAGGACAACCATCTCTGCAGCACTCCACCAATCAGGCCTTTATGGAAGAGTGGCCAGACGGAAGCCACTCCTCAGTATAAGGCACATGCCAGCCCGCTTGGAGTTTGCCAAAAGGCAGCTAAAGACTCTCAGACCATGAGAAACAAAATTATCTGGTCTGATGAAAGCAAGATTGAACTCTTTGGCCTGAATGCCAAGCATCACGTCTGGAGGAAACCTGGCACCATCCCTACAGTGAAGCATGGTGGTGGCAGCATCATGGTGTGGGGATGTTTTTCAGCGGCAGGGACTGGGAGACTAGTCAGGATCTAGGGAAAGATGAACAGAGCAAAGTACAGAGAGATCCTTGATGAAAACCTGCTCCAGAGCACTCAGGACCTCAGACTAGGGCAAAGGTTCACCTTCCAACAGGACAACAACCCTAAGCACACAGTCAAGACAATGCAGGAGTGGCTTCGGGACAAGTCTCTGAATGTCCTTGACTGGCCCAGCCAGAGCCCGGACTTGAACCTGATCTAATAGCTGTGCAGCGACGCTCCCCATCCAACCTGACAGAGCTTGAGAGGATCTGCAGAGAAGAATGGGAGAAACTCCCAAATACAGTTGTGCCAAGCTTGTAGCGTCATACCCAAGAAGACTCGAGGCTGTATTCGCTGCCAAAAGTGCTTCAACAAAGTACTGAGTAAAGGGTCTGAATACTTATGTGAATGTGATATTTAAGTTTATTTTTTGCTTTGTCATTATGGGGTATTGTGTGTAGATTGACGAGAGAAAAAAAACATTTAATCCATTATAGAATACGGCTGTAATGTAACAAAATGTGGGAAAAGTCAAGGGGTCTGAATACTTTCCGAATGCACTGTATGTGTTTCTGTCAATAATTGGAAGGCAGAACAGTGAATATGTGGAGAGAGGAGAGAGGAGAGGAGAGGAGAGGAGGATCATAATGGTTTCATATTAAGGTAAAATTTAGAATCAGTTTCTCTGTGCCAAAAGGTTGCTATTAGTATTAAATGCACTAATTGAACTTAATTATGCATTCATGAAAAATATATTTTTTAAACCAGAAAATGGCTCTTTGAAACGTATTGATTCACATAATTCTGAATAAATTGGGAGATGTGCCTGAATCATTAAAATCATCTTCTGAACCTCCACTCTAGGGCTTAATGAAGAAATTTATACGCTGCTCGACTCGAGTGACAGTCGGAACAATCAAGAAGTTTCTCAGCTTGAAGTTAAAGCTTCCAAGTTCTTATGAGGTAACCAACTAAGCTTTTGTACGTGCTCTATACCCTTTCGTATGTATCTACTGTATGACAGATATTAAGCCCATATATACTATTGAATATTTGTCCCTTTATGTCAGCATTGTGTGGACCTCACATACAGCAGCTGTCCCTGCAGTCTCTCCTGTGTGTTTAGTGTTGTGGGGGAAAGGGCTGGCCTTGTTAGCAGTCTCTCCTGTGTGTTTAGTGTTGTGGGGGAAAGGGCTGGCCTTGTTAGCAGTCTCTCCTGTGTGTTTAGTGTTGTGGGGAAAAGGGCTGGCCTTGTTAGCAGTCTCTCCTGTGTGTTTAGTGTTGTGGGGGAAAGGGCTGGCCTTGTTAGCAGTCTCTCCTGTGTGTTTAGTGTTGTGGGGGAAAGGGCTGGCCTTGTTAGCAGTCTCTCCTGTGTGTTTAGTGTTGTGGGGGAAAGGGCTGGCCTTGTTAGCAGTCTCTCCTGTGTGTTTAGTGTTGTGGGGGAAAGGGCTGGCCTTGTTAGCAGTCTCTCCTGTGTGTTTAGTGTTGTGGGGGAAAGGGCTGGCCTTGTTAGCAGTCTCTCCTGTGTGTTTAGTGTTGTGGGGGAAAGGGCTGGCCTTGTTAGCAGTCTCTCCTGTGTGTTTAGTGTTGTGGGGGAAAGGGCTGGCCTTGTTAGCAGTCTCTCCTGTGTGTTTAGTGTTGTGGGGGAAAGGGCTGGCCTTGTTAGCAGTCTCTCCTGTGTGTTTAGTGTTGTGGGGGAAAGGGCTGGCCTTGTTAGCAGTCTCTCCTGTGTGTTTAGTGTTGTGGGGGAAAGGGCTGGCCTTGTTAGCAGTCTCTCCTGTGTGTTTAGTGTTGTGGGGGAAAGGGCTGGCCTTGTTAGCAGTCTCTCCTGTGTGTTTAGTGTTGTGGGGGAAAGGGCTGGCCTTGTTAGCAGTCTCTCCTGTGTGTTTAGTGTTGTGGGGGAAAGGGCTGGCCTTGTTAGCAGTCTCTCCTGTGTGTTTAGTGTTGTGGGGGAAAGGGCTGGCCTTGTTAGCAGTCTCTCCTGTGTGTTTAGTGTTGTGGGGGAAAGGGCTGGCCTTGTTAGCAGTCTCTCCTGTGTGTTTAGTGTTGTGGGGGAAAGGGCTGGCCTTGTTAGCAGTCTCTCCTGTGTGTTTAGTGTTGTGGGGGAAAGGGCTGGCCTTGTTAGCAGTCTCTCCTGTGTGTTTAGTGTTGTGGGGGAAAGGGCTGGCCTTGTTAGCAGTCTCTCCTGTGTGTTTAGTGTTGTGGGGGAAAGGGCTGGCCTTGTTAGCAGTCTCTCCTGTGTGTTTAGTGTTGTGGGGGAAAGGGCTGGCCTTGTTAGCAGTCTCTCCTGTGTGTTTAGTGTTGTGGGGGAAAGGGCTGGCCTTGTTAGCAGGCCCCCTGCTGCACCGAGGCTGTACTTACTCTCGCTGCACTCTTAGAAAAAAAATGCTATCTAAAACCTAAAAGGGTTCTTCTTCTTTGAATAACCCTTTTTGGTTCCAGGTAGAACATTTTTGGTTTCAGGTAGAACTCTTTTGAGTTCCATGTAGAACCCTTTCCGCAGAGGGTTCTACATGGAACCCAAAAGAGTTCTACCTGGAACCAAAAATGGTTCTCCTTTGGGGACAGTGGAAGAACCCTTTTGGAACCTTTTTTTCTAAGAGTGTGGGACTCCAGAGCACTAAGATATTAGAGATGCAATACACACAGGAACACATTCACTAACTATTTAGAAGTAGTGAATGTACCATTGATAGATTTCCCTTCCAGCATGTATAAACATTTCTAGGCATTTAAAAGCATTCATACACATTTCTAATGGATTATTAATAAAAGCTATGATAAAATGTTTCCCAGCTTTCTCTATGTACAATGTCTGCCACATTCTCTCCATTAAGAGATATGTGAGTCCTTGTCCTTTTGTCTGACCGGTATGAGAAAGGGAGATATGTCGAACTCTAGTCTTCTTCTCTAGCAGCCTGTACTCTGACTGTCGTCCCATAGTAGTCTACCTCTTAGTCACCAGCCTCTGTGTCCCCTCCCTCACAGCTAGACGTCCTATGCAACGGGGAGATCATGGGAAAAGACCACACCATGGAGTTCATCTACATGACGCGATGGAGACTTCGCGGTGAAACCGTAAGTAAGCCCCCAATGACGTCAATGCCCCCCCCCCCCCCCCCGTTCCCCTCATTTAGAAAGATGCTAAGCCCCGTACCTTTCTCGCCAGGGGATAAGCTGGGGGCGCTGAATGACGGTGCTGCAGTCTTAATAGTCTCCATGACAGTCACTGCTTGCTTGGCTTTAAGCCGGTTAGCCGGTTAGCCGATTAGCCGGTTAGCCGGTTAGCCGTCTGAAATCCCACCGTCACTCTACTGTGTCAACTGGTACAGCAAACAGGAAGTAGCAGTGACACGGTTACTAGAGCTTATTACAGGACAGCTGTAAGATGAGTCTGGCACTATAGGTTCGCATCAAAGCATGTCTGGATACGTTGTCCGAGAAAGAATAAAAGCTGTGAAGTAGTATGGTGAATTAAGTTGTTGGTTCACAGTGTGTATGTAATGGTACTATACACTATTGGAGACATTTGCAAAGCTAGTATGGTATTGATAGGTCATGGCAAAACACAGTTGAGATATGGCTGCTTCTCTTCCTCAATGAATCCAAAATGAACCCACTTTCCTCTTGGTCACCTCACAAAAGATAGGCCTATGTTGTGGTCGCTATGTCTTGACCTGAACTTCAGTCAACCATGCGTAAACTTAACCAAGCGCCCCAAGTCCTCTGCAAAGTGTGCTAGGTTAACTAACTAACACACTTCAGCTTGACCTCATAAGCATTTCTGCTAGCCGGGCGCCTTGGCTGCTCATTCCATTGCTGATGATTGTCACTTTTAGATGGGCTGGTCTGGGCTCCGGCAGCACGGGGTCAGGTCATGAATCGCTGTATTGGTCCAGGGAGATAGGTGAGGAAAGCAGTGAAGGCCCCTGACAGCTGCCCCAACAGGGTGCCTGTTCCTGGGCTCATCGCCTGACACTCTCCCCTTCCACTGCCAGTTTATCACCACTGGCTCAATAGAGGTGTCTTTTAATAGTGCTGAGCGAGTAGTGCTTTTTGAGGTCGGTTCGTTTTAAGTTCGATTATTCCAAAAATAATCACGGTTTTCGGTTTCGATCATTTCTTTCAACAAGAAATGCACTATGCATTATGTGGGTAGAATGCAATTTTTTTTATTTAACATTTTATTTAACCTTTATTTAACTAGGCAAGTCAGTTAAGAACAAATTCTTATTTACAATGACGGCCTGCACAACACAGAATAAAACAATTAATAAAAGTCCCATGATGGTAGTGATTATTAACCATAATTAATTCACATTTACTTTAATAAAAATATTGATGTTGTTTATATTACATTTGTTTTATTTGATGACATTATTTCATTCCAATTCATCATCTCTATTGAGCTGCTGCCTATGCTGTCTGAGAAAATCAATATTTTAGTAGTTCTTCAAAGTAAAGGCATACTGCTGTATACTAACTATCAATCACTTAGATCATGTATTTTCAGGTAGAGATACTTCGCGAAACAACTGCTCTCTATCCTCTCGATTGCGCGTTCTTCTTCTGTCTCTTCTCTCCCTCTCTGTCTGCCACACACAGACCGGACAAGTAGGCACGCAATGGATTATGGTCATTGTAGTTAATTACCAAGTTTTCTGCTCTAAACTATGTAGAATATTGGCCTGTTGGAAACTACAACTGCCTACTACATCGCACAGTTCGGGCTTGATCTGATTTCTCTCTAGATAAACTGTGCATTGAGCTCACAGGAAAAAATAGAACAAAATGGAATTCAAATAATTGAACCGTTAAAGTGGGACAATCTGTTAAATAAAATTACCAACATTTCGGTTAATTGCTCAGCACTAGGCCCTGGTTTGGCCCTGGTTTGGCCCTGGTTTAGTTACAACATACAACACCCCTAAGGCCACGTAAACTGTACAGTTTTAATTGTTCAATTGATTTCCCTGTTTTGAATGATACTTTGCTAATTTAGGCTTGCGTTAAAGACAGGTTCTGGCAAGCTTAAAATACCCTTGTCTTCACTCCTCAGTCCTTAGGCAGAATGTTCTGATTCCAAGAACAGAATCCAAGGAAGGCAGGAGTAAAGCCCTCTAGCTTATAAGAACCATATGTAATGTAGAGATCAACGTTGAACCCCCCAAAAATCAGATGACAATATTACTGATCTCACATGACCAAATTTGGCATCCGGGGCAGATTGTCCCACTGTGCAGAATAGGTGATAGCTCTGTGCCTAGAATGAATTCCTCTCCTCCCCTGGACCAAATGACCAGGAACTGGGTCAGTGTGGGCCGACTAATTTCCCTTCCCTTTGGGATTGTACATAAGTGTCTCCTGCCTACCGCTGCTGTATGACTGCCTGCCTTTCTAAAAATAGACCACCTTGATGTGATGTGTCTGTGGAGTGTGTCTTTCACTGTCACCTGCTTTGGCATCAGACTCTTCTCTCCTCATCACGTTCCCTCTGCTCTGCTCTCGTACCTTTCCTCCCCCTGCAACATATCCTGGCTACGAAGTTACAATCCGTAGAGATGAAGCAGCACATCAGATTGTGTTGTTTTTGTGTTCTAGGTAGCAAGTCCCCCTGCAAGCCTACTGTGTATATATGGTATTCTTACAATGTTATAACATCTACATACCTAATTCTCTCATTATTGTCTCTATTGTAGTGGATTCTGTCCAAGGGTGACCAATGTCATCTCTCTCTTTCAGGCCTACCCAATGGTACTAGAATATCGGCCACGGATAGACTTTGGTTGACGGAGGGAGACGTGGGACTACTCCTGCACTAACAGCCCATTGACAGACTACACAATGAATGGATGTGCCTGGCACAAGAGACAAGGACCCCATCTTCTTATCACCTGCATGCAGTAGTCCATTTTTGCCTCTAATCTCATTCTGTTCTTGTATCTTATCTTCCAGTTTCACGGTCTGCGTTTCATTGTTTCTAAAACGCAACAAGGGTTTTAAGAACATGCCTGCATATCATGACGTATTAATGCTTGGATACGTACCAAAATGTAATTGACTGAGGAGTGAAGAAGTGCCGTTGGTCCACAGCACTTGAAAGTGTTTGGAATAATACAAAGTGAATTTACTAGTAGTCCACTGTTACGCAACACAAGAAAGATATTCCAAGACAAAGGTGTACACTGGCAAACGGACCATAATATTTCCCCCTATCTCTTATCTATGCTGGACTTTCCCTTACTTCTGTTTTTAATAATTAAAGGGGCAATCAGCAGTTGCTACATCCATTTTTGGACTTATAAATTAACAGTATGTACCCATTGATTCTTGAAGAATATAACTTATATATGCCTCATGAGCTTAATTCAAATGTCGTACCCCATCAGAACCCAAAATAGAAACTTGTTTTACTCTAATGTTTGTAAACAAAGTAAATGTAAACAACCACAGTATAGCCTAAAAACATGGTTAAAACTATCATTTTAATATCATGGACGGTCAGTCCTTGCATCCATAGCTCTGTCAATTTTTTTTAGAGTGGTTACATTTCTCCAGCCCCATCCCTCAGCTTTTACCGAAACAGGGACGGGGAAAATCTTTGTTATTGTTTCTACTGCTGATTGCCGCTTTAACTATGGTAGTGCCTTTCCCCACATGTCTCTCTTTCAGTGCAGTGCAAAATCCAAACTGCTCTTCACATCAAATAGCCCAGTGGAGTGAAAAGCCCCATGTTACAGCCTATATGGGTCATTCTACAGAAGAGGTGCAAATCGAGGGTAAAAAAAAAATAATCACATTTGTATCCTATTTTTCCCAAACTTTCAGCAAACATGTCTTCCAACATATCTCATGTAGACATACTGTATATGCTACTCACACACTTTGTTTGTATTGAATATTTGACCTGAATTCCTTACCACCCGACTAAATATGTCACTACCGAAACATAGTGAAAAAGTTGCAATAAAGAAAGAACCATGCACAGTAGTGATCATTTTGATTAACGTATTACAGATGCATTTTTATTTATTTATTTGCATACCAAATTAACAAAATTCAAAAACTTGATTTTTAACCTGATTTTCAAAACCTTTACATTTTATTTAGAGAAATATAATCTCTATTGTTCGCTGTAAAATGTTCAATGTTGATTGTATGAATCCGAAACTTGTTGAATGACTGAATTACTTATGCATTTAATGAATGATGTTTTTAGATGTTTAAATGATCACTTTACCTATCTTTATTTTGGCAAAATAACGGTTTCGGTGTCAAGTGTCATAGAGATAAATGGAGGACACTAGATGGATATAACTCTGAATTTATGTGGTTTTGAGTGGTCTTGACCAAGACCACTAGATCAAGAGTTCATGAGCCCTTTCTTAAATTGTAAGAAACTCAAGTAGGATACATTTGAGTACAGTACAGTACAGTAGGATACAGTACAGTATAGCACATTAAAGGTGTCTATGTTTTGGCCAAATAGATGTCAGTGTAGGGCTCTTGGAGGGTTGGAGCCCCCATGCTGGCTATGCATCTCAATGCTCTATACTTTTTCCTGAAGTGTACACTTGTCCACTACCCACATGGTGGTCCTCTCTTCCTCAGTTGGTAGAGCACGGCGCATGCAACTTTTAAATGGAGATAGCCTCAATGGTGCTGTGCGTGCTGTCACAGACGCTATGATGGCACAGATACAAAGATGAGACTTCTATATATCTCTATGGTGTCAATTGTTTCGGTTGTGACCGTTTCGGTTTGGAATATTTTGACATATAGCTGGCTATCTTTCATTTGGGCAGATGTACATCCCAGAACCGTACGTTTACATATTTCGTGATATACTAGATGTTCGGTAGTCACACAACTTAAAAATATATGAAGATTTACCAACTTGCTCACTAATTTTCTCTAAAATGTTTGTAGACTGTCTACTCATCATGTGGCCATGCTGGAGAGGGGTGCAATCCCATCACCTGGTGATATTTGTAGGGTTGTGGTTTAAGGCACATTCATTCTACAGTCTTTAAATGTGTGTGTTTCGGTAGTGACATCAAAAGGTGGGACAGCATTTTGTTGAAAAATATGTTTTAAATTAAACAATAGTACTAATTAGATCAGTATCTTTCAATGTAATAATAGAACAACTCAAGATGTTCTATTGAAATAGTAGTGTAAAAAAATGCTTTCTTTTCAAACATGAAGTTTAGGAGTCAGGGTTTGGGACAGCCACCTCTCTATAGAAATCGGTGTATAAACAATGACTTAGTACACTATTAATTCAACAATATGTTTGTTATTGCCTTGGATTGAATTAGAACATATCATGATGTAAATAAATGTCCTAAGTTTGGAGACATAAAATATTTTTTTTTATAGTTATTTTGGGGTGGGGCTTCAATTTGCACCACTTCTGTAGAATCGCCCATATACAAGTACAAGGAAGCTATGGCTACAGTGGGGGGAAAAAGTATTTAGTCAGCCACCAATTGTGCAAGTTCTCCCACTTAAAAAGATGAGAGAGGCCTGTAATTTTCATCATAGGTACACGTCAACTATGACAGACAAAATGAGATTTTTTTTTCCAGAAAATCACATTGTAGGATTTTTAATGAATTTATTTGCAAATTATGGTGGAAAATAAGTGTTTGGTCAATAACAAAAGTTTCTCAATACTTTGTTATATACCCTTTGTTGGCAATGACACAGGTCAAACGTTTTCTGTAAGTCTTCACAAGGTTTTCACACACTGTTGCTGGTATTTTGGCCCATTTCTCCATGCAGATCTCCTCTAGAGCAGTGATGTTTTGGGGCTGTCGCTGGGCAACACGGACTTTCAACTCCCTCCAAAGATTTTCTATGGGGTTGAGATCTGGAGACTGGCTAGGCCACTCCAGGACCTTGAAATGCTTCTTACGAAGCCACTCCTTCGTTGCCCGGGCGGTGTGTTTGGGATCATTGTCATGCTGAAAGACCCAGCCACGTTTCATCTTCAATGCCCTTGCTGATGGAAGGAGGTTTTCACTCAAAATCTCACGATACATGGCCCCATTCATTCTTTCCTTTACACGGATCAGTCGTCCTGGTCCCTTTGCAGAAAAACAGCCCCAAAGCATGATGTTTCCACCCCCATGCTTCACAGTAGGTATGGTGTTCTTTGGATGCAACTCAGCATTCTTTGTCCTCCAAACACGACGAGTTGAGTTTTTACCAAAAAGTTCTATTTTGGTTTCATCTGACCATATGACATTCTCCCAATCCTCTTCTGGATCATCCAAATGCACTCTAGCAAACTTCAGACGGGCCTGGACATGTACTGGCTTAAGCAGGGGGACACGTCTCGCACTGCAGGATTTGAGTCCCTGGCGGCGTAGTGTGTTACTGATGGTAGGCTTTGTTACTTTGGTCCCAGCTCTCTGCAGGTCATTCACTAGGTCCCCCCGTGTGGTTCTGGGATTTTTGCTCACCGTTCTTGTGATCATTTTGACCCCACGGGGTGAGATCTTGCGTGGAGCCCCAGATCGAGGGAGATTATCAGTGGTCTTGTATGTCTTCCATTTCCTAATAATTGCTCCCACAGTTGATTTCTTCAAACCAAGCTGCTTACCTATTGCAGATTCAGTCTTCCCAGCCTGGTGCAGGTCTACAATTTTGTTTCTGGAGTCCTTTGACAGCTCTTTGGTCTTGGCCATAGTGGAGTTTGGAGTGTGACTGTTTGAGGTTGTGGACAGGTGTCTTTCATACTGATAACAAGTTCAAACAGGTGCCATTAATACAGGTAACGAGTGGAGGACAGAGGAGCCTCTTAAAGAAGAAGTTACAGGTCTGTGAGAGCCAGAAATCTTGCTTGTTTGTAGGTGACCAAATACTTATTTTCCACCATAATTTGCAAATAAATTCATTAAAAATCCTACAATGTGATTTTCTGGATTTTTTTTTCTCAATTTGTCTGTCATAGTTGACGTGTACCTATGATGAAAATTACAGGCCTCTCTCATCTTTTTAAGTGGGAGAACTTGCACAATTGGTGGCTGACTAAATACTTTTTTCCCCCACTGTACCTACCATATCCCTATCTAAAAATGAGCTATATTCTTCCATTCCCATTTTGATGTTATTACTACATATAATGCAATACGAGTATTGTAAGACTAGATTTGCTGGAAGAAGGTTAGAATAAGCAGAGTATCGCCTACACTGTCTGAAATGTATAGCTGTCTGTTTGTAAAACGTATTGGGCATTATGGTTGACTTGTACATAGTGGAGATTTGTTTAGACCGTTTACTACTATACTATATGTCCTACTGGATGGCTTAACATTCATGTATTATCACTGCCCTATAAAAACTGTCCAGACTGGCGTGATAGGGTCCCGCCATAACCCTTCGCCGTTTGTTTCTAATGGTGGATCATTAGACAAATGCTTTAAATGCTTTTTCCCCTTCAAATACCATTTATCTTTTTCTCTCTCCTCGAAACGCCAAAGAATAAAAGCAGAGACAGCAGTGGTTGTATTTTATCTGTTCACGTTTGACAGAGATATTATAATCCTTACATAGACAAATGTTGTGGGGACAACTGAATGCGTTCAACCGAAATGTACATAGACAAATGTTGAGGGTACTGAAGTCATCTTGGTAGGAAACAATTTGCCACTGTATTAGGACTTTCCATATAGTAGATCTCTGCCAATAGTATGTTCATTTGCAGTTATTTGGGAGAACCACTCAATGGACAGATTGGAAACCCATTTCTGGCAGCGCCGAAAAGTACTAGTCTTTACAAATTTCCACAAGTAAAACTTGCAGTTGAAGCCTACACTCTTAGAAAATTGGGTTCCAAAAGGGTTCTTCGTCTGTCGCCATAGGAGAACCCTTTTTTGTTTCAGGTAAACCCTTTTGGGTTCCATGGAACCCAAAAGGGTTCTACCTGGAACCAAAATAATTCTACCAGGAATAAAAAATTATTCTTCAAAGGGTTCTCCTATGGGGACAGCCGAAGAACCCTTTTAGGTTCTAGATGGCACCTTTTTTTTCTAAGAGTATGCTTAGCATTCTTGTGTACTTTCCTGTTTCACACATGCTTTTTCCTGTTTGAAATGGTATCTCTTATTTTCCCTAAAAACCCAGCTGTAGTGGTTTTAAATGTTAGCAAAGTAAATGTTTAGACCGAATAATCCTTCAAACGTCCCTGTGCTGCAATGAACAATATGTATTTTTGTAACAAGAAGCACTTGTAGATATTTTATCTTTAAAAATGAAATTGTATGTTTAACAAACTTAAAATGCTGCTTAGAATAATCTATTCTATTTTTCAATGTCAATGTGCCTGATAAGCATTCCTAGAGAGATTAGAACTGTACATATGCAAGAGCTGCTCTATATGTGACATGATGACAAAAATACCAAAATACAGAACTCATTGAATTAACTTGGTGTCATTTCATAATTGACAAGTTAATTATTGTTATCTGTCAAAATATTATTTCATGTTTTTGAGTTTCAAAGATGTGGTTTCAAGACTACTGTTCTTAAGAATAGGAATGGTCTGCATTTTGTGATTGTCATTGACTCCCTCTAAATCTCTTTCTTTCTTATAGAGGCATAGTTGATCTTCCTGATTCACTCCCGAATACAAGGACCCCAAATGGTATACCTGTTCCTTTCAGTGCTACAGTTGAAGTCCGAAGTTTACATACACTTAGGTTGGAGTCATTAAAACTCGTTTTTCAACCACTCCACACATTTCTTGTTAACAAACTATAGTTTTGGCAAGTCTGTTAGGACATCTACTTTGTGCATGACACAAGTAATTTTTCTAACAATTGTTTACAGACAGATTATTTCACTTATAATTCACTGTATCACAATTTCAGTGGGTCAGAAGTTTACATACACTAAATTGACTGTGACTTGAAACAGCTTGGAAAATGCCAGAAAATGATGTAATGGCTTTAGAAGCTTCTGATAGGCTAATTGACATCATTTGAGTCAATTGGAGGTGTACCTGTGGATGTATTTCAAGGCCTACCTTCAAACTCAGTGCCTCTTTGCTTTACATCATGGGAAAATCAAAAGAAATCAGCCAAGACTTCAGAAAAAAGATTTGTAGACCTCCACAAGTCTGGTTCATCCTTGGGAGCAATTTCCAAACGCCTTAAGGTACCACATTTATCTGTACAAACAAAGGTATGCAAGTATAAACACCATGGGACCACGCAGCCGTCATACCGCTCAGGAAGGAGACGCGTTCTGTCTCCTAGAGGTGAATGTACTTTGGTGCGAAAAGTGCAAATCAATCCCAGAACAACAGCAAAGGACCTTGTGAAGATGCTGGAGGAAACAGGTACAAAATTATATATATTCACAGTAAAACAAGTCCTATATCGACATAACCTGAAAGGCCGCTCAGCAAGGAAGAAGCCACTGCTCCAAACCCACCATAAAAAAGCCAGACTACGGTTTGCGACTGCACATGGGGACAATGATCGTACCTTGTGGAGAAATGTGTTCTGGTCTGATGAAACAAATAGAACTGTTTGGCCATAATGACCATTGTTGGGCGGAAGAGGAAAAGGCGACTGTGCTTGAATCAGAAAGTGTGGTAAGTTAATTGTGTGATAATAAATTGAAAATAGTGAAATCAAAGAACGGAACATAATGAGCGGAAGTTGTAGTAGAAGAGAAGGACCGGTCCAATAATGCATTTCTTATTGGGCTGTATTTTTTGGACAAGGAGATTGATTTAGGAAATCCATTTGTAATATCAAGGACTGTGAAGAAAGCAGTAGGAAAGGTGGATTCAATCAAGGTGACTAGAAGCGGCCTTGTTTTGGTAAATTGTGTTGATGAAGAACAGAAGAAAATGTATGCACTCACTAACTGTAAGTCGCTCTGGATAACAGCGTCTGCTAAATCACTAAAATGTAAATGTAAAATGTTATGTTTGGAGGAAAAAGGGGGGTGCTTACAAGCCAAAGAACACCATCCCAACCGTGAAGCATGGGGGTGGCAGCATCATGCTGTGGGGGTGCATTGCTGCAGGAGGGACTGGTGCACTTCACAAAATAATGACATCATGAGGAAGGAAAATTATGTGGATATATTGAAGCAACATCTCAAGACATCAGTCAGGAAGTTAAAGCTTGGTCGCAAATGGGTCTTCCAAATGGACAATGACCCCAAGCATACTTCCAAAGCTGTGGCAAAATGGCTTAAAGACAACGAAGTCAAGGTATTGGAGTGGCCATCACAAAGCCCTGACCTCAATCCTATAGAAAATGTGGGGGCAGAACTGAAAAAGCGTGTGTGAGCAACGAGGCCTACAAATCTGAGTCAGTTACACCAGCTCTGTCAGGAGGAATGGGCCATAATTCACCCAATTTATTGTGGAAGGCTACCCGAAACGTTTGAACCAAGTTAAACAATTTAAAGGCAATGCTACCAAATACTAATTGAGTGTATGTAAATGTCTGACCCACTGGGAATGTGATGAAAGAAATAAAAGCTGAGATAAATCACTCTACTATTATTCTGACATTTCACATTCTTAAAATAGTGGTGATTCTAACTGACCTAAAACAGGGAATTTTTACTAGGATTAAATGTCAGGAATTGTGAAAAACTGAGTTTAAATATATTTGTCTAAGGTGTATGTAAACTTCCGACTTCAACTGTATCTTTCATCCTGACAAAGAGCCACCTAAACCCTCTGCCTCTCCTGGACAAGCATGGCTCCTCAGTGCTCTACCCGGTATGAGGAGGCCTTCAGACAGGCTCTCATACTTTCACCATGATTTCATCAGTGCTTTATCTGCCAAGGATAAGGTTTATCCTATATTAAAACCATTCAACATTTTGAATACTTCTGCCTTGGCTTTTGGCAGGAGAAAACCCATCAAGAATGTGCTGAAGAAGTGCCAGTGCTGTTTTGGGGTGGTGCGAGGAGAGGGTTTTTTACTGTCCACAACCACAGCTGTCCAGGCCAGCTTTTGTATTTGCTTGAAGAAAGTGAAGGTTGGTTACACACACACACACACACACACACACAGTCTTGTTTAACTAACCTTGTGGGGACACACAATTGATTCCCATTCAAAATCCTATTTGCCTTAACCCTAACTCTAAAACCTAACCTTAACCCTTAACTCCTAAACCTTTAACCCCTAAACTTAACCCTAATTTGAACCCTGACACTAATTCTAACCTTATCCATAAACCCCCTTAGAAATAGCATTTTTCCTTGCGGGGACTGACAAAATGTCCCTAGTTGGTACATATTTGTTTGTTTACTATTCTTGTCGGGACTACTGGTCCACACACACACCTACCCCTGAGAGTGGCCAGCACTGTCTGAATCCTGATCCGGTTGCTTTCCTTGGATTGGCCCAAAATATTGTCTCTGGATTTCCATTCAGCCCCTCAGCCAAACGGTCACATTTTCCACAGGCCCCCTTTCTTTCTTCTCTGTCAGAAGACTTCCATAACTAAATGGCCGTGATTGTGGGGCCTGGAATGACCTGAGTTAAGTTTATTCTCCTTGTAGACAATAGGGAGTTGCTGTAACCCGGCTTAGGTTCTGCAAGCTGTGGCATTCTTACCTGGGCTGAGAGTAGCTCCAAAGCACCAGCTGGGTTTAAATTAAGATCAATGCACTTAGGGTCCCTTTTTTTCACTTTTTTCTCCCTCTGCAATTGACTGGCTCCTCCACTGATTGGCTATAATTGGTGGAGTATTTACTCAGCTGCAAACATTTACATGTCAATGCAGAGTCCCCCTTATGTTTTCACATTATACAGGCCATATTTACTACTGGTGTTGTGCTTGCATACAGACACACACTATGGACACTGTAAAAAAAAACGTAACCAATTGCTTAATCAGCGTTATTCTGTGAGTTGAATGGACTTCAAAATAGCATTATAGTCAATTCAACTTAAAATATCAAGGCAACCAGCTGCAATACGATTTCTAGTTTGCTCAACACTAGATTTTAATTTGCTCAACGTTGTTCTGTGTGTGAGGTGCACTTTTGAAAAAGCTTGTTGAGTAAAATTACAAATTCATGTTTGCTCAAAACCACCCAAAACCACGCCCATCATTAGAATTTCCCAGCATGCTCTATTCCAGGTTGATTGTTTGTTTCAATACTTATGTTTTTGCATGTACACATTGATTGTTTGATTAATCTTATGCTACACAAAGGTAAATAACATATATTTTTCTAAATTAATCCAATCTGTTAGTAGTTGGATTTATTGCACCCGCTACTGAGATGGCTGTTCCAGTTTAGATGATTTAGGTAATCTCATTACATTTACCCAGCAGTCATTCTGAATGCTGGTTGCAGGTGATTAAAAGTGCAAATTGTTAGATATCCTCACTCTGGCTGGATTCCAATAGGAATTACACGTCACTTTGCAAACCAGCAATATGTGACTTGAAGGCTTGATGTGGCCTGTAAACCAGAAGTTTCCGATTACTGTGTAAGGGTGAAACTAGGCCCTCAAAGAAAGGCCTTATGAGATATGTAATGTATTGGCATAAAGAGATTAATTTGGAGGCACACAGGGAAATATGCAAATAAGGTAGACTACATTTTCAAGTTGAATTGTATGTCCACTCAACCTAATTCTAAATTGAGTGAACATACAATTACATTTGAGAATGTATGTTGGGCAAACTAGAAATCCTATTGCAGCTAGTTGCCTTGTAATTTTAAGTTTGCTCAACATCTTGTTTGCACAACTTTTTGTTCTATTTTATTCTAGTTCTATTTTTATACAGTGAATGGATGTTTTGCCAAGAGTAGTTGTGGGAGGAAGGACTTTGACAGCACTGTCTTATATTGAAACACTTCAAAACAACAATGATGCTCTGATGAAGGCATAACTGCCGAAACGCGTTAGCCTGCCCGGCTGAAAATAAAAAGGTGAAATGAGGTGACGTCTTTTTGTCATCTAAAAAATAAATAATTGGGGAGTGCTGCCATTTCCCAATGTTTCTTGAACTTGGGATTTCATTTGACTTCAAAACAACAGTCTGTGACTCATTCTGGAAAAAAAGAGCTTCAGTGCCATTCATCTTATACATTCCACTTAAAGCTGCACTATGCATAAATCGATCCGCCATTTCCTGGTTACTAAAATTGTAATAGTTTGCCTAATTTCAGTTTGTGACAAAACAAGCAAATATAGTGTATTGTATTTTCAGCTGTTTGAAGCTGGTTTACCAAACTGAAAGTAAAAGATGCAAAAACAAAACTTACGAACAGGAAGCATAGAAATAGCGCACATAGAACATATCTACAGCTTCTTAGACTTGCTTTCAATGAGAATGACAGATCTATAACTCACATTTCTATATGAATTTGGTCGTCACCCAAAAAGTTACATACTGCAGCTTTAACATGCTGTGGCCTAGGTGCTGAAAAACAGTGCTTATTTGTGTGAGTAATCTTCATTCTATCCACAGCAGTGGGTGGTACTACATCAAAACAAGCAGCAATTATATCTCTGAGAGATGCTCTGTGATATTATTAAATCATTGCCTTAGGGTGCAAGCCTACTTCTGTCAGTGATCATAGTGCTATCATTGAACATATTGCCTTCTTGTGAATACAGATTGGAGTTTCAGGCTTGCCAGCTAAAGGTTAGGACATTTGCAATTCAACAGGAGGACAAAAATACAGCATACTACATGGCCTGAGACATGACTGATGAGTATGCACACAACCAGTTAGAAATATGAGATAAGAACGCAATCTTTGCTTCGTTTGACCATGACTATCTCTGTATCCTGGATAGGTTGTCATGTGTAGCATGTCCTTCTGTCATCAATGGTATATTTCATCGGTGGGCCCTGAAGCGAGGCCCCATGGTTACCAATCACACTCAACTGTCCATACAGTAGAATACAGTGTAGGCCTATTCTTCAAGATCAGAACCCTTCATAGTTAGATATCTGTTAATCATACACAACACGTTACTATAACACTGGCTTCTGATAAAAGGTTCTTGCCTTTTTCCTAGATGTGATCTGAGGAATGATTTAAATGTTAGGTAATTCCGGTGCTCTTTCTTTATGAAGTCTCACTTTCATAACATTTTCCCATGACCTGTGTAATCTTGTAAATCCAGTTTGTGCGTCTCTGTCCAAGGGAGGTCAAATCCAGTGAGAATCTGTGTTGCCTATATTGAGGCCATATTGTTTCATCATTAGCCACCTCATTAACTCTCTGTGCTGTTCGACAGTAAATGCTGCCAAGGCCTCACGATACAGCTGCCCCTTCTCTTCAATGGGTAATTAGTGATAGAACATATGAACTGCAATACTGTGTGGGAGTTGGGAAATTGAGAAGTGTTTATGTTTCTGAGAAACTCATAACCACCAGACTGTGACGGAATAGACGATTGATTCTCAAACTTTTAAACAGAGTGTGGACGTGAGACAGGTGTCGTGTTATAGCAGTCCCTACCCCATTTCAAGCTGGAATCCTTTATTTTTTGTAAAAAAATTTTTTACAAATAATGTTACCATTGTTTTTCAGAGGGGGCATTGCAGGTCAAAAAAACTATCAAAGAAACGCATACAAAGATAACCCCAACTCATTTTCCCCCGTCAGTCCCCATCTACCTCCCTCACCAACGTAAAAATATTTTCATATGACCCTCCCCTTGTACTGTAAAATTAATGACACACCCTCCCCCCTCATAGAATTAACTCAAAATAATGTTTACGACCACAAATAACAACTGTAGCGACCCTGTGTTTATAAATGTGGATATCGACTTTATCGACATATGCAATTACATAGTGTGGCGTACAGCAGGTCAACCACCAGGGGGAGACTCGTCGAGGCCTGGTAACAGATGGAGTATACATCACGAGGCGGTGGCTCTATCTGCTGGATGTGCCAGGTCTCGACGGGCTCTCCGGACAGGACTAATTGGGTGCTGATTGGGAGCTGGTGAGTAATTAAGGGCGGATTGCTCACCAGCTGTGCAAGGCCCATAGAGCTGCCAGAAGGGCAGCACATGGGAGAGGACTGGGGGAAGTAAGGTAACTTCCATGTAGTTGGAGACGGTATCCTGGAGAGGGTCTCATGGGGGAGACCTAACCTTTTCTTTTGATTATTTTATTAATAAACACCCTTGAAACCGAGCTAATCATACTCTGTCCGTGTCTGATCTGTGTAAACGTCTTGACCCAACCCCCCGATCTGCCACAAGTGGTGGAGAATACGGGCACTTTGATAACGTGGTCAGATCAGGGTTGACGTTTACCCAGCATCAGCATGGACGAGTTGATAGCTCAGTTCGTCCGGGCCCAACAAGCACAACAGGCGGTTCAGGAACAAACAGCGACTACAAAACGTCCGCCTCGTGGAGGAAGTCAGGAAGCTGCAAGGAGGAAGGAGCGTCTCCTGCATCCCATCCCAACCAGTTTTTAATCAAGCTAACGGAAGACGATGACATTGAAACACCTCTGTACGTTTGAACGGACAGCGCTATGGGAAGGATAGCCAAGGCCGAAGTGGGCAAGTCTGCTGGCCCCATTCCTCTCTTGGAATGCCCAAAAGGCGTATTGGGACCTGAACGACGAACACTCGGCTAACTGCGACAGACTCAAACGGGAGATACTCAGCCGCTACGGGTACAACCTGGCCCATCGGGCTCAACGGTTCCATGACTGGAGGTTTGTACCCGAAGCATCCCCCCGAGTCCAGATGAGCGACCTTCTGCGCGTCACCAGGGCATGGCTCCTAACCGACGTATCCACCCTCTCCCTCCGCGACAAAATGGTCCTGGATCGCTTCGTATGGGCGCTACCCCATGACATGAAGAGGGCAGCGAGCCTATGCGTGCCCCAGACCTTGGAGGGCCTCCTGGAAGCAGTGGAGACGCATCAGAACACTCAGGCCCTACTGAGGGGGAGCCGGGACGAGTCAGCGACCTGTGCGAGGGGACGGAAGGACAACCCCACCGCGGTGTACCCTGACAGTCGGCAGGGCCAAGGGACCGCAAACCCATGGAGAGACGGCTGGGGAAGGGCCGACCCGCCACCGACGACCCCAGGTAGATGGAGACCAACGGAGGTGTTTTGAGTGTGTTGCGCCCGGTGGCACATTGCCTGGAATTACCCTGCTCGAGAGGAGTCGATGCCATCAGCTAGCACCGGAGGCCAGGTGGGTCATGCTGTGAACTATGTCACCTCCTGTTGGGCGCACCGTGAATCAACGGCACCCATGGTCCCGGTGAAGGTTGACGGACACGACACGGAAGCCCTATTAGACTCCGGAAGCATGGTTACGCTCGTAACCATGAGCCTGCTGAACCAGGAGACCGAACGGGGTAGGTAGATGTCCATTTCCTGTGTTCACGGTGACACAAAGCGGTATCCCGCTGTATGGACCAACATCGTGACACCACAAGGGAGCTGCCAGATGATGGTGGGTGCAGTACCAGAGCTGCCGGTACCTATCCTTGTGGGACGGGATTGTCCACTGTTCGTGGTCCTATGGGGGCACGAGTTGGGGGAAAAAGATACGAGCCGGCCGAAGAAGAGAGCGGGGACACCCCCCGCCTGTGCGGCCAGGATGCCACCGGTTAACCCACCTGACTCTACGGGTCCGGAGTCGGAGGGGGAGCCGGAACCTGAACCCCCTGGGGGGAGAACAAACTTAACATGTATAAATTGATGGTTCGGATTACGGGATGCCAAGGTCATATTTTTCCATATTCTGTTCCAGTTAAAGGGTTGTTCAGATTCAATTAGATCTGCGTTGGACTATACTTTTTGAATGGCTAGCTCAGAATATGAGCTTTCCAAAAGTTGTTTCTACATTATAGAAATCAGTCCTTTCGGGGGCCCAGATAATTTATTTATAAATCCAATCATTGGATGGTTCTGCCATTTTGATTCTCATTTACAGGGGAACCACTGGAGGAGGAGCCCAGCCTCCCCCTTCTCGATTTTGAGGGGCCAGTCGAGACCCCGTTGGGGGCCAACTGAGGATCCGAATTTGAAAGCTGCCGCATGCCCAAGTGATAGCGGTGGATGGACAGCTACTTCCGGGGGTGAGTGACTGGCGATACCCCTATTTCCAAATTAAGAATAACCTTTTGTATCAGGTGTTGCGCCAACAGGGGGAACTTAGAGGTATTGTTGCTGCCCCGACGGTACGTAGGAACCGTTCTTCAGCTGGCCCACACCCACCTGTTGGGGCGCCCCTGGGAATGGAGAAGACCCGGGAACGGGTCGCCGCCCGGTTCCACTGGCCCGGGATGAGGAGGGCCGTGGAAGACTACTGTCGCAGCTGCCCGGAGTGTCAACTCACTGCCCCGAAAGCACACTTCCGAAACCCTCTGGTCCCCCTGCCGATCATCGGGGTGCCCTTTGAACGCATCGCCATGGACATAGTGGGACCCCTGGTAAAGACTGCATGAGGACACAGGTACATCTTGGTAATAGTAGACTATGCCACCCAGTATCCCGAGGCCATTCCCCATACGGGCGGCGGTATCCAAGGGAATCGCCCGGGAGCTATTCCACCTCTTTAGCCGGGTGGGCATCCCAAACGAGATCCTGACAGACCAAGGTACAGAGTTTATGTCCCGCCTCATGAAAGAGTTGTGTGCCCTCCTACAGATCAAGCAGATCCGGACCTCCGTTTTTCACCCACAGACGGATGCATGTGATACGGGACTAGGGGCCGTTCTGTCCCAGATACACGATGGGGAGGAGCACCCCATCATGTACATCAGCCGAAAGCTGATACAGAGAGAAAAAAAATACTCAATTGTTGAGAAAGAGTGTCTGGCGGTGAAGTGGGCTCTAGACACTCTCTCAAGTATTACCTGTTAGGTACCCACTTCACCCTGGTCACTGACCATGCTCCCCTGGTCAGGGGAAAAGACACAAACAATCGGGTCACCAGGTGCTTCTTGTCCCTGCAACGCTTCTCTTTTTCTGTTGTGCACAGGTCAGGGGCGAAGCATGGAAACCCGGATGCCCTATCGAGAACGGAGACAGACGTTGCACTGATGACCGTCCCCTCCCCGACAGAGCTAAGGGGGGTGGTGGGTGTACAGCAGGTCAGCCACCAGGGGGAGACTCGTCGAGGCCTGGTAACAGATGGCGTATACATCACCAGGCGGTGGCTCCATCTGCTGGACGTGCCAGGTCTCGACGGGCTCTCCGGACAGGACTAATTGGGTGCTGATTGGGAGCTGGTGAGTAATTAAGGGCGGATTGCTCACCAGCTGTGCAAGGCCCATAGAGCTGCCAGAAGGGCAGCACATGGGAGAGGACTGGGGGAAGTAAGGTAACTTCCGTGTAGTTGGAGACGGTATCCTGGAGAGGGTCTCATGGGGGAGACCTAACCTTTTCTTTTGATTATTTTATTAATAAACACCCTTGAAACCGAGCTAATCATACTCTGTCCGTGTCTGATCTGTGTAAACTTCTTGACCCAACACCCTGATTTGCCACAATAGATAGACACATTAGAGATTCAGACAAAAAAAATGCTCGACCTCCAGATGAGTATGAGGGGGGAGTTTAAGTAAAAAAATGTAATGCTTCATTTGGCTGATCTGTAGCTTATTCTTTAGATGTTTGGGGCTGCTGGTGAACCATGATGTGCAGGCATAATCAAAGTGGCACTGGACTATCGCACTTGCCAGAGTCTTTAGGTGTCTATAGCTAGGTTTCCATCCAATTGGCGACAGATTTATATGTGAATATAAATATAAAGTCTGCATAAAACAATATGCGCATTTCAGAGTTTCTGTTAGGAAAATTTGGTGCCTACAACGTGACCGGGAAGATTTTAATTTAAAGTAATTTGAGAAATTTACGGGACACCCATACGCCTCCCTAGTGGTGCAGTGGTCTAAGGCACTGCATCTCAGTGCTAGAGGCATCACTACAGACCCTGTTTCAATCCCGGGCTGTATCACGTCTGGTCGTGATCGGGAGTCCCATAGGGCCGTGCACAATTGGCCCAGCGTCGTCCTGGTTAGGGGAGGGTTTGTCCGGGTTAGGCCATCATTGTAAATAAGAATTTGTTCTTAACTGACTTGCCTAGTTAAATAAATAATTTAAATGCATCTAGGTCCGACCTGGCGCAGTCAGCGCCATCAATAAACGAGGCCACATTTACAGGTCCTTAACAGCCTTTAACCAATTACAAAAACACTATTCCTTATTTTTCGATGTGTAACATATGCTAAACGTTATAGCCTATTTTTATTGGTATTTACTTTCCTAAAACAAGAATTGTCCACCTCACGGTTCAGCTGTCAGAGATATGAGCGCTAAATGTATCAGGGCATTGCATGCATAGGCATATAGGCTTAGCGTCCACTGTATGATATTAATAATAATCTCTCACTCACTCCACTCACTCACTCACTCACTCTCTCACTCTCACTCTCAGCAGGTGCATGCAAGGAGTGAGAGAATGGTGCTGAAGCGTGAATTCGGGGAGGAGGCTTTGATAGACAGACAGCCTCTCCTGGACAATTTGGTCCGCTACAATATTATTAATTATTGCAGCCCAGAAGCCTGAAATTACCAGCTAAAGGAAACCCTGGCGCATTTTCCCATCAGAGTTGTGTTTCCATCATATTGACTTGTTGCAGATAAAAGTCTGTGCGTAAATACATAGTGCACATAAAAATAACTTTTGCGGTTAAATTCCCATGTACCCAATAAAAAATACAAGTTAAATGGGTTTCCATTGCATTTCAATAGCGAATGTGCCAACTCTGGTATTGGGACATGTGCTCTAGCAAACAGCTGGCAGATAAAGTGCGGGTATAGCCTACTACAGGATGAGATTATTATGGACAAATCATTTTTATTTGTCAAATGGCAGCCAAGCATCAATCATCATGTCACCAGAACAAGACCCATGATATTTATTGAAAGGAACATCAAGCTCACCACCATGCTCTTTCACCACCCTGTGAAATTCATCATAACTTATTTCATCTGTAGCCTAGTAAACTGCATGACCACCCCTCACACCCAGTAACTTTCGATCTGTTCCTAATGTTATACATTCTAATAGTAACTGTATCCATTGGTTAAATGGGAGAGGGTGAGGTGGTTGCCATCTTAAAGACATTTGTTTTTTGCCTGCCAGCAATAATCTTCTCTGATTGATTGAGAGATTCAAGGGGCTATCATCGTTAAGTAACATAATAGATGCAAAGCATTGAATATGTAAATTCATGCACTTCGAAAATAATTTTGTAACTTTGCCCCAGAAGCATTTAATTGCAGGGCACTCCCACATCATATGAAGGAATGTGCCTACCTGATTTAGGGGACACAGTGAACAGTTGGGGCAAATTTCATCATAAAACTTTCCCTCTATGTTAAATACTGTCTGTGAACAAACTTAACATGTATAAATTGATGGTTCGGATTACAGGATGCCAAGGTCATATTTTTCCATATTCTGTTCAAGTTAAAGGGTTGTTCAGATTCAATTAGATCTGCATTGGACTATACTTTTTTTAATGGCTAGCTCAGAATATGATCTTTCCAAAAGTTGTTTCTACATTATAGAAATCAGTCCTTTCGGGGGCCCAGATAATTTATTTATAAATCCAATCATTGGATGGTTCTGCCATTTTGATTACCATTTACAGTGAGGGAAAAAAGTATTTGATCCCCTGCTGATTTGTACGTTTGCCCACTGACAAAGACATTATCAGTCTATCATTTTAATGGTAGGTTTATTTGAACAGTGAGAGACAGAATAACAACCAAAAAATCCAGAAAAATGCATGTAAAAAATGTTGTAAATTGATTTGCATTTTAATGAGGGAAATAAGTATTTGACCCCTCTGCAAAACATGACTTAGTACTTGGTGGCAAAACCCTTGTTGGCAATCACAGAGGTCAGACGTTTCTTGTAGTTGGCCACCAGGTTTGCACACATCTCAGGAGGGATTTTGTTCCACTCCTCTTTGCAGATCTGCTCCAAGTCATTAAGGTTTCGAGGCTGACGTTTGGCAACTCGAACCTTCAGCTCCCTCCACAGATTTTCTATGGGATTAAGGTCTGGAGACAGGCTAGGCCACTCCAGGACCTTAATGTGCTTCTTCTTGAGCCACTCCTTTGTTGCCTTGGCCGTGTGTTTTGGGTCATTGTCATGCTGGAATACCCATCCACGACCCATTTTCAATGCCCTGGCTGAGGGAAGGAGGTTCTCACCCAAGATTTGATGGTACATGGCCCCGTCCATCGTCCCTTTGATGCGGTGAATTTGTCCTGGCCCCTTAGCAAAAAAACACCCCCAAAGCATAATATTTCCACCTCCATGTTTGATGGTGGGGATGGTGTTCTTGGGGTCATTCCTTCTCGTACAAACACGGCGAGTTGAGTTGATGCCGAAGAGCTCGATTTTGGTCTCATCTGACCACAACACTTTCACCCAGTTCTCCTCTGAATCATTCAGATGTTCATTGGCAAACTTCAGACGGCCCTGTATATGTGCTTTCTTGAGCAGGGGGACCTTGCGGGTGCTGCAGGATTTCAGTTCTTCACGACGTAGTGTGTTACCAATTGTTTTCTTGGTGACTATGGTCCCAGCTGCCTTGAGATCATTGACAAGATCCTCCCGTGTAGTTCTGGGCTGATTCCTCACCGTTCTTATGATCATTGCAACTCCACAAGGTGAGATCTTGCATAGAGCCCCAGGCCGAGGGAGATTGACATTTTGTGTTTCTTCCATTTACGAATAATCGCACCAACTGTTGTCACCTTCTCACCAAGCTGCTTGGCGATGGTCTTGTAGCCCATTCCAGCCTTGTGTAGGTCTACAATCTTGTCCCTGACATCCTTGGAGAGCTCTTTGGTCTTGGCCATGGTGGAGAGTTTGGAATCTGATTGATTGATTGCTTCTGTGGACAGGTCTTTTATACAGGTAACAAGCTGAGATTAGGAGCACTCCCTTTAAGAGTGTGCTCCTAATCTCAGCTCGTTACCTGTATAAAAGACACTTGGGAGCCAGAGATCTTTCTGATTGAGAGGGGGTCAAATACTTATTTCCCTCATTAAAATGCAAATCAATTTATAAAATGTTTGACATGCGTTTTTCTGGATTTTTTTGTTGTTATTCTGTCTCTCACTGTTCAAATAAACCTACCATTAAAATTATAGACTGATCATTTCAGTCTATAATTATTATTATTATTATTATTATTATTATTATTATTTCTTTGTCAGTGGGCAAACGTACAAAATCAGCAGGGGATCAAAAACTTTTTTCCCTCACTGTACATTGTTTTTCAATTTTGCCCCAAATAGAAATTGTGTCAGCAATAATAGGACCAACGCGTAGTTTACATTGTTTAAGGGATATATCAGTGAAGATCACCTCTTAAAGCGCAATAAGAGACACCATATTTCTCTCTATACTCAGCCAGGGGGCAAAATAATAATGTCTAAACCAATTTAGGATTGGGTGAAATGCTAGTGCCTGGAAATACAATTTAAAGTTTGGTACGGATAGTCCTCCTACGTCTTTCCCTCTTTGTAAATTTGTCAATTTTATCTGGGATCGTTTCCATTTTTCCATTTTAGTCATTTAGCAGACGCTCTTATCCAGAGCGACATACAGTAGTGAGTGCAGTGCATACATTTACCTTACCATATACTTTCTGAAACCGTATTATGAATTTTATCCCAATAGCCAGAAGGGGGAGCCAGGGGAAGCATTGAACTACAGAAATTCAGCCTTGGCAATATACAGTATTTATTTTGACAATATATATTCTGCCAGTTAAAGCAACTGGGATATTATTCCATCTACTGAGGTTGTATTGAATTGATTTGAGCGTTCTGTAAAAGTTTCTACAAATGGCTATATCTAAGGAAGGAAATATATATATACTCCTAAATATTTAAAGTGGGAAACGATTAGGATTCCATAAGTAGAGATGGAGTCCTCCATCGGGGTCTTTAGAAGCAGTAGGGGTGATTTGGTTAGATACATTTTATAACATGAGATGAAGCTGAATTTATCTATGATCTTCAATGCGTTTGGGAGCGATTGAGATACATTGTGTGGATATAGTAAAATCTAATCTGCATATAATGAGATTAAGTGATCAGTAGATTTTGGGGAAATTTGTGTTATTTCCTTCGATTGACAAAATGCCTGGGCCAGGGATTCAATGGATAATAAGAATAGCAAAGGTAATTTGCCTTTTCATGCTATCCAATGCTCTTTTGAGTTAATTGAGAGATATTTGGGCTCCCAGCGAGGTGGCATCCGCTGTTGAGAGGAGGAGTTCTTTATTATTTTAGAAAGGACTTAGTCTGGCTTGGTGTGGATTTACAATCAGAGGTTTCAGATTCAATAGTTGCTATATCAGCTAATTGATCATTACCTAATATCTTGCTGGCCAGTAAACGACTGGGACGATTACCATAGAAGTAATGGTTGAGTCTAACTCAATGGATGGGAAATTCTGCTCTCTGTCTTATCAATAAAGAGAAATAGCTACCTGGTCTGAAAAGAGTGTTTGAGAATGCTCTAACACAGTTAACAACATTTCCAAATCTGATATCTTCTTTAATTGTGATTTATTCAACCCAGATGCAAATGCAGTTGCATTATTTTTAATAAAACCTTTGGTGGCATGCCAATCTGGGGGTCATCGACTGAATTTTTATTGATCATTATGAATTTAGTTCAATTTCAAATTGATCACAGAATGTAGGATTTTGTAGTAATGAAACGTTGAAACGCCAAATTGTGGCTCTTTAGGAGATTCTGAAATTGGAAGTTGGCAGTAGTAAGCATGGTGGTCAGACAGGCTCATATGTCGAATTTCTATTTTCTTGATTAAAGAAAATAGAGGTGTAGATAATATTATGAAATCGATTTGTGAGAATGATTTACAGTGCATTTGGAAAGTATGCAGACCTATTGCTTTTTCCACATTTTGTTATGTTACAGCCTTATTCTAAAACTGATTCAAAAAACAATTCCTCATCAATCTACACACAATACCCCATAATGACAACGCAAAAACAGGTTTTTAGAAATATCACATTTACATAAGTATTCAGACCCTTTACTCAGTACCATTTAAAAAATACAGAACTAAGAACCGATATAGCCCCTGGTTCTCCTCAGACTTGACTGCCCTTGACCAGCACAAAAACATCCTGTGGCGTACAGCATTAACATCAAATAGCCCCCGCGATATGCAACTTTTCAGGGAAGTTAGGAACCAATATACACAAGCAGTCAGGAAAGCAAAGGCTAACTTTTTCAAACAGAAATTTGCATCCTGTAGCACTAACTCCAAAAAGTTTTGGGACACTGTAAAGTCCATGGAGAATAAGAGCACTTCCTCCCAGCTGCCCACTGCACTGAGGCTAGGAAACACTATCACCACCGATAAATCTACAATAATCGAGAATTTCAACAAGCATTTTGCTACAGCTGGCCATGCTTTCCATCTGGCTACCACTAACCCGGCCACCAACTCTGCACCCTCTGCTGCAACTTGCCCATGCCCCCCCCGCTTCTCCTTCACACAAATTCAGACAGCTGATGTTTTGAAAGCGCTGCAAAATCTGGACCCCTACAAATCAGCTGGGCTAGACAATCTGGACCCTTTCTTTTTAAAACTAGCCGCCGAAATTGTCGCTACCCCTATTACTAGTCTGTTCAACCTCTCTTTCATAACGTCTGAGATCCCCAGAGATTGGAAAGCTGCCGCGGTCATCCCCCTCTTCAAAGGGGGTGACACTCTAGATCCAAATTGCTACAGACCTATATCCATCCTGCCCTGCCTTTCGAAAGTATTCGAAAGCCAAGTTAACAAACAGATAATCGACCATTTCGAATACCACCGTACCTTCTCCGCTATGCAATCCGGTTTCCGAGCTGGTCACGGGTGCACTTCAGCCACGCTCAAGGTCCTAAACGATATTATAACCGCGATTGATAATAGACAGTACTGTGCAGCCGTCTTCATCGACCTGGCCAAGGCTTTCGACTCTGTCAACCACCGCATTCTTATTGGCAGACTAAATAGCCTTGGTTTCTCAAATGACTGCCTCGCCTGGTTCACCAACTACTTCTCAGATAGAGTTCAGTGTGTCAAATCGGAGGGCCTGTTGTCTGGACCTATGGCAGTCTCTATGGGGGTGCCACAGGGTTCAATTCTTGGGCCGACACTTTTCTCCGTGTATATCAATGATGTCGCTCTTGCTGCTGGTGACTCTCAGATCCACCTCTACGCAGACGACACCATTTTGTATACATCTGGCCCTTCATTGGACACTGTGTTAACAAACCTCCAAATGAGCTTCAATGCCATACAACAATCCTTCAGTAGCCTCCAACTGCTCTTAAACACTAGTAAAACTAAATGCATGCTTTTCAATCGAACGCTGCTGGCACCCGCCCACCCGACTAGAATCACCACTCTTGACGGGTCTGACCTAGAGTATGTGGACAACTACAAATACCTAGGTGTCTGGTTAGACTGTAAACTCAACTTCCAGACTCACATAAAGAATCTCCAATCCAAAGTTAAATCTAGAATCGGCTTCCTATTTCGCAACAAAGCCTCCTTCACTCATGCTGCCAAACATGCCCTCGTAAAACTGACTATCCTACCGATCCTTGACTTCGGCGATGTCATTTACAAAATAGCCTCCAACACTCTACTCAGCAAATTGGATGTAGTCTATCACAGTGCCATCCGTTTTGTCTCCAAAGCCCCATACACTACCCACCACTGTGACCTGTACGCTCTTGTTGGCTGGTCCTCACTACATGTTCGTCGTCAAACCCACTGGCTCCAGGCCATCTATAAATCACTACTAGGCAAATCCCCGCCTTATCTTAGCTCATTGGTCACCATAGCAGCACCCACCCGTAGTCTGCGCTCCAGCAGGTATATCTCACTGGTCATTCCCAAAGCCAACACCTCCTTTGGCCGCCATTCCTTCCAGTTCTCTGCTGCCAATGACTGGAACGAATTGCAAAAATCTCTGAAGCTGGAGACTCTTATCTCCCTCAATAACTTTAAGCATCAGTTGTCAGAGCACCTTACCGATCACTGCACCTGTACACAGCCCATCTGAAATTAGCCCACCCAACTACCTCATCCCTATATTGTTATTTATTTTGCTCTTTTGCACCCCAGTATCTCTATTTGCACATAATCTCTTGCACATCTAGCATTCCAGTGTTAATACTATTGTAATTATTCTGCACTATAGCCTTTTTACTGCCTTACCTCCATAACTTGCTACATTTGCACACACTGTATATATATTTTCTGTTGTATTTCTGACTTTATGTTTTCTACCCCATATGTAACTCTGTGTTTTTTATTTTATTTATTGCACTACTATGCTTTATCTTGGCCAGGTCGCAGTTGTAAATGAGAACCTGTTCTCAACTGGCTTACCTGGTTAAATAAAGGTGAAATAAAAAATAAAATAAAATAAAAACTTTGTTGAAGCACCTTTGGCAGTGATTACTGCCTTGAGTCTTCTTGGATATGATGCTACAAGCTTGGCATACCTGTTTTTGGGGAGTTTCTTCCACTTTTCTCTGCAGATCCTCTCAAGCTCTGTCAGGTTGGATGGGAAGCGTCGCTGCACAGCTATTTTCAGGTCTCTCCAGAGATGTTCGATCGAGTTCAAGTCCAGGCTCTGGCTGGGCCACTCAAGGAGATTCAGAGATTTGTCCCAAAGCCACTCCTGTGTAGTCTTGGCTGTGTGCTTTGCCCCAGTCTGAGGTCCTGAGCGCTCTGGAGCAGGTTTTCATCAAGGATCTCTCTGTACTTTGCTCCGTTCATCTTTCCTCGATCCTGACTAGTCTCCCAGTCCCTGCTGCTGAAAAACATCCCCACAGCATGATACTGCCACCACCATGCTTCACCGTAGGGATGGTGCCAGGTTTCCTCCAGACGTGATGCTTGGCATTCAGGCCAAAGAGTTCAATCTTGGTTTCATCAGATCCCAGAATCTTGTTTCTCATGGTCTGAGAGTCCTATAGGTGCCTTTTGGAAAACTCCAAGTGGGCTGGCATGTGCCTTTTACTGAGGAGTGGCTTCCGTCTGGCCACTCTACCATAAAGGCCTGATTGGTGGAGAGCTGCAGAGATGGTTGTCCTTCTGGAAGGTTCTCCCATCCCCACAGAGGAACTCTGGAGCTCTGTCAGAGTGACCATTGGGTTCTTGGTCACCTCCCTGACCAAGGCCCTTCTCCCCCGATTGCTCAGTTTGGCCAGGCGGCCAGCTCTAGGAAGAGTCTCGGTGGTTCCAAACTTCTTCCATTTAAGAATGATGGAGGCCACTGTGTTCTTGGGGACCTTCAATGCTGCAGAAATGTTTTGGTACCCTTCCCCAGATCTGTGCCTCGACATAATCATGTCTCGGGGCTCTACGGACAATTCCTTCGACCTCATGGTTTGGTTTTTGCTCTGACATGCACTGTCAATTGTGGGACCTTATTTAGACAGGTGTGTGCGTTTCCAAATCATGTCCAATCAATTGAATTTACCACAGGTGAACTCCAATCAATTTGTAGAAACATCTCAAGGATGTTAAATGGAAACAGGATGCACCTGAGCTAAATTTTGAGTCTCATAGCAAAGGGTCTGAAGACTTATGTAAATAAGGTATTTCTGTTTTGTATTTGTAATACGTTTGCAAAAAAAATAATCTACCTGTTTTCGCTTTGTAATTATTGTGTATTGTATGTAGAATGATTAGGATTTTTTTTCTTTAATCCATTTTAGAATAAGGCTGTAACATAACAAAGTGGAAAAGGTCAAGGGGTCTGAATACTTTCCGAATGCACTGTATGCCTGTTTGAGTAGAAAGTGTACTCTTTTGCTTTAGGATTATGTGCTCGCCAGGCATCAATGAGGTTGTAATCAGAGAGTATATGCTGGAGAGCCTTGGTTGGATTGTAGTTGGTCTTATTAGATTTGTCCCCCATCTCCAAAATGTCATTCATGTCTGTCCCAATAACCAGATGGAATTCAGTTAATTCTAACAATATGCTGTTGAGAGAATCAAAAAACGTAGGATCATATGAATTTGGAGTGTACTCATTAGTAAACGCAATGTTCTTTCCATTATTACTCATGATGGTAATATTGAGTTTCTTATGTATCATTATGATTACACCTTTAGTTTTGTTTAGGGCTGATGAAAAAGAAGCCAGTTTGTACAAATGGTTCTATATTCTATGTGAGTCCTTCTGGAGCAGTTGTGTTTCATGGAGCATTGCTGTATCAACATGGTTTCTTGATAGGATATCAAGACAGCTGGAACATTTTAATAGGACGAGAGAGAATAGCTAGCATTGTCATTGTAAAAAAAAAGAAAGAATGTATTTTCAATTATGTAATTGTTATCTTTAGTGTTAATAATCCCATAGATGAGTAACAAAAAGCAGGACCCACAGGGAAACCCACCCATTGGTCGTTGCCCACCCAGAAACCCCCCCCAACTAGCCTCCTCACATTTCAGCAGGATAATAACCTAATTCACAAGGCCAAATATAAACAGGAGTTGCTTACCAAAACCTCATTGAATGTTCCTGAGTGGCCTAGTTACAGTTTTGACATAAATTGGCTTGAAAATATATGGCAAGACTTGAAAATGGCTGTCCTAGTAATGATCAACAACCAACTTGAAAGAGCTTGAAGAATTCTTAAAATAATAATGTGCAAATATTGTACAATACAGGTGTGCAAAGCTCTTAGAGACCCAGAAAGACTCACAGCTGTAATTGCTGCCAAATGTGATTCTAACATGTATTAACTCAGGGGTATGAATACTTATGTAAATGAGATATTTCTGTATTTAAGTTTTTATAGATTAGCGAACATATCTAAAAACATATTTTCACTTTGTCATTATGGGGTATTGTGTGTAGATGGGTGAGAATTTTTTATTTATTTAATCCATTTTGAATTCAGGCTGTAACACAACAAAATGTAGAATAAGTCAAGGGGTGTGAATACTTTCTGAAGGCACTGTATATAGCTAAATGTATGTGCTCTATACTATGTACAAGAAGAAGTAAGAAGAGGGTATGTGCAAGAAATGCAGTCTATAATCTAGATCTTCACAATAATGAATAATACCCTGTAATTGTTTCAGTATGATGTGTTGGATAAACAAATAAAGACAGACACAAATGTAAAGTTCAATAGCCTTGTTCAAGCATTGTACAAGTTCCTACACACGGAGTCCGTAACATCTTCCTTTTCAATAGAAAGTGCAAACATAATGGCACAACATTAAGTTCTTAACAGTCAAGTCATAACCATTTTTTTCCCTTTTTTTATATAAACAGAGGACAAGTTAACACAGTCCCTTGCTTACAGCGTAAGCCTGTCCGGTGGCTTGCACAGCCGACCCACCCGTGAGTAAGTATGGGCTCTGACAGGGGTAGGACTAGGGCCAGGAGCTGGAGAGCTTGGTGGGGTAGAAGCCTCACCTTCAGTTGGCTCATTTCTCAATTAAGCGGCCCTTGCCCTTAGGCCTGGACTGTGATCCAGCTCATCTAGGTGAGTGTATGGCGTGTTCTGGTTTGTTGTCTGCTCTGCAGATCCACCCGATTGCGACAATAGAGGGAGCCACCAACATCCACCAGGTAAGAATGTGGTGCAATTCTCTGTAGACAACTCTCTGCCCAGACTCCAAAGTCCTGTGTGGTCTCCCGGCAGCGGTTTCATCCTTATCAGTCCGGTCGTAGAAACACTTAGCGAGCTGCTTTCTGTGGCGCAGTTAGTCCGTGACGCCAACCATGACGCTGGGTTCAAGTAGCTTGTTAGCTACGGGGATGGTCGTCTTCAGACGTCTGGACAGAAGGCGTTGTGCTGGGCTGCTGTCCATGTTGTTGGTGGGTGTGTTCCTCCACCGTAAGATGGCTTTCCAGGGGTCGTTGCTGTCACACAAGGCCCTGCTTAACAGGTTTTTTGCGATCTTGACAGCTGACTCTGCCTTGCCATTTGCCTTTGGGTGTCTTGGAGAGGAGGTCACGTGGTCAAACTCCCATTCTGAGGCAAAACGCTTGAACTGTGCAGTGAATTGTGGGGCATTGTCTGTGATGACCTTGTCAGGCTGGCCTTGCAGCGCTTTATGACCGTCTTTGCAGACAAGTCAGGGAGCAGTTCAATTTCCCAAAAGTCAGTGTAGTGATCAACAATGAGAAGATAGTCCTTTTGTCTGTGGCTGAATAAGTCCGTGCTGACCATTTGCCAGGCCCTTGTGGGCAGTTCGTGCAACATCATGGTTTCCTTTTGCTGTTCATGAGCATACTCGTTGCATGTGGTACAGCTGCTGACAAAGTCTTTAATTTCTGATTGCATGTTTGGCCAGTATAATGTGTCACGTGCCTGGCGGTAGCATGCGTCACTTCCAACGTGACTGGAGTGTATGCAAGTAAGCATCTCTGGATGTAGTGGTTTGGGGATAATGACCTTCTGACCTCTGAACAAGATGCCATTTTGCACGCTGATCTCATCTCGAAAGGTCCAGTATTCTCTCACTGTGAAAGGTGTCTCCTCTTTCAGGTACGGCCAACCTGTGAGAACCATGGACTTCAGTGACTGTAGGTGTTTGTCCTAGTCAGTGTGTTGCCTGATCTGGGCTAAGCGGTGATCTGTGACATTTAAGTAGTCTGCCTGATTGATCTGTTGAACATCTTGTTGTTCCTACTGTAGCGAGCAGATGGCATGCTGCTGGTAGGCAATGCCTCTGCCTGTACATTGTGCTGTTGCCCTGCTCAGTGTGTCGCTGATGTACATCTCTGGTCCTGGCTTGTAGACGACCTTCGGGCTGTAGTTTTGCAGAGTCAAGAGCATGCTTTGAAGCCTCTTGGGCGCATTGAGGAGAGGTTTACTGAATATGGAAATGAGTGATTTGTAGTCAGTTTCAGCGGTGACCAGCTCTCGACCATATAAGTAGAGATGGAAGCGCTGTCAGGAGAAGACGATGCTGAGGCACTTTTTCTCAATTTGTGCATAGTTTTGTTCGGTGGGGGTGACCGCTCTCAAGGCAAACGCAACGGGCTGGCCTTCCTGCATAAGGCAGCATCCAAGTCCACTTTGGCTGGAGTCGCTCTGGATTGTGACAGGCTTCGTGACGTCATAGTAGCTCAACACTGGCATGGATGAAGCCAGAGATTTCATCTCCTGCACTGCGGTCTCGTGTTTGGGTAGCGAGTGCCATGGTGTGTCTTTGTCCAGCAACCGGCACAGAGGCTCACAGACTGCTGATGAGTGTGGCATGAACTTTGCAAGATAGTTTGCATAGCCGATGAGACACTGTACTCCTTTTGCATCAGACGGGTTTGGCATGTCGAGGATTGCTCTGACTTTGTCTGGGTCCGGCTTCAGGCCTTTGGCTGAGAGAATGTGGCCATGGAAGTGGACGTCTTTCACCTTGAACTGCAGCTTCTTCAGGCCAAGGCGCAGCTTAACTTATCGGCAGCGCTCCATCAGTGCCAGAAGCTTCACATCGTGGTCGCGTTCTGCTTCTTCATCTGTGTCACCACAGCCTACGATCAGGACATCATCAGCGATGGGTTCAATGCCCTTGAGCCTAGCCAGTAACTCATGCTGCTTGCGTTGTTATACCTCAGGCGCCACTGAGACACCAATGGGAGCTTGAGACAGCGTTTCCGACCCCAGGGGTTCCAGAAGGTTTGAAGGAATTCATCTCGGGTGTCCACCAAGGTGAAAATCCTGGCCTTGGGAAGCTTGTAGAGGACATCCTCCAGTGTCTGCATGATGTAGTGGGAGCGTTTCAGTGCTTGGTTCAGATGCTTTGGGTTGATGCAGACCCTCATCTTCTCTGTTATTTTCACTATGACCATATTGCTGATCCAATCAGTTGGTTCAGTCACAGATGTCATGTGGCCATCGGCCTCATACTTGTCCAGCTGGGCCTTCACTTTCATTACAATGGGCACATTGCGAGGAGCACACTGGACTGGAGTGACACTCATCCAATTCAAAGTGTACCTCCACAGGCACTGATTCAACGGGCCTGTTGAATACATCGTCATATCTGCTGAGTAGCTGTTCTTTGGACAGGGGTCAGTGCTGGACATGCTCCACGATGTGCAGGTCATTTGGTACAGTGAACTGCATCAGTCCCAGGCGTTCGCATGTAGAGCCTGAGAGGAGAGGATGTTGACTGGTTTTCATGATCTCAAACTTCAGCTTGTGTTTGTGTCCCCGAATAACACATTCGGTCTCAAAGATGTCCATAGAACTCATTAGGTCTCCTGAGTACAGCTTTAGTCTAGTATCGCTGGGCAAGAGATCTGTGTCAGGTCCCAGATTGATTTTGTCTTTGTAGCTCATTACGTTGCACGTAGCACCGGAATCAAGTTGCCATTGTTGCTGCTTGTTGTGTAATCGTAGTGTCACAAATCATTTCTTCCCGCTTGAGTGTACAGCCCCAATGGATTCATGCATGTAAATGTCACTTTAACTGTTCTGCTCTGAACACAGAGTGACATCATCAACACAGTGAATCTTGCCCTCACTCACCCTTCTTTTGCTTTTGAGACACACTTTTGCAAAGTGATTATTAGTTCCACAAGCTCTGCATGGCTTTCCGTAGGCAGGGCAGTGCTCTTTGCCTCCTGCATGTGCATTTCCACAGTATTTGCATGCTATGGGGCTGTCTGTGTTCACCGTTCGTGGTGAATTACTCTGCCTTGATCGGTTTTGTCTGAATGTCTGCCTGGCAACAGCGTGAACAATATCAGCGTCGATGCGTGGGGTTTCGATTTCCATTGCTCTCATTCTTATGTCACTGACTTCGGCAGTGCGGCACATTTCAATGGCAGTTACTAATGTTAAGCCTCTCTCTCTTAGTTGACTCCGGCACGTGTCCTCATTTTGCACAAATCAGTTCATCTTTCAATCCCCCGTGTTCACAAATAGCGGATCTTTCTCTCAAATGGGCTACAAAGTTGTGTACTGACTCACCCTCTTCCTGTTTGCGGCTTCCAAAAACAAACTGCTCGTAAATGACATTCCTGGCAGGTTTGAAGTAATTCTCCAATGCCTTTGCATCACCCTGTTGTCGTGCTGTGAGGGTGAGATTGTACCGGTAGATATGCCTGCATTCGCTGCCTATTAAGCTCCTCAGAGTTGCCGCTTGGACCTCGTTGGGTTTCTTGTGTAGACCGGTCGCCAGCGCATAGTCCTCGAATTCATCCCTGAAGTTATCCCAATTAGTATTCCAGTCCCCTGTGAGAACCATGGGATTTGGTGGCAGAATGTTCGCTGCCATAGCGATGGAATAGGAGATCTCTTTGCCTTCAGCCATCGAGGTAGGTAGTGATGCTAGCTACGTGTGGTTTTCGAGCCACTTCTGATACCATGTTTCAGTATGATATGTTGGATAAACTAATAAAGACAGACACAAATGTCAAGTTCAATAGCCTTGTTCAAGCATTGTACAAGTCCCTACACATGCAGTCCGGGAACAGCCCAGCTAGTCGATTACCTATCAACTAGACTCCGTAACAATAGTCTTCCCTCTGAGATAAATCCAGCAGCGTAAACAGAGGGATACAGCCATTAACAGGAAGAAGATAAAAAAAGGAATTGTGTGATAGCCAATATGGGACTGGTCATCGATCCTAAACAGTTTAGCCCATAGGGATCCAATGCACTGCAGCCCCAGACTGTATGACACTTCAATATATTGTCCATTGTTCATTAATTGGCATGGAGTCATCATTGTCTGAATGACCTGGACCATAGGCAATATAATAACAAACGGCTTGTCCCCTTGTGTGTTGGGCTTGATATGCTTCTCGAAGAAGTGTTGAGACTCCTTGGGAGTGGGAAACATGTGTGTTGTATTCAAGATGAGTTTTTCAGGGTGGATGAATAATATGGTGTCAAATTCGATTCAAAGTCAAACGCGCACGAGATGGTGCACGCAAGCAAGACTAAACATCATTGCGCAAGCAAACACTGAGTCGAGAGAGAAGAAATGTGGTCGAGCGAGCAGAGGACGGGTCCCGCGAGTGGCCAGGCAAGAGTACCAATTAAAGTTGAGAGCTTGCAAGTGTGACTTTGAGCGAGCCGAAAATCATTGTCACAGATCAAAAAGAAAAATGTCTAAAACAGTACTTCACGGATGAATCCCAGTTTCAACTGTACCGGGCAGATGGCGTGTGGGCGAGTGATTTGCTGATGTCAAGGTTGCAAACATAGTGCCCCATGGTGGGGTTATGGTATGGGCAGACATAAGCTATGGACAAAGAAAACAATTGCATTTTATAGATGGCAATTTGAATGCACAGAGATACCGTGACGAGATCCTGAGGCCCATTGTCGTGCCATTCATCCATCTGTTTCAGCATGATAATGCATGGCCCCATGTCGCAAGGATCTGTACACAATTCCTGGAAGCTGAAAATGTCCCAGTTCATCCATGGCCTGCATACTCACCAGACATGTCACCCATTGAGCATGTTTGGGATGCTCTGGATCAACGTGAACAACAGCTTGTTCCAGTTACCGCCAATATCCAGCAACTTCGCACAGCCATTGAAGAGGAGCGGGACAACATTCCACAGGCCACAATCAACAGCCTGATCAACTCTATGTGAAGGGAGATGTGTCGCGCTGCATGAGGCAAATGGTGGTCACACCAGATACTGACTGGTTTTCTGATCCACACCCCAACTTTATTTTTTTTTAAAGGTATCTGTGACCAACAGATTCATTTCTGTAATACCAGTCGTGAAATCCATAGATTAGGGCCTAATGATTTTATTTCAATTGACTGATTTCCTTATGAACTGTAACTCTTTCTTTTTTTGTTAAATATAGAATAATCATATTTCCATGATTCCAACAGTTCACCAATTAACTAGGCCCATATCATGCTGCGTGGCACAGGGTGGAAATAATAAAAGTGTAGGGAATTTATCAAAATGCTGAAAATAATTTTGGATTGAACAGTATAAACGGAGAAAGCCACATTGAAATCACTTTGTTGCCACCCTAGGGTCATGAACTACTCATAAAGCATATTTAGAACTTTTATTATTAAAAAACATAAAATACTGTCAAATACCGGTGTACTGTCAAAAATATTGTGATATGATATTTTGTCCATATCGCCGAGCCCTAGAGGGGCAGCTTGATTTTAACACCTTGGACGGTCACAAGATGTGTGGACCGCAGGGACCCTAGTAATGTATTTCCAACATGTTGTCTCAAGTTCATGCGGAAAGGGAGAAGAATGGGGAAGGTAATACTTGGACTAGAGATCTAACATTCTAGGGGAAAAACAGGGCCATACTACCACATTTGGGGGCCCCCACCCCCAAAAATGTAGATATTTTCATGGGGAGCGGAGTGGAATCTGCTAACCACCTGCATTTGAACACATTTTGCCATGGTGCACAGAGAACAATTAGCAGTTTTAGAATGCTATTCTACACATTTTGTCATGAGGCTAAGAAAATGTTGTGGTTTTAAAGCTATTTTCTTGCAATTCTACACTTTCTGCCATGGGGCAGAGAAGAACGTGTGCTGTTTTATAACTCATCTCATGCTTTTGTTCACATTTAGCCATTAGGCTGAGAGAAAATGTTGCTGTTTTAAAGCAGATTTCCTGCTATTCTACACATTCTGCAATGAGGCTGAGAGAAAAATATGCAGTTTAAAGCACATTTTCTACAATTCTACAAATTTTTCTGTCATATGCTATCTGGGGGCCCGGGGCATGTGCCTTGCATACCCGTTCGGTAAGCCGGCCCTGGCGATAAAGTAGTGTTGGAGCTATTCCATACATTCATACTGAATGCCCGGTACATTCAGTATGAAAACATGTATGCACTCACTAACTGTAAGTCGCTCTGGATAAGAGCGTCTGCTAAATGACTAAAATGTAAATGTAAATATAGAACTGTAAGCAAAGAAACATGATTAAAACGTGTAACATTGTAAAATATTTTGAACGCAGTAAATTGTTCACCAGCAATAGTCACTTGTAATTGTCAAGTTTTCACTCTCAATTTTTCAAATTGCTCTCTCTCAAGTCTTGGCACCTTTGGGTTTGGATTTCAGGCTAATGGGGGAGTGGACTTAAAGGCTGGTGCGTGTCTAGAAACCAGTCCAGTGTTGTGATTGGCTATTACGAGCCTTATGTTTGCGATGCACTGCAGAGCCATCTGTTTAGCTAGCTAGCCGGTTTGAGCAGTAAACGCCGCCACCGAGCGACTTGGGAAACCCAGCAGCTTGATGACCAAATGAATTGGGAAATACATTCTAATAGGTAATAAGTATACTAAACCTTGAGTTGAGTGGAATCTACTTGCTAAAGTTAGCTAGCTAACTACTTGTTAGCCAGCAACGTTTGTCTGTAAGATGAAAAGCAGACAGCCAGCTCTAGCAAACACCATAAAACAAGTCCACCATTTGCAGGCATGGAGCCAATATTTTGGGTATTAAGCCCAAGGACACGCACACACACAGCACATGGGGGATTTAGAATTATATGAAGACACAAAGGGGGAGAATCTGTGACAGTTCATCCAGTAGATAACCAGTCCCAAATAACAGAATGTAAACTGGCATATGATAAACCAGCTAAACTCAGGTTAACATGTCAGAATCAGCTTTATACGCCAAATGCATTTGCATGTTCATAAATTTGACCCTGTGGAATGGTGCTGCCACAAAAAAACTGAGCATACAGACAGACGATAAACAGAATATACAGACCCCCAAAAAATATAGATGCAGAATTTCCACAGATCCACATGCAGTATATACACTATGAACACTTTAAGCTTGATTATAAATGATGCATGTAAGAGATGTGCAGAGAGTGCAAAGAGCAATGTGCAGTTCTGGAATGAGAGTGCAGGGTGCATCGTCTGTGGATGAATAGTGCAGGGTGCACAGTCTGTGGATGAATAGTGCAGGGTGCACCGTCTGTGGATGAATAGTGCAGGGTGCATAGTCTGTGGATGAATAATGCAGGGTGAGAAGTCCATGGATGAGAGGATCATTGTGGACCAGGTGGCCGGTTGGTGAGGGCCACAGCACGGGGGAAGAAACTGTTTAGGTGGCGGGAGGTTTTGGTCGTGATTTACCTGAACCATTTTCCAGAGGGGAGTCTTTCAAAGAGGGGTGGAAGGGGTCGGCGATGATCTTTCCTGCACGCTTCCTTGCCCAGGAGTCGTGCAGGACCTTGATGGAGGGCAGGTGGCAGCTAATGACCATCTCAGCAGACCGGGCAATCTGTTGCAGTGATGGAGGAGGAGAGGATGGACTCGAAGGCAGTCGTTTAGAACTGAATCAGTACACACAGCATTCACAGGAGGACTGAGGACAAAACAACAACATTTATTCACCAAACATTGCACTGAGGAAAACAGATTTGTTTTATAGTAATTGTCTGATTGGGAACTACCATTGTCTATCAATTACAGAATCTCGAATTATTTCAATTAGACATTGGAAGTTTTATTGATTACAGTCAGTAATACAGGAGTCAAATCGCATAGGGAGTCTCATCAGATCAGATGTTATCAGCAAGCCAGAGCCAACTGTGGAAAGAGGAGTCTCATCAGATCAGATGGTATCAGCAAGCCAGAGCCAACTGTGGAAGGAGGAGTCTCATCAGATCAGATGTTATCAGCAAGCCAGAGCCATCTGTGGAAAGAGGAGCCTCATCAGATCAGATGTTATCAGCAAGCCAGAACCATCTGTGGAAAGAGGAGCCTCATCAGATCAGATGTTATCAGCAAGCCAGAACCATCTGTGGAAAGAGGAGCCTCATCAGATCAGATGTTATCAGCAAGCCAGAACCATCTGTGGAAAGAGCATGAGTAGAATAAATATAAATGCAAACAGAATAAACATCAGTTTCCACCTAAAATAATGACATGAGCTCCGTCCCAATGAATCTCTCCTCAACTCCTCACTTCCTCTCTACTCACATCCTTCCCACAACCCATTGGAGGAGGTCTGAAGCGAGGAACCTTGGGTTGTCTCCTTCAATGGGTATTTTAGGAGGAGCGATGGTCAGTCCTTGCATCTATAGCTCTGTTTATGAATTTGAGAGTGGTTACATTTCTCCAGCCCCATCCCTCAGCTTTTTACCGAAACAGGGGCAGGGAGAACACTTTGTTATTGTTTCAACTGTTGATTGCCACTTTAAGAAACAAATAAATGAGCATACAAGTATGTTTAAGCATACATGAATGTTGGTAGTGTGGTGCCGTACCTTTTAGCTCCTCGGTGAAGCAGAGCTGACACACTAAAGATGAAGTCGCAGCAGTTGTCTTGACCACCATCTGGTTATTCTCTAGACAGCGGTAGCGCTGGAAGGTGTCCCAGGCAGTGTTTGTGGCCACGTCACCTCCCTCAGAACCAATGAAGATCTCCAGGTTTTTACAGTGGGGCATCAGCATAATCTATAGAGAGGGCAGAACAATACAGGAGATGGAATTAGATTTAGCATGGAGTCGAAATCCCAACTTAGAATCCTTGTATTATCCATAGACATTGGTTAAAAGGTAAATGAAAGTAGGGCACTGGAGTTTGAGGAAGGTGGAGCGATATGTATGCGCTAAGTTGTGTAAGGCATAAGATGAGTTTAAGTTTTTAATGTTTTAACATCTTAATGTTGCAGTCTATTTTAAGACTGCTGTGGCTGTATCAAAAGAGGCAACTATGGATAATCATTTAGCCAAATAAGTTATAACACGTGATGTGAGACTGGACTGAGCCGAGCTGTAAGGCAATTCCAAGGTAACAGAGTGATGCTGAAAAAGTGATACTTTAAAATATGTCAAACAAAAACCAATTACTTCAAAGTGAAACAAACCATACAACTCTATGCAAAAGGACAATTTTTTAACAATTTGCAATCATTGGTTTGTTTGACATACATTTTTAAGTAAAACATCTGATTCTCAGCATCACTCTGTTACCATGGAATTGCCCTGTACCAATCCACTCCACTTGTCAGTCAGCATGGCTCAGTATTGAACAGCCTGCTGTCAGTTCATGCCCAACCCACCTCGTGGAGAGCTATCCTCCTATAGGTTCACTTCATCCCTTACCTACACTACTCATATTGTTTAGCTGTAGCTAGGTTTCCAACCAATTGGCGACAGATTTTCATGCAAATATTCTACACTCCGCATAAAGAAAATATGCACATTTTCCCACCAGTGGTGTGTTTCCACCAAACAGACTTGTTGCAGATAGAAATATGTGCGTGATGACGTAGTGCATGTTTTCATGTACCGAATAAAAATCGAATGTTCAATATGGTTCCATCGTATTTTTAGCTCTACCGATAGTTTTGTCACAAACTCTTGCATTAAATAGAAAATGTGCTCTATCCAACAGCTCGCAGATAGGCTACAGTGTGGGTAGGCTCTGCCGGTAGGTTAGTCTAAAAGATTAGATTATTATGGATAAGGGCGAGAATATTTTTTGTGGTTAAACGGCAGTCAAGCATCAATCATCATGCCACCAGAATAAGATCCTCGACATTTATTGGAAAGGAGAATCAAGCTCATACCGTGCACTTTCACCACCCTGTGAAGTTCATCATAACTTATTTCATCTGTAGCCTAATAAACTGCATGGTTTCCAGAGTCGTAATGGGAGGACCACACACCATGTCAACGTGTGACTCCCAAGTTTACTTTGATATGATGGTTATTATATCAATATTTGCGCATAAAGGCGTTTCCACCACCATTTCTCGCATAATTAATTTTACAGACACAAAAAGATCCCACCATGTCATACAAACAAATTGTCTGTCGGCATTTATAAAATTGTAACGAAACGTCCTGTTTCCATCATAGCTGTCGTGATTTTTTTTATACAGTATGACTTTACTCACATAAAGACTGTCGATGGAAAGGTGGTTAATGACTATCACATACAGTACCAGTCAAAAGTTTGGACACACCTACTCATTCCAGGGTTTTTCTTTATTTTACTATTTTCTATATTGTAGAATAATAATGAAGACATCAAAACTATGAAATAACACATATGGAATCATGTAGTAACCAAAAAAGTGTTAAACATATCAAAATATATTTTATATTTGAGATTCTTCAAAGTAGCCACCCTTTCCTTGATGACATCTTTGCACACTCTTGGCATTTGATAGTTGGCTTGTTGGTTAGCTAGCTAGTTGGTTAGCTAGCTAGTTGATTAGCTAGCTAGTTGGTTAGCTAGTTTCTCTACTGAAAATCTATCAAACGTACCTCTTATTGTCCACCTTTCACCGTCCCCTTTCATTTCTATGGTCAAAAATCTGGTTAGAGAGCAGTCAAGCCATGATTGGTCCAAAAAACCTGACCAATTGCGCTTCAGTAGACTGCTACAGGCTATGTTCATTGGCTAGAATTTCCCCCTGTTATAAAATTATAGTACGCAGTTGCGAGAAATTGATTTTGGAGAGCAAACTGGAAAATGTATGTGAGACGGAGAAAATACATCTGTGTGGCGACGCGGCGTATTTGTGAGAGTGCCAAGTCTTGACATGTAGTAAATATTTCTTCAGGCAAATAAAAATCTCTGCTCTCTAATTAATTTACAGTGTACGGAAATGCAGTTCTGCTCGCTCAAAGTCCACTTGCAAGATCTCAAGTTTAATTTGTGCGCACCATGCTGGCCTGCGCTCGCGGTACCCGTCCTCTGCTCGCTCGACTCAAGTGTTTGCTCGCGCAATGATGTTTCATCTTGCTCGTGCACGCCATCTCACGCCCGTTTAACTTTTGAGTCAGATTTGACACCGTAGATAAAGCCGCATCTCAGGTTTAGCTTGCGTATTTTGTCTGTTTAACCTCCCGAGTGGCGCAGTGGTCTAAGGCACTGCATTGCAGTGCTAGCTGTGCCACTAGAGATCCTGGTTCGAATCCAGGCTCTGTCGTAGCCGGCCGCGACCGGGAGACCCATGGGGCGGCGCACAATTGGCCCAGGGTAGGGGAGGGAATGGCCGGCAGGGATGTAGCTCAGTTGGTAGAGCATGGCATTTGCAACGCCAGGGTTGTGGGTTCGATTCCCACGGGGGGGGCAGTATGAAAAAATAAAAAAAATAATGTATGCACTCACTAACTGTAAGTCGCTCTGGATAAGAGCGTCTGCTAAATGACTCAAATGTAGCTGGGATCGCACCTCGTTGTAGGTTTCAGCAGTTCGGCACTCAGATCTGGGTAGATGCTGATCCTCTTCTCCACATAGGTCAGAGCCCCCGTTTCGCTGCGAGGCGAACAACACAGATTATCCTGCCCAAACAGTTCATAGAAAAGATTGCTCATGAAGGAAGTTGGGTTGCCTGCTTCCACACCAGTTTCATGTCCTGTGACCCGCACACTGAATTAGCGCGAATGATTGTCGAGTGATTATTGATTTCCCCTTCTAGCTTAGTTTGCACTGTTTCCAGGTCATGGAGTCGCCCCTCTGTCACATTGGCCACTGTCTCCAAACTTTCTACTTTAGTTAAGTCGGTATCCACTTTAGAAGTGAGCAGTGCAAGAGATTTGTTTATCGGTTTGAATTGCAAGTTGAGGGAAGAGGTAATTTCCTCACAAACAAACTCTCGGATAGTAGTGGCCAACTCTTTCTGTTGTGGGGTGTTGAGAGCCACCATGTTCACACAGGTGAATTGTGAACGGACAAAATATGCCAGCTACTGCAGTGAAATAGACCTGGAATCGTTAATGGTGAAACAGCCTCATCCGTTACTGCAAACAAGGAACACAGTTTTTTCATTGGACGCGCTATAGAACATCAGAATATGTACAGCCACCATGCTGCTCACCTCCGTTTGGACGCTCCTCACATCTGTTTAGTCAACAAAAACAACAACAAATGTGCCTGAGGCGAACAGTAGCGCTGTTTCACCTTTCGCGGATCTCAGCTTTAAGTATTCAAACAGACAACTATCGGCTGTTTATTCTCAAGATGTAATATCATCTCAAGTCATCATCAGGAGGTGATGTGTTGTGACTTAACACAGTTTCATTTTTAGAAATGTGCATCTCAGTCCCACGGGAGCATCTTCGGGAAATGTCACCCTGGTGAAATGCCAACTAGGATTCTGATCCGTGACGCTGAACAGCTGTCACATAGATGGAATCATTGCAGGTTGACAAGAGCATAACGTTCTGTCCGAGCAAGGTATTTTGTCTGTTTGGCGATTAGGGTCCCCTTGTGACAATTTACTGCAATGACGTGTTCCAGCAGTAACTCAAGCTACAAGCCACAAGTATTTAGAGTAGCCTCACCGGCTAGACCTCGCTCTGAAGTTAAAGGGAAACTCCAAAATGTTTCAACTTCATATTCATCATCTCCAGCACCACCCCAACATCAACATATGTGAAAATGGTTTCTATGTTCAGTAGTAAAAAAGATAGAGGAAGATAAGTGTTATTACAAAACGTAGAAACGCGCCATTTTCACATATGTTGATGTTGGGGTTGTGCTGGAGATTTTTACATTTCCCTTTAACAGATCTTTTTATAGTATTCAGCTGAAACATGGAGTGTGTTGACCACTGCCAGATCAATCACACATTCATATCCTGCAGACAGATTTAAGTCTTGCTGAAAGATGTGCTTTTCACTACAAGGGGAACAGATTGATATCATTGGGTGCCTGAGTGTATCTGCCTTCCAGGGTCTAAGAGGTGAAAAAGTATTGACTGTCTGTTGTAGATCATGAGGTAGCTTATGATGCCTAGCATTGATTGATTGACGGCGGGGCAATGCATTGCAGTCCCACCTATCCCCACACAGTACTGACGACAGCAGTTCCATTGTGATTTTACTTTTTTCAAATATAATGCAGGGGTCATCATTTGTCCTTCACTTTGATGCGCTGGGCTGTAATATGGGTGAGAAGTTCAAGTAAAAAAAGGTGCTTGTGCCCTTTTCAGTCCTCATATTAGTGTCACTAACAGGATTGAGGCCAGTCTGTGAAACTTTGTCTCAATCAGCCTTTGTTGAGGAACAAGGCAGAAAAACGGAAAGGGCATAAATGAAGGCATTGACCCATACCACCGGCCAAATACTTCTGTTCTGCCTCCATTTCAGCTGTTCTCGGCAGTGTGAGAGCCAGCCAAGTAAAATAAAAGCTTTGTACCTGGGCTCTCACCACACACACGCACACACACACACAAACTCTTTTTCTCTCTTTCTCTCTTCCTATGAAAATACAAACACAAACACATACACACACACTCACTCATATGCACACACACACACATGCACACATCTGGCAATAACTGGGCCGATAGGGAAGTCCTTCAAAAGGCTCTTTATATTGCAACAAAGATAAACAAACATTCTGTGCTGAGGGATTTTTTTTTGTCTGTACTCAACATTAAATAGGGATTTAAGAACTTTATACTGGTAGGGAAATTATGATTTTGCCATGGAAACTAGGTTATATTTGTTCTCCATAAGAGACAATTTCACAAATGTATGTGAGGTTTTTTCATCCTAAGTCAGACACAGTAAAAGGCTTAGAAAGCAAGTCAACCACATGTCAAGGAGTGTGTCTAAATCAACAAGTCATTGATTACGTAAAATAGCTGATAATTGGATAGCCTTGTAGATAAGGCTGTAGGCCATCACTCTTCCCAAATGTTAGCATTAGTCTAAGAATCCGGTGCTAATGCACGTACATGCAGTCTCACCATACTACTGCAGCTGTAAATCAGCAAAACCTTAAGAGCAAATTCGGACAAATAGATCTCATTACAAAACCATGACGGCGTCGCAGCCGGGAGGGCTGAAATTAGCGTTCAGTCAGCACCGCTCGGTCACAGAATGTAATTTATTTCAAAGCCGTCCACGCTCAGCCATGACATCACTCACTGTTTGGGAATAGCTCCCAAAATGTAGCCTATTGAAGATGGCAGTACTTTAAGCTGTGTTGGACCTACTATACTGCAGCCTATGTCTGGCAGACCTGGTAAAACACGCCAAAGGCATGACCGCCACCAGAGAGGATGCTAGCCTGTGAAGCTGACAAAGTCCTTAACACTGATGGCACATGAGTGACACTGTAACTATAGTGTCACGTTAACGGTACGTGACACTAGATGTGGCGAAACAGGGGCACTGCTGGAAAAGGTGATTTGGGTCAGTTGTGAGCCATACACAGGTTCAGTAATTCCCAGATATGACCACCACCAGAGAGGATGCTAGCCTGTGAAGCTGACAAGTTCCTTCCCATTATTACCACTGATGGCACGTGAGTGACACTGTGACTACATTTCCCAGATTCCCAGGTTTTCTAGCTTTAAGTAATGGATACAGTAGCCCAGACACCAATTACAGGATGGCTGGCTAAAGCTAGAAAATATTGATCAAATGTAACAGAAGTCCAATAGTTAGAGTGGTAGCTCTGTTAGGGAAACTACAGAGAGTACAGCACAGAGTAAAAAAATAAAGAATCAGACAGACAAATATGTGGAAGCACAGTGCTGCCAGATGCAGTTGGAGATATTACCACACACGTCTTGGAGGTGATGACAATGGTTGTTCCACAGCCGTTGCTTAGCATCAAGGATGTGAGTAGGGACAGGAGGCAGAACAGAGAGGTAATCAAACCAAGCTGAAGAAGTGATCCCTTTCAATTACTTTCTGGTATCCCTATAATAACTAATCATAGACAGCTAACCTATCAGAGTGAAACTTGATATGTCACCATGTCCATCTAATGTATTGTTTTACAGTATCTACACTGCCTTCAGAAAGTATTCATACCCCTTGACTTATTCCACATTTAGTTGTGTTACAGCCTGAATTCAAAATTTATTAAATTAATTAAATTAAATTAAAATATTTATCTCTCACCCATCTACACACAATACCCCATAATGACAAAGTGAAAACATGTTTTTAGAAAGGTGTGCAAATTTATTGAAAATGAAATACATAAATAAATAATTTGCATAAGTATTCACACCCCTGAGTCAATACTTTGTAGAAGCACCTTTGGAATCGATTACTGCATTGAATCTTTCTGGGTAAGTCTCTAAGAGCTTTCCATACCAGGATTGTGCAACATTTGCCCATTATTCTTTTCAAAATTCTTCAAGCTCTGTCAAATTGGTTGTTAGACAACCATTTTCAGGTCTTGCCATAGATTTCTAAATAGATTTAAGTCAAAATTGTAACTCGGCCACCCAGGAACATTCACTGTCTTCTTGGTAAGCAACTCCAGTGTAAATTTGGCTTTGTGTTTTAGGTTATTGTTCTGCTGAAAGGAGAAGTAATCTCCCAGTGTCTGGTGGAAAGCAGACTGAACCAGGTTTTCCTCTAAGATCTTGCATATGCTTAGCTCCATTCCGTTAATTTTTTTATCCTGAAATACTCCCGTCCTTATTGATTAAAAGCATACCCATAACATGATGCAGCCACCACTATGCTTGAAAATATGGAGAGTGGTACTCAGTAATGTGTTCTATTGGATTTGCCCCAAACATAACACTTTGTATTTAGGACAAAAAGTGAATTGCTTTGCCACATTTTTTGCAGTATTACTTTATTGCCTTGTTGCAAACAGGATGCATGTTTTGTACAAGCTTCCTTCTTTTCATTCTGTCAATTAGGTTAGTATTGTGGAGTAAGGACAATGTTGTTGATCCATCCTCAGTTTTCTCCTATCACAGCGATTAAACTCTGCAACTGTTTTAAAGTCACCATTGGCCTCATGGTGAAATGCCTGAGTGGTTTCCTTCCTCTCTGGCAACTGAGTTAGGAGGACGCCTGTATCTTTGTAGTGACTGGGTAATTAATAACTTCACCATGCTCAAAGGGATATACAATGTCCGCTTTTTTGTTGTTCTTGACCCATCTACCAATAGGTGCCCTTCTTTGTGAGGCATTGAAAACCTCTCTGGTCTTTGTGGTTGAATCTGTGTTTGCAATTCACTGCTCAACTGAGGGACCTTACAGATAATTGTATGTGTGGGGTACAGAGATGAGGTATTCATTAACTATTCACTATTATTGCACACAGAGTGAGTCCATACAACTTATTATGTGACTAGTTAAGCATTATTTTACTCCTGAACTTATTTAGGTTTGCCATAACAATGGGGTTGAATACTTATTGACTCAAGACATTTCAGCTTTTCATTTTCTATTAACCTCTTAAGGATTGGACCCTTTTTTTCAATTTTCGCCTAAAATGACATACCCAAATCTAACTGCCTGTAGCTCAGGACCTGAAGCAAGGTGAGGAAAGCATATTCTTGATACCATTTGAAAGGAAACACTTTTAAGTTTGTGGAAATGTGAAATGAATGTAGGAGAATATAACACATTAGATCTGGTAAAAGATAATACAAACAAAAAAACATGCGTTTTCTATTTTTTGTTGTTGTTCCGTCATCTTTGAAATGCAAGAGAAAGGCCACAATATAACATTGCAGTTGAGGCGCAATTTAGATTTTGGGCACTAGATGGCAGCAGTGTGTGTGTGCAAAGTTTCAGATTGATCCAGTGAAGCATTGCGCAATACTGGACTATTTTGTATCAAGTCTGCACAAATGTGCCGAATTGGTCAATTGTCAAGTACATAACTATAAAGAACATACAAAAATGATATGGTAATACAAAATGTAAGTTTGATACGTTTTTTGTTGTTGTGCACTCTCCTCAAACAATAGCATGGTATTTTTTCACTGTAATAGCTACTGTAAATTTGACAGTGCAGTAAGATTAACAAGGATTTAAGCTTTCTGCCCATATTAGACATATCTATGTCCTGGAAAGTTTGCTGTTACTTACAACAGTCATGCTAATCACATTAGCGCACGTTAGCTCAACCGTCCCGTATATGGGACACCGATCCCGCAGAGGTTAATTTGTAAAACTTTAGAAAAACATAATTCCACTTTGACATTATGGGGTATTGTGTGTAGACCAGTGACAAAAAAATCTCAATTAAATTCAGGCTGTAACACTACAAAATGTGGAAAAAGTTAAGGGGTGTGAATACTTTCTGAAGGCACTGTAAAGTTATATGAAACATCAGGTCAGGTCCTAACCCTATAGGAAACCCCCTGGGTCTAAAACTATGACCCAGTTTTTCCTGGTCTGATCACAGTTTTGTAAAACTCCTTACCCTAGTTACAGTAAACACTGTTCAAATCAATTATGCCTTCAACTTTCATACACTATTCAAACCACAGATTTATAAAACAGGAAATTATAATCTGCAATAAACAGACTTCCTGTTGCTATGAGACTACACCTTTCAGTTCCCCATTTTGGGACCTGTTAAGTTATTTATAAGCTTTAGAGGGGCTTGGTGGGAGTGAGAGAGGAGGCTTGAAAATGCTTATTTGGAATGTGAAGAACAAAAGCTATGTGAAATTTGAACATGCCTCAGTGGGGACAACTCCATTTTCTTTGTCCTGGAAATTGTTTAGACTTTTGTGCAGTGATGGCACATTCCTCACCCGATGTGGATTTCAGTCCAGTCTCAGGCCAACTCAACGACTCAGTGCAGAGGTAATGGTAAAACCATTCAACCACATTGACGTTACTTTGATGTTGTCACTAATATGAGTTGTCATATTTTCTGTACACCTCGTAAGGTTTAGGCAACACAGATTGAAAGGGCTTTAAATGACCAGTCTCAGAATGGCTTGTGGTGAGTCGCAGGCATCTTTCCCACATTGACTCTGAATAGCCAGCCCCTCACAAAAGCCAACCTCGTCAACACTGCTGCTAGGACTTCATTAGAATTCCAGCTCTGCCAAGAACATTGAGGCCTCGCTCTGCCTTGTAAAAAAGCACGATATGCTGACTGAGTCCAGTCAATGGCGGCAAGTGCATTTAGCCCCATTAAAACAGGCTCTAAACAAAAGTATGTTCCCTAACATGGCCCTCCAGTCCCCGCCTCTCAGGTGTCTTCGTGGAAAGCACCACTAAAGCCTGTCTTGTTAATTAAAATGTAATGATCCAGTTTCAGGGTCCGACTGCCGAAGAGCCAAGGTTTTAAAACGTGGTAATCTGAAGCCATAAACATATCAAACCGTGAAGTAGCTCACCGTGTTAGGACCTTACAGATAGGCTTAAGTCATGATGACAGTGGGGAGTCATTCCACAGGGATTTGTAACCCACTGTGAAGAGGTGACAGTGTCATCCGAGCCGTGTTCCCCTGGAGCCAGAGCAGCAACATCAGAGAGCACCCAGGGTCTTGGCCGTGTAGACACGCGGTCATGTTACGGTTGGAAATGTCTGTCTGACTTACTGGATACCGATTACCGACAGGTGGGAAGTAATGTGTATTGGTCAGGGTGGAACGGGGATAGGTGCACACATACAGTTTAAACTACAGAAGCTGCCTGAACATAATTTAGGTATCAGTCGAGGCATGCAGGAACATCATGTGTGATTCAAGTCTTTACGAGGAACATGCAGTGATATGACATCGCCTATTTATTACGGATGTGTGAGTCATTCTGTAAACCCCAAGGCATTTTAAACTCAAATACTTCTAGTAAGTTGTACTCAAAGTCAATGAAAAGTCATTCTTACTTAAAATGTTTATGTGGTACTGACTCAAAGCAAGTCACACCAACAATATTTTTTAAAGATTCAGTATGAGAACAAATTAACTTTATTCCCAGCATGCTCTACTGCAGCTAGATTTTTTGGAATTGATTTTAATATCTCTGTTTTTGCATGTACAGTGCATTCACAAAGTATTCAGACCCCTTTACTTTTTCCATATTTTGTTACATTACAGCCTTATTTTAAAATTGATTAAATAGTTTTTTTCCCTCATCAATCTACACACAATACCCCATAATGACAAAGCAAAAACAGGTTTTTAGACATTTTTGCAAATGTATTACAAATAAAAAAGCTGAAATATCACATTTACATAAGTATTCAGACCCTTTACTCAATACTTTGTTGAAGCACCTTTTGCATTACAGCCTCGAATCTTCTTGGGTATGACACTACAAGCTTGGCACACCTGTATTTGGGGAGTTTCTCCCATTCTTCTCTGCAGATCATCTCATGCTCTGTCAGGTTGGATGGGGAGCGTCGCTGCACAGCTATTTTCAGGTCTCTCAAGAGATGTTCGATCGGGTTCAAGTCCGGGCTCTGGCTGGGCCACTCAAGGACATTCAGAGACTTGTCCCGAAGCTACTCCTGCGTTGTCTTGGCTGTGTGCTTAGGGTCGTTGTCCTGTTGGAAGGTGAACCTTAGCCCCAGTCTGAGGACCTGAGCATTCTGGAGCAGGTTTTCATCAAGGATCTCTCTGTACTTTGCTCCGTTCATCTTTCCCTCGATCCTGACTAGTCTCCCAGTCCCTGCCGCTGAAAAACATCCCTACAGCATGATGCTGCCACCACCATGCTTCACCATAGGGATGGCGCCAGGTTTCCTCCAGATGTGACGCTGGGCATTCAGGGCAAAGAGTTCAATCTTGGTTTCATCAGACCAGAGAATCTTGTTTCTCATGGTCTGAGAGTCCTTTAGGTGCCTTTTGGAAAACTCCAAGCGGGCTGTCATGTGCCTTTTACTAAGGAGTGGCTTCCGTCTGGCCACTCTACCATAAAGGCCTGATTGGTGGAGTGCTGCAGAGATGGCTGTCCTTCTGGAAGGTTCTCCCATCTCCACAGAGGAACTCTGGAGCTCTGTTAGAGTGACCATTGACCAAGGCCCTTCTCCCCCGATTGCTCAGTTTGGCTGGTCGGCCAGCTCTAGAAAGAGTCTTGGCGGTTCCAAACTTCTTCCATTTAAGAATGATGGAGGCCACTGTGTTCTTGGGGACCTTCAATGCTGCAGAAATGTTTTGGTACCCTTCCCCAGATCTGTGCCTCGACACAATCCTGTCTCGGGGCTCTACGGAAAATTCCCTCGACCTCATGGCTTGGTTTTTGCTCTGACATGCGCTGTCAACTGTGGGACCTTATTTAGACGTGTGTGCCTTTCCAAATCATGTATAATCAAATGGATTTACCACAGGTGGACTCCAATCAAGTTGTAGAAACATCTCAAGGATGATCAATGGAAACAGGATGCACTTGAGCTCAATTTTGAGTCTCATAGCAAAGGGTCTGAATACTTATGTAAATAAGGTATTTCTGTTTTTTCTTTTTACATACATTTGCAAAACTTTCTAAAAACCTGTTTTCACTTTGTCATTATGGGGTATTGTGTGTAGATTGATGAGGGGAAAAAATAATTTAATCAATTTTAGAATAATGCTTTAACGTAACAAAATATGGAAAAACTGAAGGGGTTTGAATACTTTATGAATGCATTGATTGACTGATTAAATGTTATGCTACACAAAGACCAATAAATGTTTTCCAAACTAATTTAATCATTGAATTTTTACACCCGTTACTGAAATGGTTGTTCCAGTTTAAATGGCTTAGGAAGTTTCCTCCCACCCTGGCAGTCATTATGAATGCAGGTTACGTGTGAACACAAATTTCAACTGTTGGATAACCTAACGCTGGCTTGATTCCAATAGGAATTACACATCACTTTGCAAGCCAGCATCATGTGATTTACAGTTAGGGTTGCAAAATTCTGGTAAATATCCCAGGTTTTCCAGAAATCCTGGTTGGAAGATTACTGGACATTTTATTGGGAAAGTATGTGGAATTTTGCAATCGTACTTGCTGGCCTGATGTGGCCTGTAAACGATGAGTTTCAGGCCACTGTATAAGCCCTCATGATATACAGTACCAGTCAAAAGTTGGGACAAAACAACTCATTCAAGGGTTTTTCTTTATTTTTACTATTTTCTACATTGTAGAATAATAGTGAAGGCATCAAAACTATGAAATAACACATATGGAATCATGTATTAACCAACAATTTTTTTAACAATTCTTCAAAGTAGCCACTCTTTGCCCTGATGACAGCTTTGCACACTCTAGGGATTCTCTCAACCAGCTTCACGAGGAATGCTTTTCCAACAGTCTTGAAGGAGTTCCCACATATGCTGAGCACTTGTTGCCTGCTTTTCCTTCACTCTGCGGTCCAACTCATCCCAAACCATCTCAATTGGGTTGAGGTCGGGTGATTGTGGAGGCCAGGTCATCTGATGCAGCACTCCATCACTCTCCTTCTTGGTCAAATAGCCCTTACACAGCCTGGAGGTGTGTTTTGGGTCATTGTTCTGTTGAAACCAGATGGGATGGCATATCGCTGCAGAATGCTGTGGTAGCCATGCTGGTTAAGTGTGCCTTGAATTCTAAATAAATCACAGACAGTGTCACCAGCAAAGCATCCCCACACCATCACACTTCCTCCTCCATGCTTCACGGTGGGAACCACACATGCAGAGATCATCCGTTCACCTACTCTGTGTCTCCCAAAGACACTGCGGTTGGAACCAAAAATCTCAAATTTGGACTCATCAGACCAAAGGACAGATTTCCACCGGTCTAATGTCCATTGCTCGTGCTTCGTGGCCCAAGCAAGTCTCTTCTTATTATTGGTGTCCTTTAGTCGTGGTTTCTTTGCAGCAATTCGACCATGAAGGCCTGATTCAGGCAGTCTCCTCTGAACAGTTGATGTTGAGATGGGTCTGTCACTTGAACTCTGTGAAGCATTTATTTGGGCTGCAATCTGAGGTGCAGTTAACTCTAATGAACTTATCCTCTGCAGCAGAGGTAACTCTGGGTCTTCCTTTCCTTTGGCGGTCCTCATGAGAGCCAGTTTCATCATAGCGCCACATGGTTTTTGCGGCTGCACTTGAAGAAACTTTCAAAGTTCTTAAAATGTTCCGGATTGACTTACCTTCATGTCTTAAAGTAATGATGGACTGTCGTTTCTCTTTGATTATTTGAGCTGTTCTTGCTATAATATGGACTTGGTCTTTTACCAAATAGGGCTATCTTCTGTATACCACCCCTACCTTGTCACAACACAACTGATTGGCTCAAACACATTAAGAATGAAAGAAATTCCACAAATTAACTTTTAACAAGGCACACCTCTTAATTGAAATGCATTCCAGGTGACTACTTCATGAAGCTGGTTGAGAGAATGCCAAGAGTGTGCAAAGCTGTCATCAAGGCAAAGGGTGGCTACTTTGAAGAATCTCAAATATAAAATGTATATTGATTTGTTTAACACTTTTTTGCTTACTACATGATTACATATGTCGTATTTCATAGTTTTGATGTCTTCACTATTATTCTACAATGTAGAAAATAGTAAAAAGAAAGAAAAACCCTGGAATGAGTAGGTGTGTCCAAACTTTTGACTGGTACTGTATGTAATGGTTCAATTATAATTATAATATTAGCCTAGGAACTCACTTGGTGAAGGCCACAGGACTGAAAATGAATGAATTCAACAACCATGTCTCTGTCAGTAACAAATACAGTCATGGGTGGTAAGAATTCAATCAAAAAGGCAAGGCACACTGGGAAATTATAGGAGGCATGGCTTAGTGGGGGCGTTAAATTTAAGTATACTTTACTCCAAAAACGTGCATTTGTATTACTCATATGAAGGTAGTACTGCTCACTTTAGCTATTTAAGTTTCTTAACTTAAGTTTTTTTAGGTAATCGGTTTCCGCAAAATGTTTGAGTTGCCAGAACGTATCTGGTTTTACAGCGTAGGTTTGTTTGAAAAATAGGCAGAAACCATTATATGCTTAAAACATTTGATGTGATTGTAATGATTGTATAACAGTTATTGTAAACTGAAGTTTGTGTGTTATTCACAACAAATTATGACATTTGACAACAATTAGGAGATGGATAAAGTGTACAAACAATGACTACTTTGTTTGTTTATTTGTAATGACTGAGTGATAGATTTTTCCTAGATTTTTCAAATAGAGTTCACAGATGGAAACCTGATCTTGCTGTTTAATGTGTAATGTTATGGAAGAACAGCCAGGTTTTCCATGCTGTATTTTAGTAGAGGGGTCAACTGAGAGTGATCAATCTCTTGGCTGGACAATGATTGCATTTCCGTGCCTGTGGCGCTCTTAGAATGAGAAGACACATCTGGAGGAGTCGGGTCTACATACAAAGCCATCCATGAAACCAAATACAGTAAGAGAAGAAACTACACTGAACAAAAATATAAACGCAACACGCAAATTCATTAAATCTATGGATTTCACGACTGGGCAGGGGCGCAGCCATGGGTGGGCCTGGGAGGGCATAGGCCCACCCACTGGGGAGCCAGGCCCTGCCAATCAGAATGAGTTTTTCCCCACAAAACGGCTTTATTACAGACAGGAACACTCCTCAGTTTCATCAGCTGTCCGGGTAGCTGTTCTCAGACGATCCCGCAGGTGAAGAAGCCGGATGTGGAGGTCCTGGGCTGGCGTGGTTACACGTGGTCTGCGGTTGTGAGGCCGGTTGGACGTACTGCCAAATTCTCTCAAACAACGTTGGAGGCGGCTTATGGTAGAGAAATGAACAGTTAATTATCTGGCTACAGCTCTGATGGACATTCCTGCAGTAAGCATGCCGATTGCATGCTCCCTCAAAACTTGAGATATCTGTGGCATTGTGTTGTGTGACAAAACTGCACATTTTAGAGTGGCCTTTTATTGTCCCCAGCACAAGTTGCACCTGTGTAATGATCATGCCATTTAATGAATTTCTTGATATGCCACACCGGTCAGGTGGATGGATTATCTTGGCAAATGAGAAATGCTCACTAACAGGGATGTAAACAAATTTGTGCACAACATTTGAGAGAAATAAGCTTTTTGTGCATATGGAAAACTTCTGGGATCTTTTATTTCAGCTCATGAAACATGGGACCAACACTTTACATATTGCGTTTATATTTCTGTTCAGCATAGATGTGACGGTTCTGCTGATCTTGTCTTCCATATAGAACAGGTTCAGTGGATTTAAAGGAAAACTCCATTCTCCGCATTTTCCATCATGCGGGTCAGATTTCTGTATTTTGAAACTTACATATCTTGAAAACTTGATTGCTGACATGCAAAACATTTTGGGACTATATCGACAATGGAGTGATGAAACTCCATTGTTTAATGAGCACTGCAGCATAGAGTAACGCCTAGTCCTGTAGGTCAAATACAGTAGGGCTTGAAACCATTTGAACAGACCGCTTCTACCATCTACTGGTTGATTCAGACACTCACACCATCGCATGTGTGGCATGTGGCCCTACAGTGCAATTGTAGTCTGTACATTTGTGTGATATATTATTTGACTGATCAACTATCTTAATTAGGAATTATAAAACAAATTGCCATGTCTTCAACTATTTTGTCATTCAGCATCCTGAAGAGAAAAGGGAACGATAGCCAACAATACTCATATAGTACATCAAATTGGCCTGTGGAGAATCTAGTACAATATGCATCAGTAATGTCATCAATATTCTTCTGGGATAGTCCTCCTCAGATAGCAGCAGTTGATTGCTTTGCCCAGCGTCCATGCTCTTCACCACAGAGTGGTGCTGATCAGTAGTCTAGTTGCTATGCTCAGGCTTTGGCCCCACTCTGGCTGTGGAGGAAAACGCAGGTTGACGTTTATTGTCATGAGTCTTGCCCTGGAGGCAGAGCTGAGCAGTTCCTGCTGAGATGGACCAGCTGCAAAGTCAAAATTGTCTGTATTGTAAAAATTCATCAAAACTAAAATCTGCTTTTTGGTCTTAACTTAAGGTTAGGGTTAGGCATTAGCATTAGCAGTGTGGTTAAGGATAGGGTTAAGGTTAGGTTTAAAAACTGATTTTTTTACTTTGTGGCTGTGCCTGCTTGTGACCACTCTGCAGAGCTTTCTCCATCGAGTACATGAGTCATCTCAATAAATGCCAACCTGCTAGGAAAACACTCAATCATCTCTAACATGTGGGCTTGAACATGTGGATGGGGGAATGGCTATACCATATACAACTCTGACTCAGTGCCTAGTGATGAAGCAGTGAGGATCCCTCTGTCAGCGAGAAGTTCCATAACATAACAGCAATTTCCTTGCATCAGCAACAATCATCCTACGCTGCAGTGCTGGAGAGGCTGTCATTATCCTCCTCACTAATCATCTGCCAGATGATTTAAGGCTTGGTACACATTCATGATGTGACTGGCGCTCATCTGAAGTTTGTGTTGGCCTTAATGAGAAGGTTGTGGTAAAGGGTGGAGAAGGCTCCTCTCATCTGGTTATCTCACCAGTGGAACTTACCAGTAGCCTACTGCTGCTGAAAGTGTCTCTAGCTTCACCATCAACTTTGCAGTACTGTATTTATTAGAAAAGGCAAAAGCAAGGTGATTCAAGGTCAAGTCATCATGTGTAATAACACAGCTATAACATCGTGTTGAGTCTGAGTAGAGTAGGGTAGTAGGATACCTTATCACTTTGATTCCTTGAATAGGCCTACAGAAAGAAAAAACCCCTCAAATGAAGTCTAGCAGTACGCTACTCTGTATAGAGTACCTGGTGATAAATGAATATCTCGAGGCGTTTCCTCGAAGTCTAAACAGACCCTGCCTGGGAGAAGTAAATCAGTGACAGCAATCCCGCGCACTTACATAAGAACATCCAACTACGAACCTCCTCTTAGACAACATGGCGCATGTGTACAGCTGGGCTGGAAATATAGACGATACATCCAGTTAGGTGGAAAATAAATAATTTATGCTCAGCTCAGCTAAGCGTATCACCTAAACCAGACTTCGGCGACATTACCTATCGAATGCGGACGCTCGTGCCTGTTCACCTTGACAACAGCATCAGACTCTGGTCTCTGCGCGCTGACAACTTTGCCGAGCTCACCTGCTTACAATGAAGACGAGAGAGCGTTTCAGATCCTGACTGTTCTTTAAGAGTTAGTTTCAGATTATTATTATTATTTTAAATTTTTTTTACTGTGGGTACCGTGTATGAGGGTATTGTGAGTCTTTTAAATTGTTTTGGTTAAGAAAAAAGCAATGTGACTGCGACCTAAACCAGACTTTTCAACTGATGAAGAAATGCTACTCAACATTACGAGAGAAAACCACACACCACAGCATCAGGGGGAAAGGGAGAGAGATAGACTCCCTCCAATTTCCAGTCATTCCACTTCTGTGAGTATGAAATGTTTTTAAATATTTGTCATTTCTTTAAATGTGTTTTCATGTCCAATTAAGAAAGAAATTAACAGTTTTCTGTGTTTTAAAATAATTTCCATAAGGGACCAATGTCACAGTGAAGTCATAAAATGTCAATTTAGAAAAATGATTTCATTGTATAATGATAACTTAACTATTTCAATGACCTCAGAGCTTATCCTTTTGGAAATGTGTTGATGTTAAAACAAAGGGTGGGACCTTTTGGCCAGCTCTTCCTAACCCTGTTATGTTATAAAACAGCATAGCAGCTTTGTGAGTAATATACCACATTATCACTGTAACAAAGTCCAAACATTATACTGTACATTTTGTTTATGTATCCAACTTTTATTTATGTGGCCTAAGTGCTACAGTACTTGCTGTGAATGAATAGTATTCTATACTGTCATAGTTCTAATCTATACTGTCAAAATTCCAGGACCTAATGTACATTTCTGGACATCCAAGACTCTTGGCAGTGTTTAGACAGGCAGCCTATTTTGTTATTTTCTTCACTGATTGGTCTTTTGACCAATCAGATCAGCTCTGAAAAATATCTGATGTGAAAAGATCTGATGTGATTGGTCAAAAGACCAATTTGTGGAAAAAATATCAGAATTGGGCTGCCTGTCTAAACGCAGACCATGATGTCTGTAAAATGAATTGTAATTTTTATCATAGGGTCTTGATCATGGACCAAACCTGCCATATCCATCTCTCAACTTCATCTCAAACCACAGAAAGGAGGATGGTAGCCACAGCCTCTCTTCCCAGTTTATCCTTCCTGGCATACGGCATGGTATGGTCTGTCATGGTAACCCTAATGTTCACATTACCTAATTCAAGAGTCAACTGGAATAGTAAGCAACAGTATTTTGTGAACTGAGACTTCTGACGCTCACAGGCAGCCCAATTACACAGGCAGCCCAATTACACAGGCAGCCCAATTCATTTTTTTCACTAATCGTTCTGAAAAAGATCTGATGTGAAAAGATCTGAACCGATTGGTCAAAAGACCGATTAGTGAAAAAAAGATCAGAATTGGGCTGCCTGTGTATACGCAGCCATAGTGAACCAATATCAAAGTGCAGGCAAGAAGCACTTAATCAAGTTTGATCTATCATGAGCTATCGGTATGGCTAGCTAACACATGTTTTAAATTGTTACCTTCAGGTACAGAGACTTAATAATATCACTAAGAGGCTTACAAGGAAATAATTTTCACTCAGCGCTCCCAAAAGAAAGGCTAGTTTCAGTTTCAAAGTGACATATACAGGCTGCTTTGAATTAATGAGCAATGCTCCAGGCAGATGTGTTGTCGTGGCTTCCTATTCTTGAGATCAAAGAATGTTCGAGGAGACTTGAGCATCAATGCTTGATGCAGATGAGGGAGACAGAGGCCCACTCAGAGCTGCTCTTCCTTTACAGGGAGAACGTGTTCTGGGTGTAATGACCACAACCGTTGTGTGGGCTGCCGACTGAAGTTTAAAAAAATACAAGATGTTAATATATTGCTGTCACTTATACTTGAAAATATGGAGAGTTCATTGCCCAATGCTGCTCACTGTTGTGATATGAGAAGAAAAAAACTATTATGCAGGTTTCATCTTGTTATATACGGTTAATTGAGATTGTTAAACTATAATGTTGTGGATAAGAGCACCTGTCTTACACACTGGTACCTGGGCTCTCATTACCAGCAAGTAGAGTTAATCATAAGGGTTACCGCCTTCATTTTCATTAGGAATTAGTTAAAGGTGCACTACGCAGAAATCGATCCGCCATTTCCTGGTTGCTAAAATTCTAATAGTTGGCCTAATTTCAGTTTATGTGACAAAACAAGCATGTATAGTGTAGATAATCATCCTACCACCTAAACAGCTGTGAAATATATTTTCCATAACCCAAAATATTGTATTTTCAGCTGTTTGAAGCTGGTGTACAAAACAGAAAGGAAAAGATGCAAAAACAAAACTTAAGAATGGGAAGCATAGAAATAGCGCACATAGAACAGATCTACCGCTTCTTAGACTTGTTTTCAATGAGAATGACAGATCTATAACTCACATTTCTATGTCAAAAAGTTACATATTGCAGCTTTAATAGATAATAGTATTTTCAGGGATGATACATTTGGGTGAGTGTGTTTGTGTGTTTTTAATATGTGTGTTGTTATTCCGCCTGCAGGTAGAGAGCTTCCCCCCATCTGTCCTGATGTTAGACAGAAGCATCAACATCAACATCGCATCACCGTTGACATTCTGCCTCCTGAGGTCAGGGCTCGCGTTGCCTCCGACCCAGTCATGCCCCTCCGCACCAAGACTGCCAAAAAGTTTCAGTAAGTACACACACACACACACATACACACATACACACACACGTCCTTATTATTAATGGTACACTCAAACAGAAATAACTTTTAATATTTGTCTAACGTTTACTAGGGAGGACATTGAGAGGGCAATAGTCTCAGGCGATTGGAAACACATCCATGATTTCTACTTGACCACGTTCAGCTCCTTTTTAGAACTGAATGCTACCTTTAAGGTGGGTGATCCCCATGTCTGTGCCATATTCATCCTGCGGTTTCATATTTGTATTGTCAATCAAGCCAGTGATATTTCTACAGCATGATTTATAAGGACTTATTACACTACTAATTTATGTCCAGGGGTGCAACTTTGGTTTTAGAAGTGGGGGGGACATAATTATTATATATAAATATATTTTTTAATCCAGTCGGATAAACACTCCAAACAGCCCACCCGACCGCTCGGAGGCCTATACCGACCAATGGTGTGCTTTTAACATGGTCCTAAAGCACACCGTTGCCTCGTTTTGTATCACATTCCAATTATAAAAATATGCAATTTCAGAATGTGGGGGGACATGTCCCCACCCCTGTCCCCAGTGAACGTTGCACCCCTGACTATGTCAATTAATTTGTATGGATAAGTGTGATAGTAAAATCTCTAAAGCAACTATGACTGATCAACGCAAATAAAAGGTGATCATTGTTTTGGTGTTTAAAGTCGGTCAATATAGTATTTCTGGGAGCCAGGTAAAGGGGAATTTGTAGAGGGGTTTTTGAGTCTGAATGAATTAAGTTATTCAGAGGGTCGGAAAAAAGAGCACTTGTGCGTGGTTTCCATGGAGAGTGTTATTCATAAGAGCAGGACCTATAAGAGAACGTATGATCATGTACGCAACAGTTGGGTAAATGTTTAGCACGTGTGATGGTCGGTTTGCATTGCTTCCTAGAGGGTCTAGGATAATTATGTCATAACAAAGTATAATATAGAATATTAGCCTTCCCCCAAAGTGAACCAGACTTGGACTGAGCGAATCACCAATAAAAGTAGACTAAACTAAAGTATGTGTTAGTCCTAATCTAAATATATTATTCGTTTCTCTGTCCAGAAAGAAGCAAACGCTCCGTTCAACACGATTGAAGACTCAGGAATCAATACCAAATTCGTCAATGCTGTCTATGACGCATTATCGCTCACGGTATGTAGAGTGATAGAGCAACGAATAGCCATGTTTATATTAGGTAGTTGAAATGAAAACCTCTCACTAACTTTGATCTAACATTGATTCAACAGCCTCCTGACGCCCAGAGAGCAGTGCTGAAGGGGATCATTAACAGCTTGTTAAGAGAATGGAAGGGGTGTGTGACAATCATATACTGTAGCACTCTTATAGCTGCCACTGAAACGAAACGATTCCTGTCTACATAGTAAAGCTCTATACTTTGTGACTTGAATATTGAATCAAATGTTACGTGCTGGATGAGGAATGAAATTAACTTCATATTGTCTGCTTTGTTTTGCAGTCGACGGACAAAGGATGACCTGAGAGCGTATTTCATTCTAGTTCAGGTAACGTCATGCATCACGTGCAGTATATTTACACATTACTGGTACAAATGACATACAGATTTGGCTAATGTGCCCCCCCCCCCCCACACACTCCCCACACACACACATGTGCTCCACAGCCATTTTTCGGAATCTCTTTGTGTTTCGGGTCCTCAGTAGGTTAAACACAGTAGCCCTCAGTCTAAAGGCAAATCAGAAACACAGGAAACTCTCGATGTGCTCCCTCACCACATGGCCCATTGACTCCAGTCATAGCCCAAGCAGTCAGTCTCAGTCTCAGTCAGGCTCGGGATATAACGAGAGCAGAGTGTTTACTTTACACATGACCAACAGACTAGAGGTAGTCTTGGCACCGGCCAAATATGGACACAAGCATTAGACACATAGCCTGGGAGAGACTCGGGAGGCAGACTGGGGAAATGGCTGAGTTGAACTGGGACGATTTCTGTCTGCTAAAAATTGAGACTTTGGTTGGAGACTCCTGTTTCTATCCCATTTATGGTTTTCTTATTGTTTTACTACTATTATTACTTTATTATTGTTTCAGACGTTTTATGGGGCGGTAAATTAAAAAGCACATCTTCTATCCCTTTCATACCAACAACTTTTTGTGGTTATTGAGTCTCTCCAGTTCTCTCAATCTCTAAATTGAGTGTATGATTTGTCTTTGGGCTCTCACTCTCTCTCTGTCTCTCGCTCTCTCGCTCTCTCTGTCTCTGTCTCTCTGTCTCTCTCTCTCTCTCTCTCTCTCTCTCTCTCTCTCTCTCTCTCTCTCTCTCTCTCTCTCTCTCTCTCTCTCTCTGTCTCTCTCTCTCTCTCTCTCTCTCTCTCTCTCTCTCTCTCTCTCTCTCTCTCTCTCTCTCTCTCTGTCTCTGTCTCTGTCTCTCTCTCTCTCTGTCTCAGTCTCTGTCTCTGTCTCTGTCTCTGTCTCTCTCTGTCTCTGTCTCTCTCTGTCTCTCTCTCTCTCTCTCTCTCTCTCTCTCTCTCTCTCTCTCTCTCTCTCTCTCTCTCTCTCTCTCTCTCTCTCTCTCTCTCTCTCTCTCTCCATCTCTCTCACTCTGTCTCTCTCTCTCTCTTTCTCTCTCTCTGCCTAGGGAATGGATGAGGTCATGTTTGAAGTAGAAAAGTCTGGTTTCCTCTGTAATGCCAGTCTTTATTAGAAGCCAGACTTCTTCTGTTGTAAAGCTATATTTCCTTTTTGAAGTGCACTGCCACTGCTGAAAAAGCTCCTCTTTGTTGCAGAACCCTCAGTGCACCAGCCCAGCCACATATGTAATCTATGCACACTTACTGAGGCAAATAGCCGCGCTGGCTGAAGCAGACCACTATTTCCTGATGCACTGGTTTAAGAAGTAAGAGTCTGAATTGTTCCTCTGTCTTATGCAATCCCATGCTTTTTCAGGCTGTAGTTGTTATCCACAAAGTAAGCACAGTCCTCAGAAAGAAGCCATGTTGTTATTCTTTATCCAGGAAGGATAAATAAATTATGTTTTCCAAATTGTTTTAGTAGCAGTTGGTAGGAATTGAGCAGTCATAGCTTTCAAACAAGACAATCTATTTTGAAAGTTAAAATGTATTCCTTGCCATGCTGATAATGCCTCTGTTTTCGATTATGATTGTCTAACTCAGGCTGTCCCAGAAGCGGTTCAAACAGCTGGTGGAGCGGCTGCACCTCTTCATCTCCACCCGTCTGTTCCCAGCCAAGCCTGAGGAGCTGCCCCCCATGGCCAAGTGCTCCTGGTGGATCCCCTCCGCCACAAAGGTCCTCTCCCTCCTCAGTGAGTAGGTCGTCTTCTATCTCCACCCCCACAGGGAGCTGAGACTGGGGCAATGGTCAGGGCAAGGGGATGTTAGTGTAGTGTTGTGGAGATTTAGGTCTATCCCTTGTAATGGATTAAACTGCACTTTCTACAGGCATTGAATTCTCCTGTCCATATTTGTCTGGTTCTCCTACCCATATTTGTCTGGTTATCTACCCATATTTGTCTGGTTATCTACCCATATTTGTCTGGTTCTCCTACCCATATGTGTCTGGGGTAGATGTTGTTTGAGGGTCAGGAGAAAACATATCAGTCTCCAGGAGAACGTGATATATTCTTCTGTTTCTCTTTTTCTCCATTGTAGATGCAGCAAATGTCATTTCCAGCACCCCCATCCTGCCATTTGTTGACTTCTACAACCCCACGCTGGACCACACTGACTTCATGGATGACTATCGCATATGGCAGACTCAGGGAAACTCTACCAGGTGTGACATGACAATATTATCAGAGCAAAGCTTATGTTGACCAGTGCTCTTCAATTCTCCCCACAACCCCTTGCTGGTACGGTTCCTGTGTTTCCCTGTAAATAAAGGAGCTCCCTCTTGTGTCAGCTTTCAGCATTAGAACAACAGATTCTTTGTTTATGATGTCAGATTGCAACATCAGATATGATACGATCTTCAATGGGTATCGTACACCAAAATAAAATAAAATCAAATTGTATTTGCCACATGCGCCGAATACAACAGGTTCACCTTACAGTGAAATGCTGACTTATAAGCCCTTAACCAACAATGCAGTTTTAAGAAAGATAAATGTTAAGTAAAAAATTGGTAAGTAAAAAATAACAAATAATTAAAGAGCAGCAGTAAAATAAAATAACAGTAGGGAGGCTATATACAGGGGGTACCGGTACAGAGTCAATGTGTGGGGGCACCGGTTAGTCGAGGTAATTGAGGTAATATGTACGTGGGTAGAGTTAAAGTGACTAACCAAACAAATCACACAACATCCCTGATGAAACCAAAACATTATTTCCGTGTGATAAGCTATGATAACCAAACACTCCCTGTTCCTCCCTGTTCCTCCCCGTTCCTCCCCATCCTCAGGTTTACATTCTGCCAGTTCCCCTTCATTCTATCCACGGTGGTGAAGAAGGCCATCATCCAGAAGGACTCGGAACAGCAGATGATCAGCATGGCCAGGGTGAGACAGAGGTCACTTCTCACTCACATAGGTCCTTGTCGTCCATCTTTGATAGTGTCATTGTAATGCACAGTAGCACAGGCAATGCATCACATTCTCAGCCTAACTATTACCGTTCTTTATATTAGCATATTGACCTCCTAGTGTTAATGTACAGAGAATTCATATATATATATATATTTTTTAAAGTATTATTATTATTATTGTATTTTATATATATATATATATATATATATATATATACAGTGAGGGAAAAAAGTATTTGATCCCCTGCTGATTTTGTACGTTTGCCCACTGAAAAAGACATGATCAGTGTATAATTTTAATGGTAGGTTTATTTGAACAGTGAGAGACAGAATAACAACAAAAAAATTCAGAAAAACCCATGTCAAAAATGTTATAAATTGATTAGCATTTTAATGAGGGAAATAAGTATTTGACCCCTCTGCAAAACATGACTTAGTTCTTGGTGGCAAAACCCTTGTTGGCAATCACAGAGGTCTGACATTTCTTGTAGTTGGCCACCAGGTTTGCACAAATCTCAGGAGGGATTTTGTCCCACTCCTCTTTGCAGATCTTCTCCAAGTCATTAAGGTTTCGAGGCTGACGTTTGGCAACTCGAACCTTCAGCTCCCTCCACAGATTTTCTATGGGATTAAGGTCTGGAGACTGGCTAGGCCACTCCAGGACCTTAATGTGCCACTTCTTGAGCCACTCCTTTGTTGCCTTGGCCATGTGTTTTGGGTCATTGTCATGCTGGAACACCCATCCACAACCCATTTTCAATGCCTTGGCTGAGGGAAGGAGGTTCTCACCCAAGATTTGACGGTACATGGCCCCGTCCATCGTTCCTTTGATGCGGTGAAGTTGTCCTGTCCCCTTAGCAGAAAAACACCCCCAAAGCATAATGTTTCCACCTCCATGTTTGACGGTGGGGATGGTGTTCTTGGGGTCATAGGCAGCATTTTCCTCCTCCAAACACGGTGAGTTGAGTTGATGCCAAAGAGCTCGATTTTGGTCTCATCTGACCACAACACTTTCACCCAGTTCTCCTCTGAATCGTTCAGATGTTCATTGGCAAACTTCAGACCTTGTGTAGGTCTACAATCTTGTCCCTGACATCCTTGGAGAGCATGTTATATATATATATATTATATATATATATATATATATATATATATATATATATATATATATATATATATATATATATATATACAGTGGGGAAAAAAAGTATTTAGTCAGCCACCAATTGTGCAAGTTCTCCCACTTAAAAAGATGAGAGAGGCCTATAATTTTCATCATAGGTACACGTCAACTATGACAGACAAATTGAGGAAGAAAAATCCAGACAATGACATTGTAGGATTTTTAATGAATTTATTTGCAAATTATGGTGGAAAATAAGTATTTGGTCACCTACAAACAAGTAAGATTTCTGGCCCCCACAGACCTGTAACTTATTCTTTAAGAGGCTCCTCTGTCCTCCACTTGTTACCTGTATTAATGGCACCTGTTTGAACTTGTTATCAGTATAAAAGACACCTGTCCACAACCTCAAACAGTCACACTCCAAACTCCACTATGGCCAAGACCAAAGAACTGTCAAAGGACACCAGAAACAAAATTGTAGACCTGCACCAGGCTGGGAAGACTGAATCTGCAATAGGTAAGCAGCTTGGTTTGAAGAAATCAACTGTGGGAGCAATTATTAGGAAATGGAAGACATACAAGACCACTGATAATCTCCCTCGATCTGGGGCTCCACGCAAGATCTCACCCCGTGGGGTCAAAATGATCACAAGAACGGTGAGCAAAAATCCCAGAACCACACGGGGGGACCTAGTGAATGACCTGCAGAGAGCTGGGACCAAAGTAACAAAGCCTACCATCAGTAACACACTACGCAGCCAGGGACTCAAATCCTGCAGTGCCAGACGTGTCCCCCTGCTTAAGCCAGTACATGTCCAGGCCTGTCTGAAGCTTGCTAGAGTGCATTTGGATGATCCAGAAGAGGATTGGGAGAATGTCATATGGTCAGATGAAACCAAAATATAACTTTTTGGTAAAAACTCAACTCGTCGTGTTTGGAGGACAAAGAATGTTGAGTTGCATCCAAAGAACACCATACCTACTGTGAAGTATGGGGGTGGAAACATCATGCTTTGGGGCTGTTTTTCTGCAAAGGGACCAGGACGACTGATCTGTGTAAAGGAAAGAATGAATGGGGCCATGTATCGTGAGATTTTGAGTGAAAACCTCCTTCCATCAGCAAGGGCATTGAAGATGAAACGTGGCTGGGTCTTTCAGCATGACAATGATCCCAAACACACCGCCCGGGCAACGAAGGAGTGGCTTCGTAAGAAGCATTTCAAGGTCCTGGAGTGGCCTAGCCAGTCTCCAGATCTCAACCCCATAGAAAATCTTTGGAGGGAGTTGAAAGTCCGTGTTGCCCAGCGACAGCCCCAAAACATCACTGCTCTAGAGGAGATCTGCATGGAGGAATGGGCCAAAATACCAGCAACAGTGTGTGATAACCTTGTGAAGACTTACAGAAAACGTTTGACCTGTGTCATTGCCAACAAAGGGTATATAACAAAGTATTGAGAAACTTTTGTTATTGACCAAATACTTATTTTCCACCATAATTTGCAAATAAATTCATTAAAAATCCTACAATGTCATTTTCTGGATTTTTTTCCCTCAATTTGTCTGTCATTGTTGACGTGTACCTGTGATGAAAATTATAGGCCTCTCTCATCTTTTTTTTCAAAAGTTTGGGTCACTTAGAAATGTCCTTGTTTTCGAAATAAATTAATTTTTTTTGTCCATTAAAATAACATCAAATTGATCCGAAATACAGTGTAGACATTGTTAATGTTGTAAATGGCTATTGTAGCTGGAACTTTCTTCTGAAACTCATCAGTCTATTCTTGTTCTGAGAAATTAAGGCTATTCCAATGCGAGAAATTGCCAAGAAACTGAAGATCTTGTACAACGCTGTGTACTACTCCCTTCACAGAACAGCGCAAACTGGCTCTAACCAGAATAGAAAGAGGATTGGGAGGCCCCGGTGCACAACTGAGCAAGAGGACAAATACATTAGAGTGTCTAGTTTGAGAAACCGGCGCCTCACAGGTCCTCAACTGGCAGCTTCATTAAATAGTACTATTTAATGAAGCTGCCAGTTGAGGACCTGTGAGGCGCCTGTGTGTCTGAATACTTTCCGAAGGCACTGTGTATATATATTTAAAAAAAATATGTATATATATATAAATACTGTGTATATTAAATAATATAGAATATATTAAATACTGTGTATATACATAATTAATGTATGTTGGAGTGTATATTCTATAGGTTTTCAAGTTTTTTTCCGGTCCCTCTTGTAGTCAGGAAAAACCCAGAACAATACGTTTACAATATTTACAGTGTATATCTCACTGCATCAGACTGAAAACATAAGCTCTCCCTCTCAGACAGCAGTGGTCCAATTTAAACAACATGTACTGTGGTAACAACATAAGGAGTGGCTCTTGTTATTTATTGCAGCAAAGCCTGGTGGACAAAGTGTCTCGCAGACAGCGAGTGGATATGAGCTTGCTCTTTCTCAACATCAAAGTCAGACGGCTGCAGCTGGTCAGTGACTCACTGGATGAGGTAATACCATTTCCCATCTAACAGACACACAAGAACATTACTTAAGAAGACAGCCCAGCCCTGGTATAGAGGCTTGATTGCTATTTATGTTATGCAATAATGTAAGAGCCAATTAATTTGATGTAAATTCAGTTATTTCACTGCTTTCAATGCAGTGCATTTCAAAACTGAAGCATCCGAGATATGTTTAAGTTCAGACATGCGGCATGCCTTGGTCTGATAAGTTCAAGAAAGTTGGCCGCAGCTTAATTTGCTCTCCTGCTTTTAGCTGACTAGAAACCGAGCAGACTTGAAGAAGAAGCTGAAAGTGTCGTTTGTGGGGGAGGCTGGTTTAGACATGGGTGGTCTGACCAAGGAGTGGTTTCTCCTTCTCATCCGACAGATCTTTCACACAGACTACGGTGAGACATATGGGACAAACAGATCAGGCATATGCGTTGCCATAGAGATAACAGATGTTACAGCTGTTTTGTTTGCAACAATACTATTTTCTCTATAGATAACAGTATACGTTAAGGAGATGTATTTCTCCTTTAGCCCTGGCTTTCTGTTCCCCATCCTAAAGTCTCAACCAGTACCCAGACTAAGAATGCTGACCTGCATTTAGCCGTTAATGAAGAAAAGAACGAAAATGTACGATGTTCATGTTCTGGGACAGATACATAGCACTGCAATAGATGACCATTCTATTTACAGTAACTCCCATTTGGTCTGGGACCTAGCAGTCCAAAAAACGAAATTCCCATGTACTCTATTCTGATCATTTGTTATCTGCCTGTGTTCTATGTCTATGTCATGTCTGGGTGGAGTTGTGTTTAAGCAGAGTGTATTTGTGTCTCCTCTCTGAAGGCATGTTTACATTCTTCAAGGATTCCCACTATCACTGGTTCAGCAGCTGGAAGTGTGACAACTACTCTGAGTTCCGATTGGTCGGAGTTGTATCCTTTTGTACCATACCGTGATTTAAGGTACCGTTGTAGCTTGTCGCGAACTGTAAACAGATTCTCATGTTGTACCCTGTAACTGGCGCCTGGAGTTTTAGTCAGGTCACGTAGTGAGGAAGAACTCCTGGCGCTATACTTAAGGGAATCTTTGCACATTTACCATAGATACTCTGAGGTTCGCCACTATCCCTATGCCAGGTTAATTGCTGCTTTGCAGATGATAGCTTTAGTTTTAGAACTATAATTTTGTGGGGATTCTTCAGTTTGTCATCTTCTAAACTGAGGAGACACTGCAGTGCTTTTCTATTTGGCACGTTGCAATCTGATGTAATCTAATAGAATAACTAAAGTATGCAGAATATTCATGTGTTTTTATCCATGTGACATTGTGTTTATTTTGATAAAACAGTTAGATCATATACACATACACTATAACTTAACTAAATCATGTCAACATTTCAATAGTAGTGTGTTTTCATTCAAATCAATTCGTTGTTTTCTCTGAAAATCTCAATTTTGACATGTCCCACATCATGTTTGTCAGATTTCTTGGAAGATTAGAACCCATTTAAGACCCACATTTTCCCAGGTTTTCACCATAACTGTAAATCCCTAGTTATTTTGTTGCATTGACAAAGTCATTTCCGAAGATTATTATTATTTCATGTGATTAGTGATTCATTTACATTTGTCCCTCAGGTTTAAGGTCAACCCTGTTACGTGAACTGAACTCTTTTTAATATGGTAAAACTATTCCTTTTAAAATTATTTTTTCAGAAGAAACAATGAACATCTAATAGTCAAATCATAGTTTTAAAAGCAGGTGAGCTGGTCCTACTATTTTGGGGCATTTTCTGGGGTTTTGTGGCAGAAAACCCTGTTACCCATAGATAGACAGACTAGAAATGTTTTAACAAGTACATTTTGGGGGGTGAAGTTTGCGTTCAAATGCCCCTCCCTGTTGCACACAACAAGCTTCCATTCTCCCTGTCACAATGGGATTTATGGCTAATTTAAGATGAAATTGTCAAGCCTGTTACAGTCAACCCTGTTACTTTAATTGTCACCTTTTTATAGTCATTTTTATTAATTTAACCTATGTAGATGGGAAAATAGGTTTGTTGTGAAGTTGAACATGTGCTCTTTATGACAGAATGTGAAAGGTAGACTCAGCAAAACGAGCAGCACCGCAGATATTGAGATGAGCAAGATGCAAGACTTCGCTCCCACACAGTCACACACTGTATCTGCGCAGTCACACACTGTATCTATAGCCACGGGACCAAAACAGCAGAGAAGTTGAGCCACTATGCTGTTTACTTTCTGCACCTATGTTATATCGCTGAGTCTACTTTAAAAATGAGGTGAAATATATACAGTATATTATTTTTTTTAAACAAAATAACACTACCCAAAGGGCACTCTATTGGTGGAATGACACTACCATGTATTCAGCACTTTCCAGGTGTTCTGCAGAGACGATAGTCAGTGTTTCTCCAGTGATGAACCCTAGCAGTCATGCGTGGGGAGTCACAGCTTGTGCGCACGTGGCTCTCCCCTTGGGTACGGCTGACTCGAATCTCGCCAAGTTGCACAATCACAAGTGATGAGGCAGACACAGAGGCAGCCAGTAGCCAGGAGCCAGGGCTGTGTGCTGATCTTATCTCTCTCTATTGTCTGCTGTCCCTTCCATGCCTGAGGCATGTTCAGCCAGCCTGAGCTAGTCCACCCACATACCCCTGCACCCCTTCCACCTCACCAGTCTGTCAGCCACTCAGTTAGAATTACTGCACACTGACAGACACTGAAGTGGCTATGTGTCTCTGTCTGAAACTGTTTAACCAACACCACAGGGAGGGCAGGGTGACAAAAAATGCAGGGAGAGATAGTGATAGAAACTGAAAGGTTTTGTTATGTCTTATTTTGTGGGCTGCAGGTCTGGCTGCAGCGGTCTGTGTTTCATTCTCCGCCTCTCAGTTCCCATGGAATTTTCCCCAAGTCTGCGCCAATATAACTTGAAGGATTTTCCCAAACTCTCTTTATCTATTTAGCAAGCTAGGGAGCTCTGCAGCTTTAGCCTTTCCCACAGAAGTTCCATATGGACGACACATGAATTGAGATCTGCCAGAAGCAGCTGGAACCGCGTTAGGAGTTTCATTGTAAACGCATAATACACCTGCTGTTTATATTCCCTCTTCAGATTTGCTACTAGCCAATATACATGGGAAAAATGCTGTGTTAATCGAGTGATGATTGTGATCATTAGCACACGCTGCAGGGTCTGTGAAGCTGGTATAAAATGCTGTGTTAATCGAGTGATGATTGTGATCATCAGCACACGCTGCAGGGTCTGTGAAGCTGGTATAAAATGCTGTGTTAATCGAGTGATGATTGTGATCATCAGCACACGCTGCAGGGTCTGTGAAGCTGGTATAAAATGCTGTGTTAATCGAGTGATGATTGTGATCATCAGCACACGCTGCATGGTCTGTGAAGCTGGTATAAAATGCTGTGTTAATCGAGTGATGATTGTGATCATCAGCACACGCTGCAGGGTCTGTGAAGCTGGTATAAAATGCTGTGTTAATCGAGTGATGATTGTGATCATCAGCACACGCTGCATGGTCTGTGAAGCTGGTATAAAATGCTGTCGTTACAAAGTATGAAGAAATCAGAAGCACAATACTGCTATGCTACATTAAATGAATATAACTAACCACATTTTATTCTGTTCATCTAGTGGTGTATATGAGTTCTCTTAATGATAACCTTGAGTCATTTGGGGTTGAAGATAATTGCTTTCTATTGTAAAGGATCTGTGATTACCGCCTTACCTTAAGACTTTGATACACCCTTAACTTTATGTGTCAGCTCATGGGCCTGGCTGTCTACAACAGCATCACCTTGGACATCAGCTTCCCCCCCTGTGTCTACAAGAAGCTGCTGACCCCGCCCGTGGTGCCGTGTGACCCCGATTCCCCCGTTGGCATGGCGACCCTCACCCTGGACGACCTGCAGCAGGTCATGCCTGTATGTACACAACACAAGCTCTGATTCAGCTCTCTCACTGGCATTCTTTACCATTACACTGCACTCTTCTTGTAACGATCACAAGTACAATAATATTGCTTGCAGTGGTCAAAGGAACATTTGTATACTTGCAAAATACTCCTCTTTATATTTATTTATACAATCAAATGAATGGATGTGACGCTTATGAGAGGACCATTTTAGAATGATTCAGATTTTCTCTGACGGGTAAAGTGTTGATTTGTACAGTATCTGAATATGGATGTACGGTTGCTAGACTAAGAAGTTATTTAGAGTGTGTTAAAAATAACTCCAATATGCCCCTGTTCCTACTTATAGCTGAACAATATGTGAAGGAATTTAGGCATCATAACATCAGTAATATGCTTGTAGTTTAGGGAGTCATATATTGTGCTATTGATGCCGTGCGTCACAGGACTGTGAGATAATCAACCAGGTTCACACTCCATATAGTCCCAGTCTCACCCTGCCACCAGTCTCATAACAGTGTAGCTGCTGCCAAGGTGAGATGGGAGTGATGTAGCTAGGTCTCAGAGGTGCCAAGCTGGACTCCAACCATCACCTGAGACACACCAGTGATAGATTCTTGCCCACAGATGTCACACCTAGCAGTCCAACACTGCTGGTGAAGCGCTCTTGGTGATGGCAGCTTTTTTTTATTGATCAGGTGGGTTCAAGAATGCCAGCTGTAGTTAGCTGTCTAGGTAGGAGAGATGGAGAGGAGAGATACACTTCATGTGGCATGACATGTTCTGCAATTGCCATCAATGTTATGCTTGGTTGATATAATATTTCCTTATATAATCCTGTAGTTTCACATAATATGTAGATTTTTGAGTTGCTAGTGAAAGTGATTGAAGGACTGACATCTTCCAATATTCACCAGCAGAGGGCACTCAAGCCTAACTTTTGCACATCGCCACTTGCGATTTCTACAAACTCAAAACAAACTAAATCTATGTTAATCATATACTGTTTACTTGTATGCACACAATACATTACTGTCACTAAGACTAGTATTAAACTGCGTTTGGTGTAATTGTGTAGCTTTTTATTCAGTATGCATCTCATTGCGCTGCGCAGCCTTGCCAGATGTTGGTTTTTACTGGGCAGTTGGCCTTGTCTTAGCTTACATAACGGCCTCTGTTGAATACTTTTACCTAAATTGGAGGAGGGCAGGGAAAAAGCCAGCACAAGTTCTTTAAAAAGACTGCCCAGCACTGACGTCAAACACATGTAATTGTTCTTCAAATGATTGCTTTTGCATTATAAAATGTATTTTATGTGACTATGTTCTGAGGTATGGATTGGAATAGCATAATCACAGGGATGTCATTGTATTTGGTACAAATAATTCCCTAAGTTCTAGACCTCAGGTGAATCTGGTAATGAATGGTGTGGCTGTTGACCACATTGAGGAGACTAAATTACTTGGTGTTACCTTAGATTGTAAACTGTCATGGTCAAAACATATTGATTCAATGGTTGTAAAGATGGGGAGAGATCTGTCCATGATAAAGAGATATGCTGCTTTTTTTACAACACACTCCACAAAGCAAGTCCTGCAGGCTCTAGTTTTGTCTTATCTTGATTATTGTCCAGTCATATGGTCAAGTGCTGCAAAGAAAGACCTACAGTAGTTAAGCTGCAGCTGGCCCAGAACAGAGCGGCACGTCTTACTCTTCAGTGTAATCAGAGGGCTAATATTAATACTATGCATGCCAGTCTCTCTTGGCTAAGAGTTGAGGAAAGACTGACTGCATCGGTCCTTGTGTTTATAAGAAACATTAATGTGTTAGAAATTCCAAATTGTTTGCATAGTCAACTTAAACACAGCACTGACACACACACTTACCCCACCAGACATGCCACCAGGGGTCTTTTCACAGTCCCCAAGTCCAGAACAAATTCAAGGAAATGTACAGTATTATACAGAGCCATGAGTGCATGGAACTCCCTTCCATCTTATATAGCGGAAGTGAACTCCCATCTCATAATGCGTGAACAGCAATCTTGGTTTAAAAAAACAAATAAAGCAACACCTCACGGCACAACGCCTCTCCCCCATGTGACCTACTTTTTGTGTGATGTACTGACATGTACACTACATTACCAAAAGTATGTGGACTCGTGCTCGTCGAACATCTCATTCCAAAATCATGGGCATTAATATGGAGTTGGTCCCCCCTTTGCTGCTATAACAGCCTCCACTCTTCTGGGAAAGCTTTCCACTAGATGTTGGAACATTGCTGCAGGGACTTGCTTCCATTTAGCCACAAGAGCATTAGTGAGGTCAGGTACTGATGTTGGCCGATTAGGCCTGGCTCGCAGTCGGCATTCCAATTCATCCCAAAGGTGTTCGATGGGGTTGAGGTCAGGGCTCTGTACAGGCCAGTCAAGTTCTTCCACACCGATCTCGACAAACCATATCTGTATTTACCTCGCTTTGTGCACGGGGGCATTGTCATGTTGAAACAGGAAAGGGCCTTCCCCAAACTGTTGCCACAAAGTTGGAAGCACAGAATCGTCTAGAATTTAATTGAATGCTGTAGTGTTAAGATTTCCCTTCACTGGAACTAAGGGACCTAGCCCGAACCATGAAAAACAGCCCCAGACCATTATTCCTCCTCCACCAAACTTTAAAGTTGCCACTATGCATTCGGACAGGTAGAGTTCTCCTGGCATCCACCAAACCCAGATTTGTTAGTCGGACTGCCAGATGGTGAAGCGTGATTCATCACTCCAGAGAACGTGTTTCCACTGCTCCAGAGTCCAATGGCGGCGAGCTTTACACGACTCCAGTTGACGCTTGGCATTGCGCATGGTGATTTTAGGTTTGTGTGCGGCTGCTCGGCCATGTAAACCCATTTCATTAAGCTTCCGTCGAACATTGCTTCCAGAGGCAGTTTGGAACTCTGTAGTGAGTGTTGAAACCAAGGACAGAAGATTTTTACGCGCTGTGCGCTTCAGCACTCGGCGGTCCTGTTCTGTGAGCATGTGTGGCTTACCACTTCGCAGGCTGAGCCGTTGTTGCTCCTAGACGTTTCAGCTTCACAATAACAGCACTTACAGTTGACCGGGGCAGCTCTAGCAGGGCAGAAACAAACAGACAAACTGACTTGTTGGAAAGGTGGCATCCTATGACGGTGCCACATTGAAAGTCACTGAGCTCTTCAGTAAGGCCATTCTACTGCCAATGTTTGTCTATGGAGATTGCATGGCTGTGTGCTCGATTTTATACACCTGTCAGCAATGGGTGTGGCTGAAATAGTTGAATCCACCAACTTGAAGGGGTGTCCACATACTTTTGTATATATAATGTATGTGTAACTGATAGATGCACACACACACACACACACACACACACACACACACACACACAATACATTTACGTCATTTAGCAGACGCTCTTATCCAGAGCGACTTACAGTTAGTGAGTGCATACATTTTCTTCCAAATTTTCTTTTTTTCATACTGGCCCCCCGTGGGAAACGAACCCACAACCCTGGCATTGCAAATGCCATGCTCTACCAACTGAGCTACACGGGACTATACATGTTAATGTTTTTAAATGTTTGTAAATTGTGAAGTATTTTGTCTGTAATGTATTTGTCGTTAAGTGTCGGACCCCAGTAAGACTAGCTGTCGCCATTGGCGTCGGCTAATTTGTATTTGTATTTGTATTTATTATGGATCACCAAGGCAGCAGCTACTCTTCCTGGGGTCCAGTAAAATTAAGGCAGTTATACAATTTTAAAAACATTAAAATACATTCACAACACATTAGTGTGTGCCCTCAGGCCACTACTCTACAACCACATATCTACAATCCAAAATCCCTGTGTAGGCGTGTGTATAGTGCATATTTTATCGTGTGTGTGTATGCATGTGTCTGTACCTTTGTTTGTGTCTCTTCCTGCTGTTCCATAAGGTGTATCTACTGCTTGCGTGTGTTACTTGATGTGGAATAGAGTTTCATGTAGTCATGGCTCTATGTAGTACTGTGCGCCTCCCATAGTTTGTTCTGGACTTGGGGACTGTGAAGAGACCTCTGGTGGCATGTCTTGTGGGGTATGCATGGGTGGCTGAGCTGTGTGCTAGTAGTTTAAACAGACACCTCGGTGCATTCAGCATGTCAACACTTCTTACAAAAACAAGTAGTGATGAAGTCTGTCTCTCCTCTACTTTGAGCCATGAGAGATTGACATGCATATTAATAATGTTAGCTCTACGTGTACATTTAAGGTGCCAGCCTCGCTGCCTTGTTCTGGACCAGTTGTAATTTTCCCAAGGTCCTCTTTGTGGTACTAATGGGGATCCTAATAAAATCAACAACAACAAATCATGCACAATGCATACACCATATAATGGTTTTATATAATTTTGTTTCCTCAATACGTGTTCTAGATTGTGTAGTGGCAAAGGCTTAACATGGTGTTCTTGTTGTTTGGTCTTACATTGCTATAAAAAAAGAAGTCAGTCATTAGATGTATCAATAACAAAATGAAGTCAGATTTTCCTCCATAAAACATTCTATGAAAATAGTGTTCTGTGCTGTATGAGGCAGAAGTTTCCACCATGGCACTTTCAAATGGCAAGATGTTTTTTTCTTCCTCTTAGGCTTTTTTCTATTTAGCCTTTACAGATTTAGAAGAAGAAGAAGACGAAGAAGAAGAAGAAGAAGAAGTTATATATACTTCATAAATATTGGTTGCAATCTATATAAAAAGCAATGCTTATCGATTTGGTCTTGTGTTTCAGGATCTTTCTCATGGGCTGGCAGAACTTCTCAGCTATGAAGGCAACGTGGAGGAGGACTTCTGTACGACTTTTCAGGTTAGGAAAACACATTCTTATTCACAATAACACTTATGAAACATAATATATTTGACATCATTTTAATACATACTGTCACAGCACAAGGGAAGTGCTCCACTAATGTGATGAATGTCATTTTAGGTGTCGCAGGAAGAAATAGGTGTGATCAAGTCCTACAATCTGAAACCGGGAGGAGATAAGATTTCTGTCACCAACCAGAACAGGAAGGGTAAGTGAGGAGTAGACAGGAGCCAGAGAAAAGGCCACTGTCCTGCAGTAGCTTGGGATATCTAACAGTACACTGCCTTTCAGACTATGTGGCATTTGTTTTCTCTCATAGATGATTGTTTGATTACTCTTGTCTTTGCAGAGTATGTCCAGCTGTATGTAGATTTCCTGCTGAATAAGTCCATTTGCAGGCAGTTTACTACCTTCTACTATGGCTTCCACAGTGTGTGCGCCTCCGACACTTTGATGGTAAGAATGTCAAGACTTTTAATGTCAAAATGAATTAATAAATGAATCCTAATTGGTGTGACAAAAAAACCATAAAAAAGGGTTGTATATAGCCCCCAAAAGGGTTGTAACCATAGCGGAATCCTTTTTTGGTACTATATAGAACATTTTCAATGGTTCTTTATAGAACCTTAGGAAAGGGTTCTTTATAACACCATACAGGTTCCATTTAGAATGTTATGAGCATGGTTCTTTATAGAACCTTCAAAAAAGGGTTCTATATAGCACCAAAAAGGGTTCCGCTAGGGTTACAAGCCAAAGAACCCCTATCTGGTACTATTTAGAACCATTATTTTTTAGTGTGTATCAGTATCACTGAAAGTGAGAGGACATCATTTCTTGTGCTGCGTTTCAGTGCCAGCTGGTCCTGTTTGAAGTGTCAATAGCAGAGAGTTTAGTCAACTCCTGTAGAAAGTTCCTGATTAGGCAGCATAAGGAGGAATGTGAGGTCCATTTTGCATTTTACAGAGAAGCAATGAGGAGTTGGGGTTCGGCTGTGTGTGCACGAGGGTGTGTGTGCGTGTGCACGCACACAACTGTGAGTGCATGCATGTGTGTGAGTGAGTGTACTGTTCCTCGCTGCCTGCTAAATATGTTCACAGAGCTCCCCTCCCCTTCTCTTGACATAGGCCTCCTAACAGGGGTTTTGTGTGTGCTCTGTCTCCACTCAGTAACCAGGGCTCGAATGGGGAGGCTCATATGAGTGGCCTATAGAAAGTGTACGTGGGAACCACAGTAAATGACGAGAGTGATGTCCTTCCACGAATATCAATCAGACAGACCACAAAGCTGCTGTATTCATGCAGAACCAGCCCAGCTTTAGGGTTAGAGTTGCATGGTTTGACATGGGAGGATCTGTCTCTCTCTGGTCATTATCAGTTTCTTTCCCATTAGTTAATTAACTGTTGCCTCGCTGACCTGCTGAAAGAAACCGATCGGCATATTGTGGAACTAGCAATGAGTGAAAGATGGACCACACCAACCATCTTCTATAGGCGGGCCGAAGGTCCGTATCCAGACCCGGACGGTCCGCGGGTCCCCGTCAAAAAAATATGATTTTGTTGTAATGTTTGAGTCACTCAGATAACATATGAACACATTAAGACATGGCAAAATGTGTAGAATTGCAGGATTTTTTTTTTTTTTTTACTGCTAAATATTCTCTCTGCCCCGTGGCAACATTTTTAGAATTGCAGGAAATAAGCTTCAAGTCTACAACATTTTCTCTCCACCAACAAGAGGAGTGTAATCAGTTTGTGTCTTGGACAGTGCTTGTGTTGGGGTCGGAGTTTGTTATTGCACTGATAAATGGCAATATCAATCCGGACCTTTGCCACCTAGGAAATGTGTGTGACTGGACCTTTTCAGATAGTATTTGAGTACCCCTGGACTACACCAAGTAATCAATAAATTAGAATCAATTAAAATGGACAAGATTAAAACAGACTCGGGTACTGCAAATAACTGTCAGATGAGCTGACAGCGCTGAGCTCAGGGATGGACATTTCCCTCATTGTTTTATTGCGGTCATTGGTAACTGTCTGGACCTGCAAAAACAAATATTTGACTGTTCAGTTATCTGTTTGGTGTACGTGTCACGGAATGCCAGAGTTGGTATGTATGCCACAGCTGAACCGACCACAAACCACAGTTAAACATTAGTTATGTTCTTTTCCCTGTGCAGCAATTTTAGCATGCCTGCTGAGTTCATCCATTTTGGATACTGTAGATAGAAAATAATCACAAAAATAGCAATCTAATATGCATGTACCAGGAATATCATTTTCAACAGCATACAATACAATGCAATATCAGAATCAGAAATACTATGTAATTTGTCACAATGACTAAACTTGATGGGTCTGAAATGACAAATGTCCCTGAGCTTTTTGTTTTTGCACTGAGCCTAAAACAAAAATCCCTGTCTCAATCTTGGTAGGACTTCCTACTTAATATGGTCTTCTTCAGCTTTTGTTGCATCAGCACCAACATAGAACTTTCCAGTAGTGCGATACGTGCAGTACTGGTTCTATTTTTAGTTCTGTTAGTGCAATCTATTAGTTCTCTCAGGAGACTTTTCCTCTTAGCTTCCCAAGGCAGTGCATGCTCATATGAACAGGCTCATACTGGACATGTAGGAAAAGTCAGCTTTAGCCCCCACATGGCCCCACGCCAATGAAAGCTCCTTGATACAGTTACGCAATGGTTGTCTACGCTCGCATTGATTATGCAACACTGCTGTGACAGTAATAACTCACTGGCTGCCTGGTGGGGTGATGGGAGAGAGAGAAGATGGGGGAGAGAGGGGAAAGGGGGGAAAGGGGGTGTGGCAGACCACGGTTTGGTCTGTCCCAGATTCTTCAGGAACTCTATACCTTAGCTGGATCTGGCCATTGGCTTGGCTTGCGCTAGCTAGTCATCGGGTTGCATTTCTGTTTGCGCTTCGTAAACAAGGTGAAACTGTGCTGCTGTGAGGCAGTCTTGCAGACCGTGCACTGCCTGACCCTACTGTCTGACACTACTGTCTGGGTGTGTTTGGATAAAGTGGAGTCATGATGTGATAACCCAGCTAGCACACAACGTTCTGAGAACCATATGTTTCTTAACGCTTGGTGAGAGCGTGGTTGTCCTATGGTTATTTGGCATATAACCTTGCCGCAATGTTCTGGGAATGGTGCAGGATACCCAGCTAGCACATAACGTTCTGAGAACCATATGTTTCTTAGGTGGGAATTTCAGTACTTCAGCATAACATTTTTTCTACAGGTTTCCTCATGGTTCTATTTAAAGTAATGTTCTCAGAACATTCAGAGAACGTTAAGAAACTACATTCTTCTGTGGGAATTTCAGTACTTCAGTATAACGTTTTCTGCAGGTTTCCTCGTGTTCTATTTGAATTCATGTTCTCAGAACATTAAGAAAACTTTCCATAAAAAACACAAGAAAACATTAGTAACGTTCAAAGAACATTCTAAGAATGTTATTTAAAAACATACATAGTCCGTTCTCAGCGTCAACAAAACTCTCGCTATCCTCTATAATTTAGTATTTATTAGGATCCGAGGCAGCGGCTACTGTTCCTGGGGTCCAAACAGGAAACAACACAACAAATAAAATACATAATATACATAAATATGCATAGCACTACATTTACATTACAATTTAGCCATTCAGCGGACACTCCCATCCAGAGCGACCCACAGCTAGTGCATTCATCTTAAGATAGCCAAGCGAGACAACCACATATCACAGTCGTATCCCAACCACGTATCACATACATAATACAATGCAAAATACTATACAAAATGCATGAAAAATGTCTCTTCACAGTCCCCGTCTTTTATCTGTTTTTTAAAATCTGTTTTTATTGCTAGTTTGAGTTACATGGGGTGGCAAAGAGTTCCATTTAGTCATGGCTCTATTTAATACTGTGTGTTTCCCAGCCTCTGTTCTGGACCTAGGGATTGTGAAGAGACCTCTGGTTGCATGTCTTGTGTGGTACTGATGAGTGTCCGAACTGTGTGCCAACTGCTTGAACAGACAGTTCGGAACCTTCAACACATCAACACCTCGCACAAAGACCAATAGTGATGCAGTCAATCTCTCCTCAACTTTAAGCCAGAAAAGATTGACATGCATGTCATTGACATTCGCCCTCTGTGTACATCTAAGTGCAATACGTGCTGCTCTGTTTTGGACCAATTGTAATTTGCCTATATGCTTATTTGCCGCACCTGACCACACAACTGGACATTTGACTGATATATCAAGAAAGCAGAGCAACGCCTTATCTTCCCATGTTAAGTGTGTTCAGGTGTGTTGGCCGCACCCACTAATTGGCCACATCTGATCTTAATGAGTGCTTGTTTCCTTTAAAATGGGGTCTGTTTGAATAGACTAAAATGAACAGCTTTGTATGAGTAAAAAAAAAACATGGCATGCTAGCTCCATCCTGGTGGCGCAGTGGGCTATTCCATGATTAGCGAACAGAAGATCATAGGTTCAAATCTCACTGATGCCATGCCACAATAAAAAAAGAAATGTGTTTGCATGATTATTGCTATTTAATTTCCATGTGCCCTATCTGTGCTTGGAGTTCAAAACAGTTAACCTAAGCTAGCAGTGTTATTAAAAGTCTTATTGAAACATGTTCTCAGAATGTTATTTAATTACTTGAATAAAACCTCTCAGGAAAACATTCAGGGAACCATAGTAAATGTTCTTAGAACCACCCTGCAATCTAAAAATGTACGTTCCCAGTGAAGGCAAAATGTTCACTTCCGTTCTCAGAATGTTTTAAAAACATTCAATTTTACCGGTCAGGACACTTATGGCTTCGTTCCCCAGAACCAATGGAAAACCAAAAACGTATGTTCCCACAACTTCCAAGGAACCAAATGTGCTAGCTGGGAAGACTGCGTGGGACTGAAAAGTGGTCAAGGACAGAGTAATACAGAGAAAATATGCAACTATGTCTATTAGGGTTTGCAAAATGAGGCCAAATGTATCAAGTTTGCAACTTGATAACACTTGCATAATGTGTCTGATTAATACTTTAGACAGTGTGTGACACAACGATCCATGCATATGGCACTCTGATCACCCCATGCCCTTACTATGATATTACCATAGTCAAGCACTGCTCTTTTTAAGTGCACATTTTAGTGCAATATTGGTTCAATGAACAGGGATTCATGATTCAGACCAACATGGTAGTAACTCCTTGTCTTGTGTCATGCAGTAGGCAAGCTTTAATGGACAAACTCCCACGGTACTAACACTGGGTGTCTTGTGAAATCCTGCAGTTTCACTGGAATCCCATTGTGTCCTGTAGTTTCATATATCCTGTAGTTTTACTTGTTAGACTACCGCGATAGTGACTCTGTGTCTTGTCCCACGTTTTGTAGTTGCTGAGGTCCGAGGAGGTGGAGATCCTGGTGTGTGGCAGTCCCAACCTGGACATGAGCACGCTGCAGAAGGTAGCACAGTACGAAGGCTACAGCAAGGCTGACCCCACCATCAGGTACTGTAAACCCATCATCATATCAGTAATTGTGTAAAAAGGCCTGATTTCGAATAGATATTAAAGCCGCAATCCTGAGTTTCTAAATGACCATCGAACAGCAGGAAATATCCCAGATGGTGCATTTAATTGAAGTAGGTCCTAATGATTGTGCCTAACCCTAACCTTACAGTAAATAATCGAATGTGTTGTTCCGTCTATGTGGTCAGGGCATTCTGGGACGTGGTGCTGGCCTTCCCTCTGAAGTTCCAGAAGAGGCTGCTCCACTTCTCAACAGGAAGTGACCGCGTCCCTGTGGGAGGAATGGCCGACCTCAACTTCAAGATCTCTAAGATTGATGCCTCCACCGACTGGTGAGATACTGCAGATGTCCTCAATGTGTTCTTTCTTATTCATTGTAAACATGTTGAAAAGTACTAAAAGCAGACCTCCTTTATTCAGCTGCCATTTGATTTATACAGAACAGCATCTGTGAACAATGTGAATTTATCATTTACCTTTTCTTCCTCTCCAGGTTGCCTATATCTCACACGTGTTTCAACCAGATCTGCCTGCCACCATACAAAAACAAAAAAGAACTGAAGCAGAAGTTAACTATTGCCATTTCAAACGCGGAGGGATTTGGACTGGAGTGAACTCAGATAACCACAATGGTGAAACTGCCATTTATCATTGGTTTGTGGTCAGTAGGGTGTGTATATTTGAACATGTTTAGACATGCTACCAGTAATCTCTCAGCTTCAGTATTTCTTAACAATATACTTAACAAATCTGTTTCTGTAGAATATTGGGTGAAAAGTGATATTACAAGTATAGCCTTCAGAGCGCTTGCGTTTGCACTCTAAATACCTTTTGCCTTTTTGATATCAAACTGGACATGGAAAATGTTCTGCCCAGTCCATTAACAATGGAGTTGTTTATTAAAGTAAGAGGTTGAATGTAGGTCAGAGCAGAGCAGGGCTGGGTTGGTCTGTGATAAAATAGCTAGATAAACAGTCTGCCAGTACTGTGGTGTCCGCTCTTAAAGTGACAGAGCCCATCTCTCCTCCTGAACAGAGTCCATGTACCGCCTCTCTTTGACGAAGGCCTTTTCAGGCCTAAGATTGAACTCATTCCGAGTCTGATGGTAAATTATGAACACAGAGATGATCTCGTTAGTATTTATACTAATATATTTGGTTTTCAGAGGTCTCAGAAGTTTTGAAACATTCGGAAGACGTTTCTGTTATGTTGTTCGTGGGCAGAGTTTTTAGACGACCCTTTCTGGATGTTTTCATGTAGAGCCTGAAAGGGAATTGAGCTTCAGTAAGGTTTATCATGTTACAGTAGTTGTGCTGGTATATGGCTATTATTGATGTGGGAACTTACTGTATACCTCGTTTGCTTACTCCCACATTGTCGGCGATGCCTCTCGATACAGATTACATCTCTTCATACTCTTGGTACAGTTGGCATATTGTATGGAGAGGTATGAAATAGTTGCAAAACACCAGTGACATCATGATTGATATCAAGGCAAATAGGAGTTCAGTGGACCTCACACACCTGCAGGTTAGAATGATGAAACGGGTGCATGAAATGTACAGTATCGGGATATATGTCATGTGTTTTATTGCTGTTGTAAAGGGATCTCTGTTGTAAAGTGGTGACACTTGTGTGGTAGTTAGCTCACTCAGGATGTCCACATTTCATGGATTGTACGATTCTTCTAAAATGAACTTGATAATAAAAATAAGGTCTTTGTTGAAACAGATCTGTTATGTAAGTGTCGCTCCTGTTGCCATATTAACCAATGGTTACCAGGCTTAGACGATCTTGCCTTACATTGAGTCCTCCTTCATCACTCTCTTCTCAGGTAACGGACACTTACACTATAGAAATACTACCTGTGCTACTCTAACAGGAGCAATCGGTTGTTTTGATTTATGGGCCCAGGTCAGCTGTTTATAATTCTCCCCAACAGTGAGGAAGTGAAGTTGCAATGCATTCCACCGACTGTGATGTAATGGACGTTGTTTAAACTATACTGTATAGAAAAAGATAACTATTTACATCTCATCATTGAATGTATACGTTGGACATGAGGATTTAGTCACAGTTAAGTAATCAGTGGAGGCTGCTGAGTGGAGGACGGCTCACAATAATCGCTGGAAAGGAGCACATGGAATGGCATCAAATACATGGAAACCATGTTTTTGATGTATTTGATACCATTCCACTAATTCCACTCCAGCCATTACCACGAGCCCATCCTCCCCAATTAAGGTGCCACCAACCTCCTGTGGTTAAGTTATCATGCACTCTAGAAAACATACTAAAGGGTCTGAATACTTATGTTAATGTGATATTTCAGTTTTTAATTTGTAATAGATTTGCAAACATTTCTAAAAACCTGCTTTTTCTTTGTCATTGTGGAGTATTGTGTGTAGATTGATGAGGGGGAAAAAACGATTTAATCAATTTTAGAATAAGGCTGTAACGTAACAAAATGTGGAAAAGGTCAAGGGGTCTGAATACTTTACGAATGCCCTGTAAGTTATCCTGCACTCTAGAAAACCTACTAATCATGTGGCCTGTTGCTGATTTTACACATGTACACTATGTTCTTCCGGAGAAGCCTTTTAGCGTAGTTGACGTGATGAGCTAACGCTTTAATGGGGAAAGTGTTAAGCAGTAGCCAAGCTTGTGAAAATATACACTCACAGGAGGGGTCCCCCAGCAGAAATATAACGACTACTAGCCTTCCATTTAAATCTGGGTTGCTCTTTTGTAGTCTAAATGGACCCAGCTGCTGCTAGCAACCTCTAAAAGCATCTATGTGTGGACAGTCTCTGTGGTCTGTCTCTGTAGTCTATGTACATTGTTGTACTGTAGCCAGCTGAGAATGGACTCCTATCACAAAGGTTATAAGAGAGCCAGTCAGTCAGCAACCATACTCACATGATAAACCATAGAGACTGTTGTAGATGACGCAGTCACATCACATGGCTGATCAGAAGGTTGAGTCGCTCAGTAATCTATTTGACCTTCCTACAATCAGACAGCTATGTGTGTCCAGTTTGGCCCCCGAGTGACTGACAGCCCTCCTCTATCTCACACCTCAAGGTCGGTCAAGGTCAAGAATCAGGCCAAAGGTAGACCAGAGAATGCAATAGCCAGTGGCCACCTTCATCTCTGTCTGATCAAGGCCATACAACACCTCACCACATGCCATCAGAGGCGTGTTTAAACTTTATAAAGGCTACCGCAATTCATCAGATAACAAACTGTCCAGTTTCTGAAGTGACAATGTGCACATTCATAGTTTGGATTGCAACTGGAAACAAGCCAGTTATCGCATTCAGAATGCCTTAGAGGCATGCCAGACCAGTGCTGGTTGACGAACAGGGTCGGATGGGTTGGGTTGCCACAGCAGAGGGCTCGATTTAGAACGGTAGGCTGTTGACAAGTAAAATAAAAAGGTGCTCCCATTTCTGTGTGCCTTTGCTGTACTCTGAGAACTGAACGTAATATTGATATAAACCCAATGTACCTGAGCGTGGGATGGTTGAAAACACGTACAGGTGTAGGATCTTAATATGACCTGTATTGTCACAGCAGAATAATCCTGAACTTTTAGTCCATAATGTTGCTTGATCTGTGGTTAGGCTATTATCTGGTCAAAATGAGGCTACATGAAAAGCAGAATACTGTTAATACAGTGGGGGGAAAAAGTATTTAGTCAGCCACCAATTGTGCAAGTTCTCCCACTTAAAAAGATGAGAGAGGCCTGTAATTTTCATCATAGGATTTTTAATGAATTTATTTGCAAATGATGGTGGAAAATAAGTATTTGGTCAATAACAAAAGTTTCTCAATACTTTGTTATATACCCTTTGTTGGCAATGACACAGGTCAAATGTTTTCTGTAAGTCTTCACAAGGTTTTCACACACTGTTGCTGGTATTTTGGCCCATTCCTCCATGCAGATCTCCTCTAGAGCAGTGATGTTTTGGGGCTGTCGCTGGGCAACACGGACTTTCAACTCCCTCCAAAGATTTTCTATGGGGTTGAGATCTGGAGACTGGCTAGGCCACTCCAGGACCTTGAAATGCTTCTTACGAAGCCACTCCTTCGTTGCCCGGGCGGTGTGTTTGGGATCATTGTCATGCTGAAAGACCCAGCCACGTTTAATCTTCAATGCCCTTGCTGATGGAAGGAGGTTTTCACTCAAAATCTCACGATACATGGCCCCATTCATTCTTTCCTTTACACGGATCAGTCGTCCTGGTCCCTTTGCAGAAAAACAGCCCCAAAGCATGATGTTTCCACCCCCATGCTTCACAGTAGGTATGGTGTTCTTTGGATGCAACTCAGCATTCTTTGTCCTCCAAACACGACGAGTTTCATCTGACCATATGACATTCTCCCAATCCTCTTCTGGATCATCCAAATGCACTCTAGCAAACTTCAGACAGGCCTGGACATGTACTGGCTTAAGCAGGGGGACACGTCTGGCACTGCAGGATTTGAGTCCCTGGCGGCGTAGTGTGTTACTGATGGTAGGCTTTGTTACTTTGGTCCCAGCTCTCTGCAGGTCATTCACTAGGTCCCCCCGTGTGGTTCTGGGATTTTTGCTCACCGTTCTTGTGATCATTTTGACCCCACGGGGTGAGATCTTGCGTGGAGCCCCAGATCGAGGGAGATTATCAGTGGTCTTGTATGTCTTCCATTTCCTAATAATTGCTCCAACAGTTGATTTCTTCAAACCAAGCTGCTCACCTATTGCAGATTCAGTCTTCCCAGCCTGGTGCAGGTCTACAATTGTGTTTCTGGTGTCCTTTGACAGCTCTTTGGTCTTGGCCATAGTGGAGTTTGGAGTGTGACTGTTTGAGGTTGTGGATAGGTGTCTTTTATACTGATAACAAGTTCAAACAGGTGCCATTAATACAGGTAACGAGTGGAGGACAGAGGAGCCTCTTAAAGAAGAAGTTACAGGTCTGTGAGAGCCAGAAATCTTGCTTGTTTGTAGGTGACCAAATACTTATTTTCCACCATAATTTGCAAATAAATTCATAAAAAATCCTACAATGTGATTTTCTGGATTTTTTTTCCTCAATTTGTCTGTCATAGTTGACGTGTACCTATGATGAAAATTACAGGCCTCTCTCATCTTTTTAAGTGGGAGAACTTGCACAATTGGTGGCTGACTAAATACTTTTTTCCCCCACTGTATAACCGTGTGTTCGTGCGTGTTTTCAGTGAATTTAGTAACTCATGAAGCTCATCTGCATTTCCAGCAGTGCAGGAAAATTCTCAGCAACAAAAGAGTGATCAAATTAAGATCCTACATCTGTACAGTACCAGTACCTGCAAGCGAGGTCACAATAGGGCCTAGGTATGTCCACTCATGCCAGCTGTTCGAAAAACCCAGTGGTTCCCAACCAGGGGTACTAGCATTTAAGAACACTGATTGCTCCTAGGTAGAGAGAAGAGTATCATAATTGTATGTCTGAAGTTTGAACGTGTTATTACACTCCCCCAGCCTATGACCAGCATAATATGAGGTAAATGATGAATGTTTTCACTTTCCATCCATAGGTTATTATCTTTAGTGCAAGGTAAACATTTCAGGGTTTAGAATGACTCCCTGAACAAAGTTTCAACCCATAATTTATTTTCCCCAGAACGCCAAATCTCAGTATCTCCCATCTGCTAATTAACATAACTTTACTTGGCCAAAACAATAAACAAAGGGCATAAAAACACCAAACGCATTCTTGAACCTTTTCTTATCTAAATGATAGGAGCGCACCTTCTTTGATCTGACCGCCGTCCGGCATACAGAATAACACAACGCAGAATAACACATTGGCCCACTCCAACGCAAGGCGTTGGAGTGGGCCAATGCCGAATGGAGGGGAATAGACGCCGCCACCATCAGCTACGCAGAGTTCTCCCGCCGCTTCAGGGCTGTTTTCGATCATCCCCCTGAGGGTAAAGCGGCGGGGGAGCGTCTGTTCCACCTTCGACAGGGGAAGAGGAGCGCACAGGAGTTCGCCCTGGACTTCCGGACTCTAGCGGCGGATGCGGGGTGGAATGAGAGGGCCCTCATCGACCACTATCGGTGTAGCCTGCGTGAGGACGTTCGACGAGAGTTGGCCTGCAGGGACACCAATCTAACCTTCGACCAGTTGGTGGACATGTCAATCCGTCTGGATACCCTGCTGGCCACCCGCGGACGTCCAGAGTTGGGGCCGTCCATTCCATCCCCCAGCACCTCCGAGCCGAGCCCTATGGAGCTCGGAGGTGCTGGCGCTAGAGAGAGGAGGAGAGCGATTCAGAGGCAGACCGTCCCCTGCACCAACTGTGGTCGTGGAGGACACACTGCGGCTAGGTGCTGGGGAGGGTCTCCAGGGGTTCGAGGCAACAGGTCGCGCACTGGGGAGTCATTCCAGGTGAGTAGGCGCCCAACTCACCCAGAGCTCTCTGTTGTTCACTTTTGTATACCTGTAGTATTTCCTCAGGTTGCATCTCAGTCCCAGCATAAGGCGCTAGTCGATTAAGGCGCAGCTGGGAATTTCATTGATCGTAATTTTTGTGTGCGGTTAGGGATTCCCCTCCTGCCCGTTGATGCACCCTTCCCCATCCATGCCCTAGATAGCCGTCCGTTGGGATCTGGTTTGATTAAGGAGGTCACAGCGCCACTTAAGATGAGGACGCAGGGGGGTCATGAAGAGATTATTCAGTTGTATCTGATCGACTCTCCTGCGTATCCCGTGGTACTGGGACTTCCTTGGTTAATCGCCCATGACCCCACCATTTCGTGGCAACAGAGGGCTCTCAAGGAGTGGTCTAACCAGTGTGTCGGGCGATGTTTAAGTGTTTCCGTAGGGGCGACCACGGTGGAGAGTCCGAACCAGGTGCCCGCAATGCACATTCCCCCCGAGTATGAGGATTTGGCACTCGTGTTCAGCAAGACTAGGGCGACGCGATTGCCACCTCATAGACGGGGAGATTGTGCGATAGACCTCCTGGTGGGTGCGGCACTTCCGCGGAGCCATGTGTATCCCTTGTCTCAAGAGGAGACGGCGGCTATGGAGACATACATAGCCGAGTCTCTGAGTTTCTTTTTTGTGAAGAAAAAGGATGGAGGGTTGCGCCCGTGTATTGATTACCGTAATCTCAATCAGATCACTGTCAAATACAGTTATCCTCTTCCTCTGATTGTGAGTATGACGGAATCATTTCACGGAGCGCGTTTCTTCACAAAACTGGATCTCATGAGCGCTTACAACTTGGTGCGCATTAGGGAGGGAGATGAATGGAAGACAGCATTTAGTACCACCTCGGGTCATTATGAGTATCTCGTCATGCCATACGGGTTAATGAATGCTCCTTCAGTCTTCCAATCCTTTGTGGACGAGATCTTCCGGGACTTGCATGGGCAGGGTGTGGTCGTGTACATTGACGACATTCTAGTGTACTCTTCTACACGAGCCGAGCATGTAGCCCTGGTACGCCGAGTGTTGGGTAGGCTGTTGGAGCATGACTTGTATGTCAAGGCAGAGAAATGTCTGTTTTTCCAGGAATCCATCTCCTTCTTCGGTCATCGGTTGTCCGCGTCAGGGGTGGAGATGGAGATTGCCAATTACGCACGGCTGACACACGGTCAGACTCCAACCACTGTTAAAGAGGTGCAACGGTTTTTGGGTTTTGCCAATTACTACCGGAGGTTTATCCGGGGTTTTGGACAGGTGGCAGCTCCCATCACTTCCCTGCTGAAGGTGCGTTTGCAGTGGTCGGCTGAGGCGGACAGGGCGTTTGATAAACTGAAGAACCTGTTCACCTCGGCTCCGGTGCTGGCACATCCGGACCCCACTTTAGCGTTCCAAGTGGAGGTGGACACGTCAGAGGCCGGTATTGGGGCAGTATTGTCTCAACGCTCAGGCAGGCCTCCTAAACTCCGGCCCTGCACTTTTTATTCTAAAAAGCTCAGCCCGGCGGAACGAAATTATGACGTAGGGGACAGGGAGCTGCTAGCCGTAGTTCAGGCCCTAAAGGTGTGGAGGCATTGGCTTGAGGGGGCTCAACACCCTTTTCTCATTCTGACTGACCATCGTAACCTGGAGTACATCCGGGCAGCTAGGAGACTGAACCCTCGTCAGGCTAGGTGGAACATGTTTCTGACCCGGTTTGTTTTTAAGCTTACTTACATCCCAGGGTCCCAGAACGGTAAGGCAGACGCCCTGTCCCGGCGGTATGACACAGAGGAGAGGTCCATTGAGCCCACTCCCATACTGCCGGAGTCTTGTCTGGTGGCACCGGTGGTGTGGGAGATCGATGCGGAGATCGAGCGGGCGTTACGCACCGACCCTACTCCTCCGGAGTGTCCAGTGGGGGCAGACGTACGTGCCGTTCGAGATCGGCGATCGTCTCATATATTGGGCTCACACGTCACCCTCCTCTGGACATCCAGGTATTGGCCGGACAGTACACTGCCTTAGTGTTAAGTACTGGTGGCCAACATTGGCTAGGGACGTGAGGGTTTATGTCTCCTCCTGCTCAGGGTGCGCCCAGTGTAAGGCGCCTAGACACCTGCCCAGGGGGTAGTTACAGCCCCTGCCCGTTCCACAACGGCCGTGGTCTCACCTCTCGGTAGACTTTGTCACTGACCTACCCCCCTCCCAGGGGAATACCACTATTCTGGTCGTTGTGGATCGGTTCTCTAAGGCCTGTCGTCTCATCCCAATGCCGGGTCTCCCTACTGCCCTACAGACCGCTGAGGCTTTGTTTACCCACGTCTTCCGGCACTACGGGGTTCCCGAGGATATAGTGTCCGATCGAGGTCCCCAATTCACCTCTAGAGTCTGGAGGGCGTTCATGGAACGTTTGGGGGTCTCGGTTAGCCTTACCTCGGGTTTTCACCCTGAGAGTAATGGGCAGGTGGAGAGAGTGAACCAGGATGTGGGTAGGTTTCTGAGATCGTATTGCCAGGACCGGCAGGAGGAGTGGTCGGGTTATATCCCTTGGGCAGAGATTGCCCAGAACTCTCTTCGCCACTCCTCTACTAACCTGACCCCTTTCCAGTGTGTGTTAGGGTATCAGCCGGTTCTGGCACCATGGCATCAGAGCCAGATCGAGGCTCCTGCGGTGGATGAGTGGTTTCGGCGCTCGGAGGAGACGTGGAACGCTGCACACGTCCATCTGCAGCGGGCTCTCCGTAGACAGAAGGCGAGCGCCGATCTCCACCGCAGTGAGGGTCCAGTATACGCACCTGGAGATCGAGTCTGGCTCTCGACTCGAAACCTGCCCCTTCGCCTGCCCTGCCGGAAGCTGGGTCGGCGGTTTGTGGGGCCATTTAAAGTCCTGAGGAGATTGAACGAGGTATGCTACAAGTTACAACTGCCTAATGATTATCACATTAACCCCTCGTTCCATGTGTCTCTCCTCAGGCCGGTGGTAGCTGGTCCACTCCAGGACAGTGAGATAAGTGAGACTCCTCCGCCCCCACTGGACATCGAGGGGGCTCCGGCGTACTCAGTCCGGTCCATCGTGGATTCGAGACGTCGGATGGGGGGTCTACAATATCTCGTGGAGTGGGAGGGGTACGGTCCGGAGGAACGGTGCTGGGTGCCTAGGAGGGACATCTTAGATCCCTCCCTCCTGATGGAGTTCCACCGTAACCATCCCACGCGCCCTGCTCCGCGTCCTCCTGGCCGTCCCCGAGGCCGGGGTCGAGGGGGGGGGGTACTGTCACGAATACCGCCGAGGCTGCTCCTCCTCCTTGTTCGGGCAGGCTTCGGCGTTCGTCGTCCCCGGAGTACTAGCTGCCACCGTTTGATGTTTTCGATGTTTGTTTGGTCATGTCTAGTTTAGTGCACCTGTTTTGTATTCTGTCCTGATTATGTCACCTATAAGTTTCCCTGTGTTATGTTTTGTAGTTGTGTGTTATTGTCCGCCTGTCGTTTGGTGTCTAGGTTCGTGTACTTTTGTGTTTAGAGTATTTTACGCATTGCGCGTATTAGTTCGCCTCCGGTGTTTTCGAGGCCATTTACTTTGTATTTGTTCATGAGTCTCAGTAAAGTCGTGTTGACTTATCCTCTGTGTCCTGCGCCTGACTTCACCACCGCATCCACATCAACAACGTGACAACAACATGCTGGGTTGTTTGGTTGATCCAACTGCTGGGTTGCAGGCGTTGGGTAACTCAGGTTGTTTTCTTTTTAAAAAAGTTGGGTTGTTGATGCTGGGTTATTGGTGCTGGGTTATTCAGATATGACCAAGCGGTTCAGATCAGGAGACTGGAGGCATATCTTATTAAGCGCTTGGCTTTTAGATATTTATTTTTTGCCACCTGTGAGAGTAAATATAATTCCTGTTCATCAGTTCTGTTGTATAGTTATGACATGTTAAGGTTGAACATTTACATTTTTGTAACTTCAATGAGGCTTATGTAACATGTGGGACAGTGGCGGTCGGATCCATTTAAGATGCGGGAGGACACACATGTTTTTTATAAGCATATTGGATGACTGTCATTCATATTCCATTCACCCAGCTCAATGTAACATGGATAGGTTTAGGCTACTACATGATACTTCAATTTTCCCTATACCAATCATGAGGTTGCTACAACCTAGCCTATGAATGAAAGTTTACAATGTACGCTAAGTGCACAGGTCGAGAAAAATTTGAGTAATCAAGGTGACAGACATTGACACATTCAATACCGCCTTGCAAACTCTTGCCTGCATCTAGCTGATCTAGGGTGTAATCATTAGTCCAACAGTTGCAAATGAGCAAATTCAGGTATGTTTATCCACGTTTCGTTCCATTTGCTTCCGTTTAAGAAACTTTTAATGAATACACCCCTGATCACACGCCAAACCTTCATATCATAACCGCTAACCGCTACACACAGCCTACATCATTGTCTCCCTATTATAACATCATAGTCAACATAGCTACTAGAACTAATGCGCTAGTAAACCTGCTACAGTCAGCAAGGAGTTTAGCAGTTACACTGACGGGCTCCGGTAGCAATAAAATAATAAAACCAAAAGCTTACCTTGGAAGAGTTCCAGTGTTGGATAGCCATGGCCAGCTAGCTAACATAGCATCCCACTCTGTTTGAGCTGGGTGTTTGAGCAGGCTAAAATAGCTAGCTGCATTCACTAGCTAAGTAAGTGACAAAAATACAAAATATAGCTATCTCTCTCTCTCTCTCGCTCTCTCTCTCTCTCTCTCTTGCTTCTCCTTCATTTTTGAAGAAATTAATTTGTTCCAAACTGTTCAACTATTGTCTTTCTCTCTTTGAGTCAACTACTCACAACATTTTATGCACTGCCAATGTACCCAGTGGACGGAAACTAGCTGTCCTCTGGCTACACCATGGTGCTACCCTACAGAGTGCTGTTGAGGCTACTGTAGACCTTCATTGCAAAACAGGGTGTTTTAATCAATTATTTGGTGACGTGAATATATTTAGTATAGTTTTATCTAAAAAGGATAACTTGTTTAATGTTTCACTATTTTAATCCACTGAGGAGGATGGTCCTCCCCTGAGGAGCCTCCACTGACGTGGGATATGAACCAGGTCTCCTACAGGAGCAACCAACGTCTTAGACCAAGATGAAATTCCCCCTTGATCCGAGGGCAGACACTGGTTTTGAAGTTTGCAGGCGGGGCTACCTCATCACATGACCGACTCATGTCCTCTACCCTAAAAGTCTATGCAAATCCCATTGTTCGGATAGACACTGAGTGTACAAAACATTAGCTACACCTGCTCTTTCCATGACATAGACTGACCAGGTGAATCCAGGTGAAAGCTATGAGCCCTTATTGATGTCACTTGTTAAATCCACTTCAATCAGTGTAGATGAAGGAGAGGAGACAGGTTAAAACCTCTTAAGGATCGGACCGTTTTTTTCAATTTTCTCCTAAAATGACATACCCAAATCTAACTGCCTGTAGCTCAGGACCTGAAGCAAGGATATGCATATTCTTGATGTCGTTTGAAAGGAAACACTTTGAAGTTTGTGGAAATGTGAAATTAATGTAGGAGAATATAACACATTAGATCTGGTAAAAGATAATACAAACAAAAAAACATGTGTTTTCTATTTATTTTTTCTTTGAAATAAAAGAGAAAGGCCACAATATAATATTGCAGTTTAGGCACAATTTAGTGCAGTATGTGTGCAAAGTTTCAGATTGATCCAGTGAAGAATTGCAATACTGGACTATTTTGTATCAAGTCTGCCCAAATGTGCCGAATTGGTCAATAGATACATTTTCAAGTATATAACTATAGAGAACATACAAAAATCTAAGTTTACACACTCCCAGGAATGTCATATATGATGGATCATTAGCTTATACACTAACTTTCACACATCTTGATGGCCGGGCGGGGTGGGTGTGGAGCCAGAGACAGCAAGGGTTCAAACGTTTTTATGTTGTTGTGCACTCTCTCCTCAAACAATAGCATGGTATTTTATCACTGTAATAGCTACTGTAAATTGGACAGTGCAGTTAGATTAGCAAGAATTTAAGCTTTCTGCCCATATAAGACATGTCTATGTCCTGAAAAGTTTGCTGTTACTTACAACAGTCATGCTAATCCCATTAGCGCACGTTAGCTCAACCGTCCCGTATATGGGACACCAATCTCGTAGAGGTTAAAGACGGATTTTTAAGCCTTGAGACAATTGAGACGTATTTTGTATGTGTGCCATTCAGAGAGTGAATGGGCAAGACAAAATATTTACAGTGTATTTGGAAAGTATTCAGACCCCTTCACATTTTACACATTTTGTTACTTTACAGTCTTATTCTAAAATGGATTAAATAAAACATTTTCCTCATCAATCTACACACAATACCCCATAATGACAAAGTGAAAACAGGTTTTTAGAATTTTTTGCAAATGTATTAAAAAACAAAAAAAGATTTACATAAGTATTCAGACCCTTTGCTATGAGACTCGAAATTGAGCTCAAGTGCATCCTGTTTCCAGTGATCATCCTTTAGATGTTTCTACAACTTGATTGGAGTTCACCTGTGGTAAATTCAATTGATTGTACATGATTTGGAAAGGTACACACCTGTCTATATAAGGTCCCACAGTTGACAGTGCATGTCAGAGCAAAAACCAAGCTATGAGGTTGATGGAATTATCCGTAGCGCTCCGAGACAGGTTTTTGTTGAGGCACAGCTCTGGGGAAGGGTCCCAAAAAATGTCTGCAGCATTAAATGGAAGAAGTTTGAAACCACCAACACTCTTCCTTGAGTTGGCCGATCAGCCAAACTGAGCAATCGGGGTAGAAGGAACTTAGTCAGGGAGGTGACCAAGAACCCGATGGTCACTCTGACAGAGCTCCAGAGTTCCTCTGTGGAGAAGGAAGAACCATCTCTGCAGCACTCCACCAATCAGGCTTTTATGGTAGAGTGGCCAGATGGAAGCTACTCCTCAGTAAAAGGCACATGACAGCCCGCTTGGAGTTTGCGAAAAGGCACCTAAAGGACTCTCAGACCATGAGAAACAAGATTCTCTGGTCTGATGAAACCAAGATTGAACTCTTTGGACTGAATGCCAAGCATCACATTTGGAGGAAACCAGGCACTGCTTATCACCTGGCCAGTACCATCCCTACGGTGAAGCATGATGGTGGCAGCATCATGGTATGGGGATGTTTTTCAGCGACAGGGACTGGGAGACTAGTCAGAATCGAGGGAAAGATGAATTGAGCAAAGGACAGAGCGATCCTTGATGAAAACCTGCTCCAGAGCACTCAGGACCTCAGAGAGGGGCGAAGGTTCACCTTCCAACATGACAATGACCCTAAGCACACAGCCAAGATAATGCAGGAGTGGCTTCAGGATCTGAATGTCCTTGAATGACCCAGCCAGAGCCCGGACTTGAACACGATCGAACATCTCTGGAGAGACCTGAAAATAGCTGTGCAGTGACGCTCCCCATCCAATCTGACAGAGTTTAAGAGGATTTGCAGAGAAGAATGTGAGAAACTCCCCAAATACAGGTGTGCCAAGCTTGTAGCGTCATACCCAAGAAGACTCGAGGCTGTAATCGCTTCCAAAGGTGCTTCATTAAAGTACTGAGTAAAGGGTCTGAATACTTACGTAAATGTGATATTTCAGTTTTTTTATTTTTAATAGATTTGCACACAAAAAATAACAACCTGTTTTTGCTTCGTCATTATGGAGTATTGTGTGTAGATTGATGAGGATTTTTTTTTTAAATCCAGTTTAGAATAAGGCTGTAACGTAACAAAATGTGGAAAAAGTGAAGGGGTCTGAACACTTTCTGAATGCACTGTAAGTGCCTTTGAACAGGGTATGGTAGTAGGTGCCAGGCACACCGGTTTGAGTGTGTCAAGAACTGCAACGCTGCTGGGTTTTTCAAACTCAGCAGTTTCCCGTGTGTATCAAATGAGTAACCACCCAAAGGGCATTCAGCCAACTTGACACAACTGTAGGAAGCATTGGAGTCAACATGGGCCAGCATCCCTGTGGAACGCTTTCAACACCTTGTAGAGTCCATGCCCCAACGAATTGAGGCTGTTCTGAGGGCAAAAGAGGGTGCAACTCTATATTAGGAAGGTGTTCCTAAAGTTTTGTACACTCAGTGTATACCATCATATTATAACCGGTAATAAATCATCTTAATATTCTAGAATGTGCAAAATGCACAACTTTATATGGAAAAATATAATGTCCAGTATGTAAACATGATGAACAGACATTTACTCTCACGGGTGGCCAATTAGATCTATCTGTAATCCACAGCCCCTAATAAGCCACGCCTCCTGAAAATAATCTAAGGATTACGTTAAAAAAGACCCAGCTGCTAGGTCAACCCAGCATGAAAGTAAAAAATACCCAACTGACGGGTTAAATTAACCCCCGTTTGGGTAATCCCAACAACACAACATGTTGGGTTTTTCAAGCAATCCAACTGGCTGGGTCAAAATAACCCAGCATGTGTTCTGTCCAATATTTAATCAACGCTGGGTTACCAAAGAACCAGTCTTTCTTTCCTTTTGCCCCACATTGATTGTGGAATCTGGCTACAGGCTGTGGCTCCTAACAGAGACTGACTGTATCTGAAAACCAGTGTTGGGGAAGCTACTCTGAAAATATAGTTCACCGAGCTAACAATTACTTCACACTCGAAGACGTTAGGCGACACTAAAGCTACCCTTAAGAAAAATGACAGTTTACTTAACCAAAGCTACTTTGAAAAAGTTGTTCACTACATCACAAACGACTTTTTGAAAAAAGTTCATATTTGAATCAGAAATGTCATACAATACAAATTGCAAGAACAGATCACTCTGTAGTCTGATATTAACAGAATGTGTAATTTGTCATATTAAACACAAAAACAATGTTTCAAGTGAGAGTTAGGCTGGTCTGAAGACGAAAAATAAAGTACATTCTTGCCTACTTCACCCATGTGTAGTTCAAGTAGTGGGCTACACTGCTACATGACAATAAAGTAACTAAATACTGAAAACACTACATAGATTTTGATTTTTTTAACTACCACCAGGCTACTGCAAAATGTAGTTAAATTTCTCCCCAACACTGCTGAAAACATTACTAGCCATCAACTCCTTGCTTCCTGGATTTGACAACAAGGACGGAGGAAGCAAGAATTTGACAGCAAGTAACATTTTCAGACACAGCCTTTGTTTGCGAACTGAACTGCAGTGGCTTGCCCTGGTTCTGTCTGCCTCATCCATCCAGCCAGTTGGTCCGTGAGGGAATGCGCTCACCCTGCCTAGTCCTATTCAGATCTCAGACCACAACAGAGCACTGGAGGGGGAGTGAGAGAGAGAGAGGGGGGGGGGGGGGGGCTCTTCTGAAAGGGAAATTAAACCGAGCTGCACGTAGCTCATGGCTGCATCTATTCGTCTCTGTCGCTAGAAGTGGCCGTTGAGAGAATAGGTCAGGCTTTTGTCCTAATGACGTTGTCCTCATGAAAACAAAACTCTTGGAATCATACATCAGTGTTTAGGTTTATTTTGAACTGTTCTCTCTACCCGGCACCTGACAAGTGGATGTGAGCGCGTGACGCCTAAAGAACATACATTTACAGTTTAGCAGACGCTCTAGAATGACTTACAGGAGCAATCAGGGTTAAGTGCCTTGCTCAAGGGCATGTTGACAGAGCCTTGTTGGCTCAGGGATTTGAACCAACAACCTTTCAGTTACTGGCCCATCGCTCTAACCACTGCGCTACCTGACACATATAATTGTTCTCTGTTCTTTTGGTTGACTGTTGTTTATAACAGTATTATCTATTTTGATGATGGTACAGTGCATGCTGCTTAGTATGAGCACTGGCGGCTAAAGACTCTTCTGTTAGATGGAGATCTATTCAAAGAAAATAAGCTTCTGCACACTGCCGACTTGTTGCTCCAGCACACTGTGCACTTGTTTATTTAGTGAAATATACAGGTAACTGCCAAAATAAAGGAAACACCTACATAAAGTTTCTTAATAGGGCGTTGGGCCACCATGAGCCAGAACAGCTTCAATGCAACTTGGCATAGATTCTAAAAGTGTCTGGAAATCTATTGGTGGAATGCGACATCAGTCTTCCATGAGAAATTCCATCATTTGGTGTTTTGTTGTTTGTGAAAACGCTGTCTCAGGCGGCGCTCCAGAATCTCCCATATTTTGGCGGTTACCTTAAGATGCCATTCTGAAAAATGAAACTCAAGTAAATGCACAGAGGCACCAAAAATATCATTGAGCAAATTGTTTACATGCGAGAGCAGCAAATATGTGATGAAAACTGGAAATACCTTGACGCCTTGAAAGGGCAGTGATGTACTTGACTCCAGAAGGTCAGCCACTTGTCACAGACCAATGGGGAAAGTCATGATATCAAAGTGGTGCAATAAGTTCTCTCTCCGATGACATCAACAGGGTGGGAATGAAGTGTTCTTCTACAGCTTTTGGGAGGGCTGGGCAGCTATTACTTCCTATTGCAATATGGTATACTTAGTAACTTACTATTACTTCCTATTGAAATATGGTTCTCTTAGTAATTTACTATTACTTCCTATTGAAATATGGTTTACTTAATTACTTACTATTACTTACTATTGCAATATGGTTGACTTATTTACTTACTATTACTTACTATTGCAATATGGTTTACTTATTTACTTACTATTACTTACTATTGCAATATGGTTTACTTATTTACTTACTATTACTTACTATTGCAATATGGTTGACTTATTTACTTACTATTACTTACTATTGCAATATGGTTTACTTATTTACTTACTATTACTTACTATTGCAATATGGTTGACTTATTTACTTACTATTACTTACTATTGCAATGTACAGCTCGTCCTGGGGAGATATGTGGCTTGATATGAAACGCTTCATGAATAGGATGTGACTTTTTAACTTTTTAACGTTTAAAAAATATAACATAACCCACAACATACACTTCCTTATCAGATTACATTTGAGGTAGTTGTTGTGCTCTTGAAAAGGTTATGCTACAGCACCAAAACACAGTCAAAAATAGCAACGAAGGCAGACTGTAGGATACCTGCAGGTTTGTCCTATATGTAGGGTTAGGGGGGTTTCACTGATCACATGACCTAATCAGGAAACACTCTGGGCCCTGGCTATAGCCCATAGCTAGGACCGAGAGGATTTTTTTCTGGGCAGGTCACGGGGACAAGGAAAACTCAGGGACCTTCCTCTATGGCGAACTCCATTCAACCATGTCTGGCTCTATCTTTAGAGTGAACAGTGAGCTAGAGCTGGGTACGATAAACATAAAACGCTAGACACCGACCACACCGATCACTTATCATAGTTATTTTGCTGATACCGTTCATTACCATAAGTAGCCTATACTAGAGAAAGTTTGAAATGAAATAAGTTTGCTAATATGGGTGATTTGTTAATGGGACAATTGATGGCTACAACCATCAAACTAGTAGTAGTAGTTTAAAGAATCATAAAATAAAAACTGGTGCACAATAATGTTATAAATGTATCGTTCTATTGCATCAATTCAGGCTATTTATTGCGATATGGATTTTTGTCCATATGGTCCAGTTCTACATTGAGCACATTCACATTTACCCTCCTTTCTGGCACATGAAAGCCGTCTCAAAGATCACCCTGATTTGAGGCCTGACAGCATGTGCCTGGCCATTACTCTACGTACCCGACCCCCTGGAGTCAAATGTACTGTAGTTTGTGCACGGTCTCAATTCCACTCCAATTCCTCGCAAGACCCCAGTCTGCCTCAGTCAGTTACTATGAAATCATTTCAGAACATTATTGTATCTTTCTTATGTATTGCTTGTGGAGGAAGGTGTTATTGCGCTTTGGCTCGAATTCATTTCCTTGGTATCAGCTTTGAGTATATGTGAAGGGGTGTTATGGCTTGTGGCACTAAATGTGTGTCTATGCTGGCATGCATGTTTTCTCGGTGCATACTGTTCATTCAAGCTAAAGCCTTATCCCAATTAAAGCGGGAAAGTTCTGAGTAATTTCATCCCACATCTGGTTGGTTGTTGGAAATCATAATCAGATAAACAACAGTTTAATCTTCCACCCAGGGGCGGACTGTCAGACTGGCCATCAATGCCAGATTGGCTGGTAGATTTCTTGCCTCGTGGACATGTCTAATTGTTTTTTTTTAGCAAAATGATCATTATCTGGCTAATAATGGGGGCTTCAAGGAATAAAATGGGCCAGTGTGGGGGCCTCAAGGAAAGAAATGGGCTGGTGTGTTAAAAATGCCAAAGCCAATTTCTGGTCCCAGTCCGCCCCTGCTTCCACCCCAATGGCCAGAGAGAGGCTGCAAGCTTGAGACTTATTTATAGCAGGTTGTTATGGAAACTATATTTTGGAAACAGTCCCACGTCTACCTCTGATTCATGCACGGAGTGGAAATATAGATTAACACAAATCATCCTGGATGGCTATTTCTGAGTCTGTCATGCGAAAGGGTTACACAAGGCACCCATGTGTTGCAAGCCATTGCCCATAGGCACCTCTGTAACCCCTGTGTTACAGGACATTGCCCCATAGGCACCTCTGTAACCCCTGTGTTACAGGACATTGCCCCATAGGCACCTCTGTAACCCCTGTGTTGCAGGCCATTACCGAAATTATGTTATAGATAGAGTTGAAGTCGGAAGTTTACATACACATTAGCCAAATACATTTAAACTCAGTTTTTCACAATTCCTGACATTTAATCCTAGTAAAAATTCCCTGTCTTAGGTCAGTTAGGATCACCACATTATTTTAAGAATGTGAAATGTCAGAATAATAGTAGAGAGAATGATTTATTTCAGCTTTTATTTCTTTCATCACATTCCCAGTGGGTCAGAAGTTTACATACACTCAATTAGTATTTGGTAGCATTGCCTTTACATTGTTTAACTTGGGTCAAACATTTCGGGTAGCCTTCCACAAGCTTCCCACAATAAGTTGGGTGAATTTTTGCCCATTCCTCCTGACAGAGCTGGTGTTACTGAGTCAGGTTTGTAGGCCTCCTTGCTCGCACACGCTTTTTCAGTTCTGCCCACACATTTTCTATAGGATTGAGGTCAGGGCTGTGTGATGGCCACTCCAATACCTTGACTTTGTTGTCCTTAAGCCATTTTGCCACAACTTTGGAAATATGCTTGGGGTCATTGTCCATTTGGAAGACCCATTTGGGACCAAGCTTTAACTTCCTGACTGATGTCTTGAGATGTTGCTTCAATATATCCACATCATTTTCCTTCCCCATCACACCACCACCACCATGCTTGACCTTTGGTATGATGACCTTTGGTATGATGTTCTCACTGTGGAATGCAGAGTTTGGTTTTCGCCAGGCATTACTGGAACCATGTTGTCCAAAAAGTTATACTTTTGAATCATCTGTCCATAGAACATTCTTCCAAGAGTCTTGACGATCATCCAGGTGCTTTTTGGCAAACTTGAGTCAACTTTTTGGACGAGATGGGTCCCATTATGCCTGGCGAAAACCAAACGCTGCATTCCACAGTAAGAACATCATACCAAAGGTCAAGCATGGTGGTGGTGGTGTGATGGTTTGGGGATGCTTTGCTGCCTCAGGACCTGGACGACTTGCCTTAATAGAAGGAACCATTAATTCTTCTCTGTATCAGAGAATTCTACAGGAGAATGTCAGACCATCCATCTGTGAGCTGAAGCTGAAGCGCATCTGGGTCATGCAGCAAGACAATGATCCAAAACACACAATCAAGTCTACATGAAAATTGCTAAAAAGCAACTAATTGGAAGTTTTGGAATGGCCTAGTCAAAGTCCAGACCTAATCCCAATTGAGATGTTGTGGCAGGACTTGAAACGAGCAGTTCATGCTTGAAAACCTACACATCACTGAGTTAAAGCAGTTCTGCATGGAAGAGTGGGCCAAAATTCCTCCACAGCGACGTTTTGAGACTGATCAACAACTACAGGAAGCATTTGGTTGGAGTCATTGCAGCTAAAGGTGGCACAACCAGTTATTGAGTGTAGGGGGGCAATTACTTTTTCACACAGGGGAATTGGGTGTTGCATAACTTTGTTTATGAAATAAATTAAATAAATATGTAATTGTTGTGTTATTTGTTCACTTATGTTCCCTTTATCTAATATTAGGTTTTGGTTGAAGATCTGATAACATTCAGTATCACAAATATGCAAAAGTAGAGACAATTAGAAAGGGGGCAAATACTTTTTCGTAGCACTGTACATCCACAGGTACACCTCCAATTGACTCAAATGATGTAAATTAGCCTATCAGAAGCTTCTAAAGCCATGACATCATTTTCTGGAATTTTCCAAGCTGTTTAAAGGCACAATCAACTTAGTGTATGTAAACGTCTCACCCACTGGAATTGTGATACAGTGAATTATAGGTGAAATAATCTGTCTGTAAACAATTGTTGGAAAGATTACTTGTGTCATGCACAAAGTAGATGTCCTAACCGACTTGCCAAAACTATAGTTTGTTAACAAGAAATTGTTGGAGTGGTTGAAAAACTAGTTTTAATGACTCCAACCTAAGTGTATGTAAACTTCCGACTTCAACTGTACATTATACGTTTTTAACAACTCACATGGTAAGAGTAAAGGCTTTCATACTAGTGTATGAATGAATGAACAGATTATAAAATGGATACCACCACCTCACTGCCCTTGACAGTGGTCAAAGGGTAGGGTCAAAGGGTAGGGTCAAAGGGTACTATAGAAGAAGCAAATTGTTCAGCAGCTTCCAATGATTATTCAAAAGAAGATGCAGGCACAAAGTCAAGACGACAACATTCCAACGAAGCACCACTCCCGACCAAAAACGTTTGTTATCTGCCTGTATTGAGATTGAGTTTTGAAGCCCATTTCCTGCATGGACTTAGGTAAAAATTGCTATCCCTCAGGACAGGTAAAGTTGGAACAAATCCACACAGTCTGAGCTAGATCGAACCATGTAAATAAAACCAACCTGATGTATCTTTAGTAGCAGACCGAATTGTTTTTCTTTCTTCATTGTTTATCATACAGGTACATTTGGTATAAATACTGTACTTGTACATTTGGTATAAATACTGTACTTGTACATTTGGTATAAATACTGTACTCTTAAACAGTTGTTACACAAGTTGCTACAAAATATACTCTTGGGTCTTCTGAGCTCAAACCCAGTGATCACACACCTTTGGTAATTGCCCTGTCACTGTAGAGCCAGGCCTTCTGACTTGTGTTTACTTCTACTAGACAGCATAGTGTCAAGAAGAGAAGGCTATGCTCTGGCATGAGGAGCCTGTGAAGCCAGTCTGCCAACCTATCACCTGATGTTATGAAAAGCTATACTTCATTACTAGCACACTGCATGACTTCAATGAAACGTGAACGACTCCAACAATGTTAGGAGGACAATCGACATGGTTGGGTGAGATGACATTAATTAAACAGTTTTATAGTGAGAGGATGATCTAGAAATGATCAATACTTATTCAGTTTGAGGCACTTGGACTGAATGAGGTAGGAAATAGAAAATCGATGCTCCCCTGAATGCATCTTTTTAGAAATGGGAAAGTTTCCAAGCCATTTCTGCCATCCCACATTCATCAGTGTCTCTGTGTCTGTGCGGCACAGTCACATTGGATAGAGCCACAGTACTCAGTGAAGCGCACACGCTGGGCACTCAGTCACCCATTCACACCCATCCCTTTAGCCTGAGGGCTAGACCAGGGAGTGCTCTCAGGTTCAACCCTAAAAGGCTGGTCTACTCTCTCTGTCTCAACCCTAAAAGGCTGGTCTACTCTCTCTGTCTCAACCCTAAAAGGCTGGTCTACTCTCTCTGTCTCAACCCTAAAAGGCTGGTCTACTCTCTCTGTCTCTGTCTCTGTCTCTGTCTCTGTCTCTGTCTCTGTCTCTGTCTCTGTCTCTGTCTCTCTCTCTCTCTCTCTCTCTCTCTCTCTCTCTCTCTCTCTCTCTCTCTCTCTCTCTCTCTCTCTCTCTCTCTCTCTCTCTCTCTCTCTCTCTCTCTCTCTCTCTCTCTCAATTCAATTCAAATTCAATTCAATTCAATTTAAGGGCTTTATTGGCATGGGAAACGTGTGTTAACATTGCCAAAGCAAGTGAAGTAGATAGTAAACAAAAGTGAAATAAACAATAAATATTAACAGTAAACATTACACTCAGAAGTTTCAAAAGAATAAAGACATTTCAAATGTCATATTATGTATATATACAGTGTTGTAACAATGTGCAAATAGTTAAAGTACAAATGGGAAAATAAATAAACATAAATATGGGTTGTATTTACAATGGTGTTTGTTCTTCACTGGTTGCCCTTTTCTTGTGGCAACAGGTCACAAATCTTGCAGCTGTGATGGCACACTGTGGTTTTTCACCCAGTAGATAAGGGAGTTTATCAAAATTGGGTTTGTTTTCAAATTCTTTGTGGATCGCTGTAATCTGAGGGAAATATGTGTCTCTAATATGGTCATACATTTGGCAGGAGGTTAGGAAGTGCAGCTCAGTTTCCACCTCATTTTGTGGGCAGTGTGCACATAGCCTGTCTTCTCTTGAGAGCCAGGTCTGCCTACGGCGGCCTTTCTCAATAGCAAGGCTATGCTCACTGAGTCTGTACATAGTCAAAGCTTTCCTTAAGTTTGGGTCAGTCACAGTGGTCAGGTATTCTGCCACTGTGTACTCTCTGTTTAGGGCCAAATAGCATTCTAGTTTGCTCTGTTTTTTTGTTTGTTCTTTCCAATGTGTCAAGTAATTCTCTTTTTGTTTTCTCATGATTTGGTTGGGTCTAGTTGTGTTGTTGTTGTTGTTGTCCTGGGGCTGTGTGGGGTCTGTTTGTGTTTGTGAACAGAGCCCCAGGACAAGCTTACTTAGGGGACTCTTCTCCAAGTTCATCTCTCTGTAGGTGATGGCTTTGTTATGGAAGGTTTGGGAATCGCTTCCTTTTAAGTGGTTATAGAATTTAACGGCTCTTTTTTGGATTTTGATAATTAGCGGGTATTGGCCTAATTCTGCTCTGCATGCATTATTTGGTGTTTTACGTTGTACACGGAGGATGTTTTTGCAGAATTCTGCATGCAGAGTCTCAATTTGGTGTTTGTCCCATTTTGTGAATTCTTGGTTGGTGAGCGGACCCCAGACCTCAGAACCATAAAGGGCAATGGGTTCTATAACTGATTCAAGTATTTTTAGCCAGATCCTAATTGGTATGTCAAATTTTATGTTCCTTTTGATGGCATAGAAGGCCCTTCTTGCCTTGTCTCTCAGATCGTTCACAGCTTTGTGGAAGTTACCTGTGGCGCTGATGTTTAGGCCGAGGTATGTATAGTTTTTTGTGTGCTCTAGGGCAACGGTGTCTAGATGGAATTTGTATTTGTGGTCCTGGCAACTGGACCTTTTTTGGAACACCATTATTTTTGTCTTACTGAGATTTACTGTCAGGGCCCAGGTCTGACAGAATCTGTGCAGAAGATCTAGGTGCTGCTGTAGGCCCTCCTTGGTTGGTGACAGAAGCACCAGATCGTCTCTCTCTCTCTCTCTCTCTGGTTTAAGAGTGCAGAGAGTTGGGTCATGGCAAAACAACAAAGGAGGCTTGCTTTGGACCTTAGCCTTTATGCCAACAAGCTAGAAAACATCTGAAGAAAAGAGGGAATGGAAAAAATAGACTTATTCACAACCTTAAAGATGCACTCAAACTTCTGTATAATTTCAGCCAGCCGTTTTGACAGTGGTGCTCACGAGCCAAAACGGGACCCTATTGTTGGTGTGTTATGTCATCCAGTTGTGTACTACGTTATCCATTTCCTGTGATATTCAAAACAGAATTTTGCAATTCGTGCGATATGTTATGAATCCAATTCGTGCAATGTGTTACACATTTATTGTGCTTAAGATCCTGGAGTGTACCTTTAACTCAGGCAAAAATAAGGTGAATACTGTAGTGCTGTCATCTCCATGCAGAGAATCTCTGCCGCGTCACAGATGGCTGATATATCCTGTTTATCCCACATCCTGTGCTCTCCTCCCCTCCCCCCCTCCTACCCTGATTCTCGATCTGCCCAGTTTTAGAGGCTGTTTTCCGGTCTGACCTTGTCATCTACTCAGTCGCTGTGTGTTTGCTTAATCAGGAAGCTCTTGTTCTGCATACCACTGGTAGACATGTAAACAACACTGTAGATACGTTATTTTGAGTCTCTGTAACATAGTGGTGGCTTTTGATACTGTACAGCATAAAATGCCCCACTGGGCACAGACGTCAGTTCAACGTCTATTTTTGATTTACATTTGGTTTAGTTGTCAACTAAGGTGAATTCAATGTGAAATCAACAAAAAATATCACCATGACATTGGAGTTAGATTAAAAGTTGAGTGGAAAAAATAGGAAATTCCCTTACGTTGATTACTTTTTGCAAATCCAATCAGTTTTACACGTTGAAAACGTCATCACATTGAATTTTGTTGTTGAATTGACGTGGAAACAACGTTGATTCAACCAGTTATTGCCCAGTGGCGCCTTTTTCAGTTGATAGCTCTTATGGTATGATTTGATTTGATTTGATTATAGGTTAGCTAAGGGTTACCTTGCGATATGATGAAAACATAGGTCTACATTGCATAGTCTGTACTCTGTGGGCTACTATTACTAATAATAATAATATGCCATTTAGCAGACGCTTTTATCCAAAGCAACTTACAGTCATGCGTGCATACATTTTTTTTGTGTATGGGTGGTCCTGGGGATCGAACCCACTACCTTGGCGTTACAAGCGCTGTGCTCTACCAGCTGAGCCACAGAGGACCACGACACATGTTACTAACCAGGACACATGTTACATTAAACTGTTTGTCATTACAAGTCATGTCAAAACAGAGCTGATGTATATCCTGGAATTTAGGACTCAGTGAGTGTCCACTGTTTGTGGAAAATAAAATGTTAATTAAAATAAAGACAAAACAGATAGCCCTTTGTACTCACAGGGATAAAACAACACTATTTCCTTACATTACTTTGTCTTCGTACTTTACCTAATTGGGGCTTGGAAGTGTTCTTAAAAACCTTGGTGAAATGCAGAAGAACTCCCTCTTTGAATGTAAATGAAAGCCCACTAATTTATACAGGCTATGTCTTTGGCTTTTGGTGGCAAAGTCATTTAGTGCTTCTATGTGCTTGATAAGCTGACAAAACATACCTTTTGGAAAGACGGATTGTTTGGCAACGACACATATGGGCTTCCCATTATAAACCATTCTCCATTGTGTTTTCATTTCCTCCCATTACGCCCAGTTAGGTGGTTTGAAAGTGGTTTTGAATCGTACTGGTTCAACACTTTACTTTGGCTTTGTGTTGCAGGTCAACATGTCTGACTGCTCCACAGAAATGAGTTGGACCACAGCCTATCTTAATGTACGAGTGATGAGTACAGTATGATTCACAAACATGTTTACAGTTGGTAGGTGTGACACTGTTTGGTTTGCTTTCTATTCAACAAATGGGGACTATTTCAAACAAACAATATCTTTGTTATCTTTTTTTACATTTGAATCATTTAGCAGACGCTCTTACATCGACTGATTTTTCACCTAGTCGGCTCAGGGATTCAAATGAACAACCTTTCAGTTACTGGCGCAACGTTCGAACCGCTTGGCTACCTTTTGTTATCTGTGTAATAAAAGGGCAATCATTGCTGGTTGCTAAAATTCAAATAGTTTGCCAAATTTCAGTTTATGTGAAAAAACAAGCAAGTATACTGTAGAGAATCATTGTACCATTTCAACCGCCGTGAAATATATTTTCCATAACCAAAAATACTGTATTTACAGCTGTTTGAAGCTGGTGTACAAAACCGAAAGTAAAAGACACAAAAATTAAACTTAAGAACAGGAAGCATAGAAATAGCGCACATAAAACAGATCTATCGCTTCTTAGACTTGCTTTCAATGAGAATGACAGATCTATAACATTTCTATGTGGATTTGGTCAGGTCACTCAAAATGTTAAGTATTGCAGCTTTAAATAAGGGTGGCGATTGGGATACACCCTCTCACTTTGTCTTCATGTTTGTTGTCAAACAAACCTCTGTTGACCTTTAAGCTGTGCTAGAACCATCCACGCCTGGGTAAACTCAGTCCACAGTTCAGGATGTCATGATACATTCCATTCTCTGGTCTATAAGCAGACTTCAGATCAGGTGCACAGCTGCATGGTTGGAATCATTCCCAATCAAAGATCAACAGCCTAGAACCATGTAAAGTGTGAATACTACCCTTCTGAGAGGGATTTTACCCCCCACAATTCAATCCATTCCAGGTCATGCAGCTTTCTCCTCTCCCCCACTACCTTGGGCAAGGATAGCAGAGTAGCTTACTGGCCTTTAGGTAACCTAGGTCAGGAAGACCCTAAGGCCAGTTTTTCCCATTGCACATTGGCTCAAGATAGGGAAAGACACACAGCAAAGAATACGACAGGTTTGGATGATCAGTTCTACTGTATATTCATCTTTTACAGTAGCTTTCAAACCATCCCTTCATTTTACATTTACATTTAAGTCATTTAGCAGACGCTCTTATCCAGAGCGACTTACAAATCATCCATCCATCCATCCATCCATCCATCCATCCATCCATCCATCCATCCATCCATCCATCCATCCATCCATCCATCCATCCATCCATCCATCCATCCATCCATCCATCCATCCATCCATCCATCCATCCATCCATCCATCCATCCATCCATCCATCCATCCATCCATCCATCCATCCATCCATCCATCCATCCATCCATCCATCCATCCATCCATCCATCCATCCATCCATCCATCCATCCATCCATCCATCCATCCATCCATCCATCCATCCATCCATCCATCCATCCATCCATCCATCCATCCATCCATCCATCCATCCATCCATCCATCCATCCATCCATCCATCCATCCATCCATCCATCCATCCATCCATCCATCCATCCATCCATCCATCCATCCATCCATCCATCCATCCATCCATCCATCCATCCATCCATCCATCCATCCATCCATCCATCCATCCATCCATCCATCCATCCATCCATCCATCCATCCATCCATCCATCCATCCATCCATCCATCCATCCATCCATCCATCCATCCATCCATCCATCCATCCATCCATCCATCCATCCATTATGGTAAATATAAAGTTCTAAAGTAAAGAATTTGAGAGGATGAAGAATGTTGTTCTTTGGTGAAATACACCAGCTCCTGGTCAACCAGGTTTAAGGATGTAGGTATACGGTGATAGAGGGATGGAATTACATTTTTTTAAATTTTTGTCATTTAGCAGACGCTCTTATCCAGAGCGATTTACAGTTAGTGAGTGCATACATTTTCATACTGGCACCCCGTGGGAATCGAACCCACAACACTGGCGTTGCAAGCGCCATGCTCTACCAACTGAGCTACACGGGGCTGGAGGTATGGCGTGATGGGGGGATGGAGGGATGCAGGTATACAGGGATGGGGGGATGGGGGGGATGGGGGGATGGAGGGATGGAGGGATGGAGGGATGGGGCATGGGGTGGGATTGTTATGCCCTGATGTTTTCATTACTGGAAAATCCTGGGAGGATTTGGTAAGGCTTGAGTGGAGCGTGCCGTTACGCTGAGGCGAAATAACTGAAGTCTTTGAAAATACGTTTTCAATTTCCCCCTGTTTTATAGGAATCCCTGTCATCTCTGTGCCAAAGCTCAAGGCTCTAACCAGAGAATATTCAGACACACCTTGCTACAGTACCGATATGAAATTACTGTAGCTATCTTATGATCATTTCCTCAATGAAAGTTTGACCGCTGGAACTGGGTCAAGATTAGCGTGTATATCAAACTCGGATTTGTCCAAAAGACAAATCCACTATACGCTGTTGAGGGTCTTAAGGCTTCGTATACTCATCATTTAAAATGGGTATGAGAAGCATTTTCATTGAAACGGGTTTATGTATGTTAGCTTATCTACATTTTGAGTTGATGAGCTGAAGATTGCAATCTTTGCTTGAACAGGCTATAGGTTTGTAGTAATATTTGGAGCAAATATAGTAGGCCTATGTAGTTATATCACAGGGTGAAAAAAATATATATAAGGCTTTCGTCTAGGGTAACGTATCGCTACACTACATATGACGACTGATGGCTTATTTTAAGCCGAGTTTATGCTAGATGGAGCCTTGTGATTTACAATGTAATGACATGGCTGTGAATCTGATTTTGGAAAGAGAGGGTGAAATGTCAGTTGTATAAGCTACAGATTGCCCTTTCAAATATGATCCAGTCAAATTTATATAATTCAGAAGACTGGGCACTAGTTACAGTACGTAACTTAACTTTCCGTAACTTAACCTAGTTATAGTAAGTCCGCAGTATGGCTCAGAGTTTTTCTCTGGCCATTTCACTTCAGACATGAGAAATCCCAGCTATGAGGATAAACCTCTGCGCGTGGCCCTTGAGTCTCCATGTCTGAGCCTGGGACATCATTATGGACAGTGAGATAAGCACACTATAAATAGAAGGAAGAACAGTGTCCCTGTGGAATGATATAATCACCATGCCTCCTCTCTCTCCTCCGGTCCTCACCCGCCACTCTGATGTGGATTTGTGGCACATGGCACATGCTCTGAAGCACGTCACAGCCAGGGGATATCCAGCACAATCCCTGTCAAACGGTTTCAAAACACAAACAAAAAAAATTGACATGTGAAAGGGAGGATATGGGCCGATGCCATAACCACACAACAGTGTTTGAGAAAATGATTGTTTTTCTCCAACGGTGAAGAACTCAATGTGTGCCTTAATAATGCTATTTTGTAGCCTAGCAGTTAAGAGCTTTTGGCCAGTAACCGAGGCGACTAGGTGAAAAATCAGTCAATGTGCCCTTGAGCAAGACACTTAACCCTAATTGCTCCTGTAAGTCGCTCTGGATAAGAGCGTCTGCTAAATGACTAAAAGGTGAATGTAAAATGAGAACTCATATGACTGCCATGTTTATCTACAACAGCCCTGAGCTGCAGGCTCAAGGACGTATATTTTCTCAGTATTTCCATGTTCATTGAACATGTGCCTTGCCATTTAGAAAGTGCAGTGATGCCACACCAAAAGCAACAGGTATGTGCAGTACAGTAGACATTTCTGACTCACTGTGAGAACTCATTCTATCAGAAGTCACTGTGGACTAAGCCGTTTGTCAATCACTCCTTTTCAAGATTCTCACCTATATATTCACAGGGCGTGTTGACATTAATGCTTATGGCATGTCGATGTGAAATCAAAGCTCACTCTCATTGTTCACATGACAAGCTGGCAATAGAGGACTGTCTCAGATACTCCTGTATTCCGTTTAAGCAATAAAACAACATTCTTTCTCAAGAGCTCTGTAACGTCATACTGTTTGTTTACTTTCTATTTCCTCCTGCGATTTCGACATTCCAGGGTCCCACTGGACAAGACAGATGTCACGCTGGGGGTGGGGGGAGGGGGACGCAACTCAATATTAGGAAAGTGTTCCTAATGTTTTGTACACTCAGTGTGTGTGTATATATATAAATATATATATATATATACAGTGGGGAGAACAAGTATTTGATACACTGCCGATTTTGCAGGTTTTCCTACTTACAAAGCATGTAGAAGTCTGTAATTTTTATCATAGGTACACTTCAGCTGTGAGAGACGGAATCTAGAAAATCACATTGTATGATATTTAAGTAATTAATTTGCATTTTATTGCATGACATAAGTATTTGATACATCAGAAAAGCAGAACTTAATATTTGGTACAGAAACCTTTGTTTGCAATTACAGAGATCATACGTTTCCTGTAGGTCTTGACCAGGTTTGCACACACTGCAGCAGGGATTTTGGCCCACTCCTTCATACAGACCTTCTCCAGATCCTTCAAGTTTCGGGGCTGTCGCTGGGAAATACGGACTTTCAGCTCCCTCCAAAGATTTTCTATTGGGTTCAGGTCTGGAGACTGGCTAGGCCACTCCAGGACCTTGAGATGCTTCTTACGGAGCCACTCCTTAGTTGCCCTGGCTTTGTGTTTCGGGTCGTTGTCATGCTGGAAGACCCAGCCCCGACCCATCTTCAATGCTCTTACTGAGGGAAGGAGGTTGTTGGCCAAGATCTCGCGATACATGGCCCCATCCATCCTCCCCTCAATACGGTGCAGTTGTCCTGTCCCCTTTGCAGAAAAGCATCCCCAAAGAATGATGTTTCCACCTCCATGCTTCACGGTTGGGATGGTGTTCTTGGGGTTGTACTCATCCTTCTTCTTCCTCCAAACACGGCGAGTGGAGTTTAGACCAAAAAGCTCTATTTTTGTCTCATCAGACCACATGACCTTCTCCCATTCCTCCTCTGGATCATCCAGATGGTCATTGGCAAACTTCAGACGGGCCTGGACATGCGCTGGCTTGAGCAGGGGGACCTTGCGTGCGCTGCAGGATTTTAATCTATGACGGCGTAGTGTGTTACTAATGGTTTTCTTTGAGACTGTGGTCCCAGCTCTCTTCAGGTCATTGACCAGGTCCTGCCGTGTAGTTCTAGGCTGATCCCTCACCTTCCTCATGATCATTGATGCCCCACGAGGTGAGATCTTGCATGGAGCCCCAGACCGAGGGTGATTGACCGTCATCTTGAACTTCTTCCATTTTCTAATAATTGCGCCAACAGTTGTTGCCTTCTCACCAAGCTGCTTGCCTATTGTCCTGTAGCCCATCCCAGCCTTGTGCAGGTCTACAATTTTATCCCTGATGTCCTTACACAGCTCTCTGGTCTTGGCCATTGTGGAGAGTATGGAGTCTGTTTGATTGAGTGTGTGGACAGGTGTCTTTTATACAGGTAACAAGTTCAAACAGGTGCAGTTAATACAGGTAATGAGTGGAGAAAAGGAGGGCTTCTTAAAGAAAAACTAACAGGTCTGTGAGAGCCGGAATTCTTACTGGTTGGTATGTGATCAAATACTTATGTCATGCAATAAAATGCTAATTAATTACTTAAAAATCATACAATGTGATTTTCTGGATTTTTGTTTTAGATTCCGTCTCTCACAGTTGAAGTGTACCTATGATAAAAATGACAGACCTCTACATGCTTTGTAAGTAGGAAAACCTGCAAAATCGGCAGTGTATCAAATACTTGTTCTCCCCACTGTATATATATATATATATATATATATATATATATATATATATATATACTGTATATATATATATATATATATATATATATATATATATAGACACATACATTTGAAGTCGGAAGTTTACATACAACTCAATATTAGGAAAGTGTTCCTAATGTTTTGTACACTCAGTGTGTGTATATATATATATCGTCGGAAGTTTACATACAACTTAGCCAAATACATTTAAACTCAGTTTTTCACAATTCCTGACATTTAATCCTAGTAAAAATTCCCTGTCTTAGGTCAGTTAGGATCACCACTTTATTTTAAGAATGTGAAATGTCAGAATAATAGTAGAGAGAATGATTTATTTCAGCTTTAATTCTTTCATCACATTCCCAGTGGGTCAGAAGTTTACATACACTCAATTAATATTTGGTAGCATTGCCTTTAAACAACCCTGACAGTAAGCATATTGTTATGTTGGGTTACAGAGTGCAACTAGCTTTCAAAACGTTTTTTTTAACTTTTGATTTAGCTAGCTAGCTAGGCTATGTAGCCCAGTGAATCTCACCCAACTATCTACAACTGATTTATCTTAGTTAAAATAGATTAAATTAATTATCAACTTTTTCAAAAGTATCGGTAATCTGATTACAATATTTTTGCTGGTAATGTAACGGATTACAGTTCCAGTTTTTTTGTAATCCATTACAAAAAGAAGGAAGCCTGTAAAGAATAAAAAATATGCCAAAACATGCATCCTATTTGCAATAAGGCACTGCAAAAATTTTTGGCAAAGAAATGATAACTGAGTACCACTCTTCATTATTTTCAAGCATGGTGGTGACTGCATCATGTTATGACTATTGCAAAAGAGCGCCACCAACTGGTGGTGGACTCCGATAGAGGTGCCGGTTTAGATTATAGGTGCAATTGACCCAGCGTCCCGGTAAGAGGACTGAAATGACCAGTAGGAGACAGGCATACAGAACACACATTTATTGCCACACTCAAGACAGGCACAAACACACAGCAAACAGGAAGGAGGATAGATAAGTGGAAGTGTTGTAGTGATAGTGGTTGTATGTTCAGTGATGCACTAACACACAGGTAGGAGGTCCAGGGTGGAGGACTGTCCAAGAAGAAAGGTCCAGCTGATAAGTTGGTGTGGAGTCAGGGGTTTACAGAGGCTGTGCTCAACCTGGGCTCCAAAATGCAACTGAATAGTTCAGAGATTGTGTTGGGGGGTCTCCTGCCCCTGCCTAGGCCACTGATTGGCTGACCAGGTCACATGACACAGGTCAGGAGAGAGTTGCCCCTACCAACGGAGTTTCCAAAGGCCAGAGGTGTAAACCGGGGGATGGTAGCCTCTGCTGGGCTGGAGAGTTTCTTTCTAAAGTTTGTGCCTCTGTGTCCCAGGCCCAGAGAGAGGGTTTGAGAGAGAGTTTTTAACAGGTATGCTTGTCATCGGCAAGGACAAGGGAGTTTTTTAGGATAAAAGGAAACAGAATAGAGCTAAGCACAGGCAAAATCCTAGAGGAAAACCTGGTTCAGTCTGCTTTCCAACAGACTCTGGGAGACAAATTCACCTTTCAGCAGAACAATAACCTAAAACACAAAGCCAAATATACACTGGAGTTGCTTACCAAGACGACATTGAATGTTCCTGAGTGGCCTAGTTACAGTTTTGACTTAAATCGGCTTGAAAATCTATGGAAAGACTTCAAAATGGCTCTCTAGCAATAATCAACAACCAACTTGACAGAGCTTGAAGAATTTAAAAAAGAATAATGTGCAAATATTGTACAATCCAGGTGTGCAAAGCTCTTAGAGACCTACCCAGAAAGACTCACAGCTGTAATCGCTGCCAAAGGTGATTCTAACATGTATTGACTCAGGGGTGTGAATGCCTATGTAAATGAGGTATTTATGTATTTAATTTAAAATACATTTCCCAATTATTATTTTTTACATGTTTTTACTCTGTCATTGTGTGTAGATGGGTGATACAAAGCAATCAATTTAGGCTGTAACACAACAAATTGTAGAATCATTCAAGTGGTGAGAATAATTTCTCAAGACACTGTAGCCCAAGACTCTGGCTTGACAGTTGACATTTAGATTATTCTTCCACCATGCCAGGCAGCTGAGGCATGCGCCAAGAATAGGTACAATTTGCAAGTAAGGAACAGACACTACGAAGAAAGCTGAGAGAAAAGCTCCAATTTAAAATGTTACAGAGCTTAGAACATTGGAAATGATTTGTTAAGTGGATAACATTCATTATTTGTGTGCTGTGCTCTATGAATCACTAGTGATGTCTACCAATCTTGAGTATCACCTTTTGACCCCTAATATGTCATTACATTCTTTGTGAGGGCTTTATCAGGACGAAACACAAGACGAGGTCGTAAACATGATCTGGTCACAGCATGTGACATTAAGACAAAGTATGTGTTACACACTCAGTTTCCACCTCTACAGTAAAGGGGTATCTTGGAGATGTGGCCCACTCACCAATATCACAGTTGGCCCATTAAGTAATGGACATTACAACAGTCACTCAGAAACACTTGATGATTGATCAGGAGTTACTATTACATTTTAGTCATTTAGCAGATGCTCTTATCCAGAGCGACTTACATGAGCAATTAGGGTTAAGTGCCTTGCTCAAGGGCACGTCGACAGATTTTTCACCTAGTCGGCTCGGGGATTAGAACCAGCGACCTTTCTGTTACTGGCACAACGCTCTTAACCACTAAGCTACCTGCCGCCCATGTTTCGCCTATGGCGTAGTGTCTGGTATTTTATGGTTGCTTTATGTTATTAGTAGGACTTCTTTAGATGTTGTTTCCCCCAAGTGACTTCTGACGGACCTATAGGCATATTCAAGCTTCAGATGCACTTCTAAACAAGCTACTCCTGTCCCTAGTTTCTCTAGATAGATGACGAAGGGCTCTATTCAATCCGTATCGTGGAAATTCAGTGTTACAGCATGATTAAAATGTAAAGGCAATGTTCCCGCATTCACGGTAAGCGCTGCAGATGTCGGCTCAATAGGAAATTACCTTTACATTTCTAGCGCGCTTCAGCTGTACAGACTTAATTTGATACAGAGTTCTGATTTATCAAGAATAGAGTACATTGATGAGTCGTTTTGGTCTTTGGTTTGTAGGACAATTGTAAACCCAGACAACATCCGGCCCTGAGGGACTGCTCTCTTGTTTGGGCTCTATTCAAAGACAAATGTCTGCTCTATAAACGTTCTGCTGTGGACAATTTGATAATGAAGAGATAATTAATGGAATTTTAATCATGTCTTTGTCTGCCAATATGCCATGTCTCGTTAGACAATCACAGCTACAATGCTTTCACATCAGTGTAGAGTGTATCAAAACCACAAGAAGTAAATTATAATACTAAGAAGAAAGAGTGTGGGAGAGGGCAAATGTTTCTTTCCAAGGTGATGAAATGACTATGATGCATCTTTTGACACATTGTACTAATGAAAGAACAGAAAACCCTACCTTTGTAAGGACATGCTATCTTTACACAATACTGACATTTGACTGATCACCATAGTTCCATATTTAATTTGACCTCTGACCTCTACCAGAAATAATATGCTATAATTTCAGTTGACAAAGACTCCAGTCATTGGTTAGAAAATTATTTTGAACATGCATACAGTACATGTAAAGAAAATGTTTCAAGTCTGAATCCAGTGTTAAATTGTGATCCAGTAAGAATGAATTAAGACAGACCATTAGATTGAAATAGTCACTTCCAGAATTCACTGTATTGAGCAACAGGAAAATTATTCAACTCTGTCAGTAAACAATGATGAAACATCTTTGTTTCTCAAGAACCTGGTTACAAACACTGATCTTTACTTTGGCTTCAATGTTCAAGCTGATAGTATCAATACTGAGTGGTGGATTTTCTATAATTAGTGAACCCCAAATACTAAATGATGGGACCTATTACTGCGTCGGGAAATATTTGGAATTGTAATGGAATGAAAACGTATGTGTCATTATAACCCCATAACGTCTTTGGAAACATTACACTCCATAACAACTCATTCAACTCTATCTGATGAGTAACCAAAGTTAACACACATCTGTCAGGCTATTGGGCTTATTCACATGGAGCAAATAGTAGAGGAGCCATTCTGGGATGCTGGCTAAGGTGAGGTGTTGGCAGTGTAAAGGGGTCCATTGGCATGAATGAGTAAGAGTAATATGACATGTCTAGTAGTAGAGTGACTGGACAGGGAGTAGCACCCACAGCTGCTATCTGACAGATCTGACCTTTTGACCTGCAAAAAGGCAGCAAGATCCATGGACTCTTGGCTTGGTTGCTGCAAATATTTTGCATTTCTACTTATAGTAGATTATTATAAGCAAGTTATGAGAAAGTTGATGGACTACCTAAGAAAATACAGTATTATGGTAATTTCGTATCTATTTACGATAATATATGAACTGTAGCAATAACGTGAACATAAATCTCACAGTAGTAGCATTGTGGTCCTCATGTTTGGGCTACTCTGATAAGTTTAATGCTGTTTTTTAAAGCTGCTTTTGGGATACCCAGGAAACCCCGTTTTTTTTCTTCTGTGTTCAGTGGCCTATGATGATGATTGCTCTAGAACGGAGGGGGTATTTTTAGTTAGTCAGTTAGTCTGTTTTATCCAGCCACCCCTAGGACCGTTAGGCATCATGTCAATCAGACTCAGACAGTAAAGCAGAGCAGTGGGTCACTGTTCTTTACCCAAGACCCCTCAAAAAATGTCAACAGAGCTCACTGGACCATGCCGTTTATGTCCAGCAGTAATTAGAACATTTCCAGGCCTGATTGGGGCCCCTGGAGATGGACCATGTTTGATTCATCACAAAGGCTTGCTTTGTCCACCTTACTTGTGATAGCCTTCGTAGGTTTATGTGTGAAATGCTATGTATCCATATGATATTATTGAAGTGTCCTGTGTTAACAAGCAGCCGATATCACCTAAATTCACTTCAGGATCCCATTATTTGCAGGGTAGGCTTTGCCAAATCCAACAATGTTTTTGTACTCTATTGACCCAATTGATTTGAACCAGCTGAAAATAGTATTATTTGGTGTGTGATATTTGTATATCTGCTCACGTGCTGATCGATGCATGCATGTGATAGGTATATTGACCCTCTATCTCTGACCATCAGAAAAAGACGAGACCAAAAACAAATGATAAGCCTCAGCCAGGGGACAGACCACTCATTGCTATCAAGACAATGCTTCTCAGTTACATTAATCAGGAGATCTACAGTCTCTCCTTGCTTTAATCAATCCAAACTTGATAGTCACTGACTCGCTCAATTCAACTCTGACCTTTAAACAGCAAACACAGAAGCCTCCTCACCTTACCTCTCTGGGAGAGTCTACTTCCCTTCATCTGTGATTCAACAGAATTCTCTCTTTTCTACACTTTGATTAACGTCAAGTCAAACATGCCAAGTTATCCCAGGTCAGTGCATCCTGAAGAAAACAGAATTTCTAAACGGCTTTTGCAGCAAATGGCTAGCAGGCAGTGCTAAATGTATGCTCACACCATCTGTTATCTTCTGAGCTTCTCTCTGTCTCTAATAATTGCACCAACCTGTCTGGTCCTGTCTGGAGCTGTCTGATCTATGCTCAAACAACTGGCAGCATCTTGGTTAATGAGGCATATGTCTGTCTGTTCAGTGCTGTCCGTTAACCTCGCCTGCATGGCTATTCGTCTCTTCAGCATTCTTCAGTCAGGCTCTCTGCTCTTTCTGATCGACGTGCGTCACGTGACACTGGAAACATAGTGTACCATCGAGGCATGGACCAGACCCTGACCTACTGCTCTCAGCTAAGGTGACCACGATTTATGATGCATTCATTTAGACAGTCCCGAGGTTTAGGTTATACTTACAGTACAATGGATGTTTGTGTCTGTTTAAATGCTCTTAACTGCTTGATTGATGTTGGGCTCCCGAGTGGCGCAGCGGTCTAAGGCACTGCATCTCAGTGCTTGAGGTGTCACTACAGACCCACTGGTTCGATTCCAGGCTGTATCACAACCGGCCGTGATTGGGCGGTGCACAATTGGCCCAGCGTTGTCCAGGTTTGGCCGGTGTAGGCCGTCATCGTAAATAAGATTTTTTCTTAACTGACTTGCCTAGTTAAATAAAGGTTAAAACAAATGTTTGAATGGGTCACCCCTATATATATGTACTTTGTTATAAGAGTCACACCACTTTAATAATTTGTGCACCCCGTTTAGTCACAAAATGTAATTAAGGGCTCTATTCAATCAGATCCGCTTTAGCCGACATCCGCATAGCGGTTGTTTTGGCGGTGTCGGAGGTGGAACTGCGTTAAGAGTTGTAAAATCCACAAGCAGCTTTTGGCATTATATCTAAAGTGGACCATGTCATTGGCTGCACGGAGTTGCATTACGAGAAATCCCATGCAGCCTTGTTTACAAGTTCGAACACTGGAATATGAGATGTAATGTAGACCTCGATTAGGATGATAAAATTCCTCATTATTTTTGTTTAATGATTTTCAATTTGATCTTAATTATTTCTATATAGCCTACACTTCCTCGTTCTAAACTTCTAACATGAGTGGGACAGGTGTGGCTTTGTGACAATGATCAAGAGCAGCTGCTCACCAATTTGACAGCTCCAATGCAGTTACACCTCAAACGTTGCAAAAACATCAGCCATGTGGGTTTCGGCTAGTGCCGGTTAATACTTGATCTGATTGAATCTAGGTCTAAGAATATTCTACTTGAGCCTAGACAATGGTATTGCACGAGATGATGCCAGCTGGATAATATTATATTCTCCAACCTAAAATCCAGATTAAAAAGTCAGGAGTCTTTCACACTATAAACATTAGATTTTTATTTCTTATTTCTGAAAGGAACACAGAAAACAGTAAACCATTTCACACACAGAGACCTTTCCTTGCAGTAGAAAAAGATGCTGGAGGTTAGACACCATGGCTTGTGTCATAGCACTATGCATTCTGCCTCATGCTTATTTACACTTCAAGAAAACAAAGCAGCTAACAATGTTCACCACTTCCTGGTAAACTCTGAAGCCTCAGTCCCAACGCATAGCCCTCTAACACTGACCTCGTTTCCATTCATTTCCCTTTTTAACACTTCCCTTACTTAGTTGTACATTCCTTAAATAACATCCCCACTCTCCCCTCATTCTCTTCCCATAGGAGACCATTCACATACCACGGGTCCATGAAACACATTGAAGATAGAACAGCACTTACATACAGTAGCAGCAAACATTAAGAAGAGAAGGTTAGGAAGAGCACATAAAATGTGTTTGCATGTAAAGGCTTTTCAAAAATACAATGGACGTATGTGTGAAAACTTTTGTGCAAAAAAAAATAAAAAGGTAGGTGCTCCATTTAGGCTTACACCTAATTGATAATATGCTGGGGTATAGTCATGCATATTTACCTGTATTGCTTTTCTTTTTTTGTTTACCTGAAAGTCTTCAATCAAACGGTGCTATGAAAACACTGAAGCAACTTCAATATGAAGTTCGTCATGTTGTACCAAATCATTCCACTTTCAACGTCTCATTCTTTCACACTCACATTTAAAAAGGCATACTGTATTTCGGTCAGTGCAAAGACTGCTCTCGAACTGTCAATGTCTGTCAACATTCGGGTGACTTACATTATACTGACATTTTGGTGGCTTACCATATGTCTAACAGCAAGGAATAGTTCCATCTATTACAGGGCAAGTAAAGCTAATTCTGTATTTATAAACTCACCAAAACAGATCTCCATGTACAAAATGCTAAACCTCCTTTGAAAATATTCACTAAAGTGCAGGCTCCCAAATCTGGAGTTATCTTTCTCTTTTTGAAAAGGCTTTAGAGCTGGATTAAATCTGTACATATAGGGCTGGATTAAATCCGTATCGCAGAAGATCCGAGTTATAGCACGATTGAAATTTAAAGGCAATGTTCCTGTGTTCGGAGACTGCATTCACGGTAAACGCTGCATGTGTCGGCTCAATCGGAAATTACCTTTAAATTCTAACACAGATCTTACGCGATACGGATTGAATCCAGTCCCTACTCGCTGTGTATACAGGTGGTGAAGTAATGCCATTGTATTACAAACAGCTTAACCTCATCCCCAGGCTCGAATTGCTGGCGCATAGAGTAGTCTCGACAGAGAGTGAGCCGGCAGGTGGCCGAGATTACTAACAGTTTAACGGACAATCACATTAACATTACAAAGGAAGGCATCTATGTTACGACAACTCATGATTTACCACATTTTTTAGTTCAATACAAAAATTGTGTCCACTTTTAAAGTCTAAACCAATTTCTAGATATCACTTAACCTTGAATGCCCTTTGCTATTTGTTGTTAATTCTAGTTATATTTGTGTGGCTATGATGGCATTTTACCACAATGCTTTATGTTGAGTACGGGTCACAGTGATTAGAGTGTTAACTGGATGACAACAACAGATACTTACGGGCTCAAACTGTTGTTTATAGATTTTTGTACCTTCCTGTATACCCCCAAACATGAAGAGAAACCTATTCTGAACCTTTCATTGACAGAAGGATTTTGACAAAACAAACATGCCCATTCTAAAGCCCCACAATGACCTTAACTGTTGATTTGTGAGTCGCAGACCTTTAACATCTTCACTGTTCAGATTGTGCTTATATCTTCACTGTTGGGGGGGGGGGGGGGGGGCATGCATCAGCTGTTAAATGTTCTGTTGTCACTCCTCTTACATCAAGCAATTGGAGTTGATGCTGTTGGAGCAGCTTGTGGATTTCTCATAAAGGCCTTGTTGTTGCTTCACCAGTATGGGGTTGTATTCTCTATGTGTCCCCAGCTCTGCCATTCAGGGAAGAATCCACTGGACGTCCTCGGGCTCCCAAACTGGTCAAACTCCATCTCCGGCCTCTTGCCGTCTCCCTTGAACTCCACTGGTGTGGTGGTCTGGATGATGGGGTTGCTGGTCTGGTCTGTGTCTGTGTCGTTGTGGAGCAACTTGTAGTTCTTGTCATCGTTGTTGTCCCAGTACGTCTGATCCTGGGTGGCGAAGCATACGCAAAACTCTACACGCTCCTGTGAGGGCACAGAACTTGGCAGGTCGACGGTGAAAGCGAAGGTGTCAGTGTCCAAACAACCGTACACATTGTTCAGGTACGTACTAGCAACGTCCGTGTGGGTTTTCCACGAGTCAAACGTTATCCGGATGGAGACCGATTTCTCAAAGCTTACGTTCCTGACTTTCACGGTGCCGGTGAGCGACCGTTCCTGGAGAGTGCAGTTCTCCAGACACACTTGGTTCTTCTTGAGCCGGTTCCTGAAGTCCAGATAATCTGCAGCGGGCTGAGGGAAATCCAGAGTAAAACTTTTCTCCACGGAGACCTTGAGGCCGGCAGTGGCATTGGCCAGGTCAGACAGGTCAAACTGCAGGTCAGACAGTGGGTCCTCCTCAAACTCCTTGAAAACGTGGATGGCCGTTAGGGACATGCCTTTTGAATCGGCGAAGACCACCCGCTTCTTTCCCATGGCCTTGGGACTCTTCCATCCCAGGCTAGAGGCCTCTACCTGCTGCTTGGAGCTGATGCATGGCCTAAGTGGTTTGTAGCGGTTGACCAGGTTTCGCGATCGGCAGTCCTCGTACGTGCTGAGGAAGCTGCGGAGGGGCGGAGAGCTTGCCAGGCAGATCCTCATGGCTACATCTACTGGCATGATAGGACCTGGCATTGGCCTGGGGTTCAACATGTGGAGGACCCTGTTGAACAAGAAGAAAGCACCAGACGTTAGCGAGGTTATAGGTGAAACTTATCTGTTTAGGTGAGATTGAAAATAGTAAGCCCATGTAGGATGTGGTCCAACAAAATAATGGAACTTGAGTCAGAATTCTGATGTTCTAAATGCAGCTGTGGAACCCTGACCTTATTTCACTGGATGTGCTACCTTCTCCCAGACCCCTGCTGATGTAGGTCATTAATTGAAGAGACCTGTCATCCAAATTAATATAACACAGATTTGTAAAATATATAATACATTTGTTCCTGGAACATTTTGAAAATCTACACTGACAATAACGCTCAAAATAGTTTACAGCAGGCTATAATAATCCTTTGGAGGGAACTATATTGCATAATTTAACAATTCTAATAGGCCTAATTATTTTCAAAAAAATAATAAGCAATAGCCTACAAAAATCCAGAAAATAAATAGCTATCAACCTTACTCACACTAGATTGGCTTTAACACATACAGGTTTAAGTTCATAGCAATGATTCCGGCAGTAGGCTAGGGTTTCACAAACTCGGTCCTGGGGTCCGCCCTGGGTGCACCCATTTTGGTTTTTGCCCTAGCACTACACCGCTGATTCAAATAATCAATGCTTGATGATGAGTTGGTTTTTTGAATCAGCTGTGTAGTGCTAGGGCAAAAACCAAAATGTGTGTAACCAGGGCGGACCCCAGGACCGAGTTTGTGAAACCCTACAATATATAATGGCCAGTCAATAAAACATTTAAGAAAAAGTCTCCAGGCCAAAAGAAAACTGGTCTGTGAGTGAGTTAATGATATTTTTGCCACAGAGGTCATCTCAACTGGCATTCAAAAACGTTTATATTTAAGTAACGTTTAGTTTTCTTTCATTGCGCAGTTCAAAATGAATGTCCCATCTATTGACTGTGCATCGAAACGCTTCATCTTTGACACACTGTGAGCTTACCTTGTGCAATTCATTAGAAAGATAAAAACTTTAAATGTTGCTGATGAATAAACGGACTAACTGTCTCAGAACTGAATCGAAAAAATTGTTATTTAGCCATTCCAATGAAATATGGTTGAGGTTCCTGAATGCTGCGTGGCACGCCCCCTTCCCCTCTGCAGTCCAGCTGTACTGTTAATGGCCTCAGCGTTTTCAATCGGTAGGCTACATCGGGACTATTTGCATACTGCTTCACGGACCCCGGATGATAGCCAATGGAGAAGCCAAACGAGGATCGCTCGAGCAATCAGCGAGAAGCTCAGCTTTGCGTGTCTACAGTCCCGCCCCAGGTACTGAAACGTCTGGTCGGCTCAGGCTACGTTGAGTGATGGGGATTGGGGGCGGAGATGGCTTGACATAGTCGATTTCAGAGTCATGATAGACCTCTACTGGTTGTTTTTCTGTTTAGCAACTACGTGCATGTAAATAACATAGTTTGCAATACACTGAGTGTACAAAACATTAAGAACCCGTTCCTAATATTGAGTGGTGGACTATTCTTGATACACATGGAAAACTGTTAAGTGTGAAAAACCCAGCAGTGTTGCAGTTCTTGACACAAACCGGGGTGCCTGCCACCTACTACCATACCCTGTTCAAAGGCACTTAAATATTTTGTCTTGCCCATTCACCCTCTGAATGGCACACATACACAATCCATGTCTCAATTGTGTCAAGGCTTAAAAATCCATCTTTAACCTGTCTCCTCCCCTTTCATCTACACTGATTGAAGTGGATTTAACAAGTTACATCAATAAGGTATTATAGCTTTCACCGGGATTCACCTGGTCAGTCTATGCCATGGAAAGAGCAGGTGTTCTTAATGTTTTTTACACTCAGTGTATATACATTATAGACTTTGTAGACATTATATACATTATTCCCTAAAGTAGGCATACCATATCTCATAATATTTAGAAGATAGGCCTGAGGCATTTCATTCCATTAGCCTATTGGTGAAATTCCAGGTCTAGATGACTATATTTGTATGGGAAAGTATGGGATCACAATCAAAATATAAACCTGGGCTGGGAGACATTTCTATTGAGATCTCAGGCACCCGTAGGCTCTGAAATACCTCCACCCTGCCACAGCAAATCTATTTTAACTTGTCTGAGCAGAGTGTCAGTTCATCATAGGGATTGTATGATCATCTGCAAGATGCCATTTCAAGCTAGTAAGGAGAACTCTGCACTGAAGCGTCCCGGGGAAACATTGTTCATATCTGTCTCTGTATGTCATGCTGGCCTTAGAGCAGTGCAGATTACTGTAGCTCTTTCTAGCTTGTGAGGGGCTGGAGGAGTGTTCTCATCACAACCATGAGGCCGTGGAGAGGACAGTGTGAGAGAGGATGTCAAGTGAAATGTCTGGCGTCAGTAGATTTATGACTCAGATATGTCTCTGTGAATCAGCTCTTGTCTCTGTGGGGAGATACGGTGCTATATGTGACTCTTAGGTCATTGCAGTGCGAAAATGGAAACCATTTCACCACACAGTTCATTGTTACTGACTTCAGTTATAACTGTGTATTGGATTATCTATTTTCACAAAGGCAAACAAAAGGTTTTTCCACACAGACAGTATTCTCTCTAAAAACGTTTTTCTTATTGCAACCTATTTCCTCATAGCAACCATTTGGCTTAAAGACAAGTATGTACTTCCCTGGTTCAGTTAAGTAATATGTCTAGCGGTCACGGTCAGGAGTTCCAGCATGTTCATTGGTTCTTGCATAACAGGAAGTTAACTTTAATGACAGTCTGCACGTCTGCAGCATCACTGCTTTACAGTAGCAATACACAGTGCCTTCAGAAAGTATTCACACCCCTTGACTTTTTCCACATTTTGTTGTGTTACAAAGTGCAATTAAAATGGATTTAATTGTCATTTTTGGTCAACGATCTACACAAAATACTCTGTAATGTCAAAGTGGAAGAAAAATTAATGAAAAATAAAAAATGAATATATCTTGATTAGATGAATATTTACCCCCCTGAGAAAATACATGTTAGAAACACCTTTGGCAGTGATTACAGCTGTGAGTCTTTTTGGGTAAGTCTCTAAGAGATTTGCATACCTGGATTGAACAATATTTGTCCATTTGTTCTTTTTAAAATTCTTCACACTCTGTCAAGTTGGATTTTGATAATTGTCATAAAGCCATTTTCAAGTCTTGCCATAGATTTTCAAGCCGATTTAAGTGAAAACGGTAACTAGGCCACTCAGGAACATTCAATGTCGTCTTGGTAAGCAACTCCAGTGTAGATTTGACCTTGTGTTTTAGGTTACTGTCCTGCTGAAAGGTGAATTAGTCTCCCTGTGTCTGTTGGAAATAAGACTGAACCAGGTTTTCCTCTAGGATTTTGCCTGTGCTTGGCTGTATTCTATTTATTTTTATCCTAAAAACACCCTAGTCCTTGCCGATGACAATCATACCCATAACATGTTGCAGCCCCCACCATGCTTGAAAATATGAAGAGTGGCACTCAGTGATGTGTTGTGTTGGATTTGCCCCAAACATAACGCTTTGTATTCAGGAAAGAAATTCATTTATTAGCCTTTTTTTTTGCAGTATTACTTAAGTTGCAAACAAGATGCATGTTTTGGAATATTTTTACTCTGTACAAGCTTCCTTCATTTCACTCTGTCATTTAGGTTAGTATTGTGGACTAACTACAATGTTGTTGATCCATCCTCAGTTTTCTCATATCACAACCATTAAACTCTGTAACTGTTTTAAAATCACCATTGGCCTCATGGTGAAATGCCTGAGCAGTTTCCTTCCTCTCCGGCAATTGAGTTAGGAAGGATGCCTGTATCTTTGTATTGACTAGGTGTATTGATACACCATCCAAAGCCTAATTAAAAACTTCAATATGCTCAAAGGGATATTCAGCGTCTGCTTTTGTTAAATCTACCAATCGGTGCCCTTCTTTGCGAGGTATTTAAAAACCTCCCTGGTGTTTGTGGTTGAATCTGTGATTAAAATTCACTACTCGATTGAGGGACCTTACCTATAATTGTATGTGTGGGGTACAGAGATGGGGTAGTCATTCAAAAATCATTTTAAACATACAACTTATTATGTGAGTTGTTAAGACATTTTTTACTCCTGAACCTATTTAGGCTTGCCATAACAAAGAGGTTGAATACTTATTGACTCAAGACATTTCAGCTTTTCATTTTTGTATTAATAAAAAAAAAAATCTACTAACAAAATTCTACTTCATGCAGTATTATGTGGTATACCAGTGACACAAAATCTAAATGTAATCAGTTTTTAATTTAGGCTGTAACACAACAAAATTTGGAAAGGTAAAGGGGTGTGAATACTTTCTGAAAGCACTGTACATAGTGAAAGTGACTCTCTAAATTCAGTATCTAAGTAAATTCGAAATAGCAGCAGCAGGCTAAAATAGCCATCATAGTGTGCCGTTGCTTTCTTGACACCAGGACCCAGTTGAGGCTTGGTTTTCACATAATTCAACATGAGACACAAAATGGCGCCGACAGACATGGTTTCTAGCTTTTTTTTAAACATTGTTTGCTCAGAACGTTTCTTTATTACTTACAGCCGAAAATAACTTTCGGATATTAGATTCGGCGATCGCTCACCTGCATTTCGACCCGAAATTCAACTTTGTTTGAACTCCCAGAGGCAATTCCATTAATCTCGGGGGCTGCTCCAAGACGCCGTCTCTGGAGAAGAGGAACAAGGAGTGGGTTCAGACTCAGGAGGCGTGCATACCATCCCACACTTTCAAGTATATTACTTGCTAACGTCCCTGGACAATAAAGTAGACGATCTCAGGGCGAGGATCTCCTTCCAGAGAAACATCAGGGGCTGTAACATACTCTGTTTTATGGAATCATGGCTCTCTCTGGATATACTGTCCTCGTCCATTCAGCCTGCCAGTGGGGTTCTCCATCCATCGCACGGATAGGAATAAATAAATTCCTATCTGGAATACCTCACCATCAAATGCCGACGGCATTACCTCCCGAGGTAATTTTCTTTGGTCATCGTCACGGCCGTGTATATCCCCCCCCCAAGCTGATACCACGACGGCTCTCAAGGAACTACACTGGAACTACACTTTGTCCAAACTGGAAACCGCATATCCTGAGGCTGCATTTATTGTAGCTTGGGACTTTAATAAAAGAAATCGGAGGAAAACTCTACCGAAATTCTATCAACACATCTCCATTGCTACTCGCGCATCGAGAACTCTGGACCATTGCTACTCCCCCTTCCGGGACGTCTACAAGGCCCTCCCCCGCCCTCCCTTCGGCAAATCAGATCACGCTTCCATTTTGCTCTGTAGGCAGAAACTTAAACAGGAAGTACCCATGGTAAGGACTGTTCAACTTTGGTCTGACCAATCGGAATCTATGCTTGTTTTGATCACGCGAACTGGGAAATGTTCCGGCTTGCATCTGAGAATAGTATTGACGTATACACTGACTCGGCGACAGAGTTAATCAGGAAGTGCATAGAGGATGTTGTTCCTTCTGAGATCATTAGACCATATCCAAACCAAAAACCGTGAATAGATGGCAGCATTCACACAAAACTGAAAGCGCGAACCACCGTATTTAACCAGGTCAAGGTGACTGGGAACATGTACGTGTACAGTATTCCCAGTTCCCAGCCCTCTGTAAGGCAATCAAAGAGGCAAAATGACACTACAGGGACAAAGTGGAGTCGCAATTCAACGGCTCATACACGAGACGTATGTGGCAGGGACTCCAGACAATCACAGATTATAAAGGAAAAGCCATTCAAGTCACTGACACCGACTCCTCGCTCCCAGACAAGCTAAACACCCTTGTCCGCTTTGAGGAAACACAGAGCCGCCGACGTGGGCCACCGCCGCTTACGAGGACTGTGAGCTTTCGTTCTCCATGGCCGACGTGAGTAAGACATTTAAGCGTGTTAACCCTCGCAAGGCTGCCGGCCCAGACGGCATCCCAAGACGCGTCCTCAGAGCATGTGCAGACCAGCTGGCTGGAGTGTTTACGGACATATTCAATCTCACCCTATCCCAGTCTGTTGTCCCCACTTGCTTCAAGATGTCCACCACTGTTCCTGTACCCAAGAAAACAAAGGTAACTGAACTAAATGGCTATCGCCTCGTAGCACTCACATCTGTCATCATGAAGTGCTTTGAGGCTAGTTAAGGATCATATCACCTCCACCTTACCCGACACCCTAGACCCATTATAATTTGCATATCGCCTCAACAGATCCACGGATGACGCAATCGCTATCACACTGCACAATGCCCTATCTCATCTGGACAAGAATAATATCTATGTAAGAATGCTATTCATCGACTACAGCTCAGCTTTCAACGCCATGGTGCCCTCTAAGCTCATCACTAAGCTTGGGGCCCTGGGTCTGTACCCGGTCCTGTGCAACTGGGTCCTGGACTTCCTGATGGGCCGACCCCAGGTGGTGAAGGTAGGCAGCAACACCTCCGTCACATTGATCCTCAACACAGGGAACCCACAAGGGTGCGTGCTCAGCCCCCTCCTGTACTCCCTGTTCACCCATGACTGCGCGGCCACGCACGCCTCCAACTCAATCATCAAGTTTGCTGACGACACAACAGTGGTAGGCCTGATTACCAACAATGACGAGACAGCCTACAGGGAGGAGTTGAGGGCCCTGGCTGAGTGGTGCCAGGAAAATAACCTCTCCCTCAACGTAAAAGGGGTGGTGCGGTCAACCCAATGCATCACCGGGGGCACACTGCCTGCCTTCCAGGACATCTACAGCACCCGGTATCACAGGAAGGCCAAGAAGATCATCAAGGACCTCAGCCACCCACCCGAGCCATGGCCTGTTTACCCCACTACCATCTATATAGAAGGCTGAGACAGTACAGGTGCCTCAAAGCTGGGACCGAGAGACTGAAAAACAGCTTCTATCTCCAGGCCATCAGACTGTAAAATAGTCTGTCCATACTGTCTATACACTGTACACACCATCATATACAAACAGTAAGCTCCAACAGTATTGGGACAGTGACACATTTTGTTGTTGTTTTGGCTCTGTACTCCAGTACTTTGGATTTGAAATGATACAATGACTATGGGATTAAAGTGCAGACTGTCAGCTTTAATTAGAGGGTATTTTCATCCATATGGGGTGAACTGTTTAGAAATTACAGCACTTTGTGTACATAGTTCCCCCATTTTAGGGGACCAAAAGTATTGGGGCAAATTCACTTATATGTGTATTAAAGTAGTAGAAAGTTAAGTTTTTGGTCCTATATTCATAGCATGCAATGACTACATCAAGCTTGTGACTCTACAAATGTGTTGGATGCATTTGCTGTTTGTTTTGGTTGTGTTTCAGATTATTTTGCCCAATAGAAATTAATGGTAAATAATGTGGTGTCATTTTGGAGTCACTTTTATTGTAAATAAGAATAGAATATGTTTCTAAACACTTCTACATTCATGTGGATGCTACCATGATTATGAATAATATAATAATTACGCACAAATATCAAACCTCCCCCAAAATGCCAACCTTCCCTGTTATTGTAATGGTGAGAGGTTAGCATGTCTTGCGGGTATGATATCTGTGCATCTGTAACGTTCTCACTCATCATTATTCACAATTCATTCAGGATTATCCATAATCATGGTAGCATCCACATGAATGTAGAAGTGTTTAGAAACATATTTTATTCTTATTTACAATAAAAGTGACTCCAAATTAACTCCAAACTCTGTCCTTGGAAAACCCTGTCCTATAGGACCTATAAGCTGTTAGGAGAGTACTTTGATGTGGGAAGATCTGAACGTGGGAAGGACTCCATGTTCTATCATGTAATTTCAGATGGTAGTGTGAAGCAGCAGCTTATTGATTATTACTGTATATCAACCAACCAAGCCACATTCAAAAACAAACCCACATATAGCTCAGTATACTATACTTTTCAAAAGCTTGATGATGAGTTGGTTATTTGAATCAGTTGTGTAGTGCTAGGGGCAAAAACCTAAACGTGCACCCAGGGGAGGCCCCAGGACCGAGTTTGGGAAACCCTACTATAGGAGGTGCTGAAAAAGTATCCTCCTCAGTCAGTAATATGAATGGAGGGCAAAGACAGGGGCCCGGCTGCTACTGAGAGAAGTATTTTTAACACACCAAGTTCAGATGCCTTTGCCATGTCCTCACCACATAGGTCATTGGCAATTTCATTCGATTTTTTTGTGTGGAAAATGTAACCCTTCAACCGAAGGTATATTTATATTTGGTATATTTCCGTTTTGGAAAATGTTGGGGATATGGTATATTTCTAGTTGGTATATTTCGGTTTTGGAAAATGTTGGTGGTATGGTATATTTCTAGTTGTATAGTCAATATGAATAATCCAGAGTCTTGATATTGCATACATACTATAAATAGACAACATGTACAATACATTTCCATGTCTGTGAATTTGTAATAAGATACAAAATCTGTAATCATCTGAAAATGAAAAACGCGCATATCTATATGGTTATTTGGTTGAAGAGTTATCCTCCTTAAATATTTATCAGAGAGAACACTACAGATGAGACATTGAATAGCCATTCACAATTCATTTAATGTGCAAGTTTTGGGATGCACAACTGGCTACCAATGACCTGTGATAGACCTGACACTGCTCAGTTGTCCAGACCACTTGAAATGGAGCCAATGTCAATGATACACGGCATTTACAAAGCAAATTCAAGGTAAAGTTCACTTTTAAAAATAGACTTGGGAAAACTGGAGGTAAGCCATTTGACAGATGTATAGTTAACAGGCCCCGTGTAGCTCAGTTGGTAGAGCATGGCGCTTGCAATGCCAGGGTTGTGGGTTTGTTTCCAACGGGGGGCCAGTATGAAAAATGTATGCACTCACTAACTGTAAGTCGCTCTGGATAAGAGCGTCTGCTAATTGACTAAAATGTAAATGTACAAATCTACGAGTAGGCTCAGTCTACATGAAAAAATAAAATTATAAAATTATAATAAAAAAAATAATATAAATAAAAAATTATAAAAATAATAATAATAATACATGACACTAGCACAGACTTATCTTACATTAATTAGAGAGGACGGGTTATTAACGTGATAATATTGAATCAAAATATTTCCCATATTTTTTTCCCGCCTGAAACAGAAACAATTTTGAACCATTTTCTGTAGCTTTGTATATGTCGTATCAATGTAACAGGCATGGTCCTGCTGCTGCTAAAATGTGAGCAATAGCACCACCTAGTGATAACTGAGGAAGAAGACTGCAGTGAACAATTTACATTTTACATTTTAATCATTTAGCAGACGCTCTTATCGAGCGATTTACAGTTAGTGAGTGGATATATTCAACAATACCCACAATACATTGCCTGATAATATCAAGTTAGAGCTGAATAAATTGGACCTCTTGATCAAATCAAATCAAATCAAATTTTATTGGCCACATGCGCCGAATACAACAGGTGCAGACATTACAGTGAAATGCTTACTTACAGCCCTTAACCAACAGTGCATTTATTTTTAACAAAAAAGTAAAAATAAAACAACAACAAAAAAAAGTGTTGAGAAAAAAAGAGCAGAAGTAAAATAAAATAACAGTAGGGAGGCTATATATACAGGGGGGTACCGGTGCAGAGTCAATGTGCGGGGGCACCGGCTAGTTGAGGTAGTTGAAGTAATATGTACATGTGGGTATAGTTAAAGTGACTATGCATAAATAATTAACAGAGTAGCAGCAGCGTAAAAGGATGGGGTTGGGGGGGCAGTGCAAATAGTCCGGGTAGCCATGATTAGCTGTTCAGGAGTCTTATGGCTTGGGGGTAGAAGCTGTTGAGAAGTCTGTTGGACCTAGACTTGGCACTCCGGTACCGCTTGCCGTGCGGTAGCAGAGAGAACAGTCTATGACTAGGGTGGCTGGAGTCTTTGACAATTTTGAGGGCCTTCCTCTGACACCGCCTGGTATAGAGGTCCTGGATGGCAGGAAGCTTGGCCCCAGTGATGTACTGGGCCATACGCACTACCCTCTGTAGTGCCTTGCGGTCGGAGGCCAAGCAGTTGCCATACCAGGCGGTGATGCAACCAGTCAGGATGCTCTCGATGGTGCAGCTGTAGAATTTTTTGAGGATCTGAGGACCCATGCCAAATCTTTTCAGTCTCCTGAGGGGGAATAGGCTTTGTCGTGCCCTCTTCACGACTGTCTTCGTGTGTTTGGACCATGATATTTCGTTGGTGATGTGGACACCAAGGAACTTGAAGCTCTCAACCTGTTCCACTACAGCCCCGTCACCCATGACTGCATGACCAGGCCCGGCCAGGCCCGGCTCAGTCCTCTTTTTTTTCCTGTAGTCCACAATCATCTCCTTTGTCTTGGTCACATTGAGGGAGAGGTTGTTATCCTGGCACCACACGGCCAGGTCTCTGACCTCCTCCCTATAGGCTGTCTCATCGTTGTCGGTGATCAGGCCTACCACTGTTGTGTCGTCGGCAAACTTAATGATGGTGTTGGAGTCGTGCCTGGCCATGCAGTCATGGGTGAACAGGGAGTACAGGAGGGGACTGAGCACGCACCCCTGAGGGGCCCCCGTGTTGAGGATCAGTGTGGCAGATGTGTTGTTACCTACCCTTACCACCTGGGGGCGGCCCGTCAGGAAGTCCAGGATCCAGTTGCAGAGGGAGGTGTTTAGTCCCAGGATCCTTAGCTTAGTGATGAGCTTTGAGGGCACTATGGTGTTGAATGCTGAGCTGTAGTCAATGAATAGTATTCTCACGTAGGTGTTCCTCTTGTCCAGGTGGGAAAGGGCAGTGTGGAGTGCAATAGAGATTGCATCATCTGTGGATCTGTAGGGGCGGTATGCAAATTGGAGTGGGTCTAGGGTTTCTGGGATAATGCTGTTGATGTGAGCCATGACCAGCCTTTCAAATCACTTCATGGCTACAGACGTCAGTGCTACGGGTCGGTAGTCATTTAGGCAGGTTATCTTAGAGTCCTTGGGCACGGGGACTATGGTGGTCTGCTTGAAACATGTTGGTATTACAGACTCAGTCAGGGACATGTTGAAAATGTCAGTGAAGACACTTGCCAGTTGGTCAGCACATGCTCGGAGTACACGTCCTGGTAATCCGTCTGGCCCTGCGACCTGCTTAAAAGTCTTACTCACATCGGCTACGGAGAGCGTGATCACATAGTCATCCGGAACAGCTGGTGCTCTCATGCATGCTTCAGTGTTGCTTGCCTCGAGGCGAGCATAGAAGTGGTTTAGCTCGTCTGGAAGTCTTGTGTCACTGGGCAGCTCGCGGCTGTGCTTCCCTTTGTAGTCTGTAATAGTTTCCAAGCCCTGCCACATAAAGGATGTATAAAGGATGTATTGTTATTATTTTAATATCTTATATTACACCTGTTATTTTATTTATATATTTATTCATAAGCAGCAACACTAATTTTCCAATTTCAAATATGAATCCAAGCATAATCCTTGAATGGATCTACTTATGCCTCTCTGTGGGCCAAGTGTACCTATAAATCCATATCATCTCTCATCCTCAGGATTTGGCCGCAGGGATATGGTGGACTACCTACTACGGAATGGAGCCAACGTGCACTTCCGGGACGGCGGAGGCCTAGTATTCCTCCACAACGCCTGCTCCTTCGGCCACGCTGAGGTGGTCAACCGGCTCCTGCACCACAGGATTGATTCCAACCCCAGGGACAACTGGAACTACACCCTCAGGCTGCCATCAAGGGGAAGATCGATGTCTGCATAGGTACTGTTGGAGGCTGTCCCCTTGGAAAATATGTATTGTTTAAGCACAGTGACTGTCCTCTTGTGGCTTCAAGTATAATGGTCACATCTCCAGAAGACTTAGATTGATACACCCATCTGTAACATGCTTTAAGGCCCACTTTTGTAAGAGCCAAGTATGTCAACTTTGGTGTGCCCTATCCATATTGTTTCTGTATAACATAGGCTATTTGTTGATGTCTTGTAAATGGGTGAATTTGGTGTTGTATTGCTGCTGCAACATGGAGCAGAGACAAAGATTCATAACGCAGATGGGAGGACAGCGCTGGACCAGGCTGAAGCGTCCACTAAAGCAGTGCTGACCGGTGAGGGGGAGGACCATGTTCATGACAAGCATTTTATACGCACTAATTACATGATTGAGTTAGTTTACACTCATTGCATCTATTTTGGGCATGGGAACAGAATAGCACTGTTCCTCTGGGATCCAAGAGTTGCAGAACATGTAGTTGAATGAATCAAAACAATGAAACACAAAAGTTATCTTGGAATACATGGGCTAATATGTTTTCACACTTTCTTCAACACAGGTGAATATAGAAAAGATGACTTGCTTGAAAGTGCAAGGTGGAGTATATCTCAGATTCTTTAATGACCTCCATTCCTTGTTATCAACTGTGATCGTTCTTGTGCTCTTCATTCTAATACATGTGTTGCTTTCATAGGAGTGGGAATGAAGACAAGCTGATGGCCCTGCTAACACCATGTAATTAATGTAAACTGTCATGCCAGTGACGGTCGGAAGGTAATTAACTTGCTCTTGTAAACTGTTCATGAACAGACTATACATTTTTCATCACAGCTCTAAAATTCCAAATGCACTAAAATGAGGTAAAATACATTCCGGGCCGACTGGATGATAAAATATATTTTTGCCCAAAACATTTGACCTACAAAGAGTGTGTCAGTCTGGACAAACAAACAAACAAATCCATGTTTAAATGTTTATTTGTTGTGTTTCTTTCTTTCAGTCCTTCAGCATCTGGCTGTTGGCTACAACCGCATCACGACAGTGCAGCTTCTGGTACAGCATGGGGCGGACAAGCCTGACGACTTAGAACTAAATGATTCCACTGCTCTGTCGTTCCCTACATACTTTAGTCTGAGACTGCCATCGTTGAAGTTATTTGTGGTGACGAGGGGCGTTGTACAAAAAGTAATCAGCGATTGGATCGTCTCTAACCAATTAGATTATCAAATTCAAAGATGAATTTTCAAACCGCCGCTTTACCCACGTTTGTTCTGGCTCTGGCCCAACCCATTGTTTCTGGACCAACCCCCACCTCGCAGCTCAAATAACACCTGGCCTGTAAGCCATGTTTATTTTGTATTGTTCCTATATTTTTTTAAACCTTATTTTCCTTGTTTGGAGGTCACCTACAATACTTGAAACTAATTGAGTCCAAATTATTTTAGGCAGGGGGTAACTGCTAGATGAGCAGCCATGTTCTCCCTACTTAATAGTTGAAACTCTCTTAGCTGACCTCTTGTGTCTGTTACAGATGAGTTCAGACATCATGCATTGCTTCAGGTAGCACGTGAAGCTGACCTGGCCCGCCTGAAGAAGCACCTGTCACTGGAGACCATTACCTTCAAGAATCACCTTAACCATGAACCTGCTCTGGTAAGAAACTTCACTACTGTTACCAACATACCACAGATACTGTTGCTGCTGGTTAAATAGTCCTCTGTAGCTCAGCTGGTAGTAGAGCATGGCGCTTGTAAAGCCAGGGTAGTGGGTTCGATCCCTGGGACCACCCATACGTAAAAATGTATTCACACACGACTGTAAGTCGCTTTGGATAAAAGCATCTGCTAAATGGCATATTATTATTATTATAAGTGCTAGTATCAGATAGATTTCGCTGGGTTACGCTATGTTACTCTGTTCTTTCATCTAAGCAGAGCTTTTAACACCATCCCAAGAGAAAACAAGTACAGTGGGGAGAACAAGTATTTTATACACTGCCGATTTAGCAGGTTTTCCTACTTACAAAGCATGTAGAGGTCTTTCATTTTTATCATATGTACACTTCAACTTTGAGAGACAGAATCTAAAACAAAAATCCAGAAAATCACATTGTATGATTTTTAAGTAATTCATTTGCATTTTATTGCATGACATAAGTGTTTGAGCACCTACCAACCAGTATGAATTCCGGCTCTCACAGACCTGTTAGTTTTTCTTTAAGAAGCCCTCCTGTTCTCCACTCATTACCTGTATTAACTGCACCTGTTTGAACTCGTTACCTGTATAAAAGACACCTGTCCACACACTCAATCAAACAGACTCCAACCTCTCCACAATGGCCAAGACCAGAGAGCTGTGTAAGGACATCAGGTATAAAATTGTAGACCTGCACAAGGCTGGGATGGGCTACAGGACAATAGGCAAGGAGCTTGGTGAGAAGGCAACAACTGTTGCCGCAATTATTAGAAAATGGAAGAAGTTCAAGATGACGGTCAATCACCCTCGGTCTGGGGCTCCATGCAAGATCTCACCTCGTGGGGCATCAATGATCATGAGGAAGGTGAGGGATCAGCCCAGAACTACACGGCAGGACCTGGTCAATGACCTGAAGAGAACTGGGACCACAGTCTCAAAGAAAACCATTAGTAACACACTACGCCATCATTAATTAAAATCCTGCAGCGCACGCTGTCGTAGAAATATTTGACTCAAAAAGTAATCAACTTAAAAATATTTCTCGAGACTGGAACTTGTGAATTCAGAAATTAGACTTTTATTATTTGCATAACAAAGCCGAGCTTGCTCCATGGAGCAACAACTGCTTGCCCTGAACCGGAGCGCTCCTTTTATACAGTCACACTGATACAACTGATAGTTACTCCTCCCTATGTGAATTAATAACATCTTTCAGTATCACATGTTGGCTACTCACGAGGGCTACTTGCGCTTCTCTAAGTGGGGCCTCTGTATCTTATTAGTGGCATGACTCAAAAAATTATGTACATACGTACGTTAAAGAACAATCACACTCTGTATTGACTATATTCACTATCCAGGCATGCATCTGGAGTACAAAGTATCAATCATGTTCATTCTGTTTTACCTTTATAATTTCAAAACACATTATAAAACATATCAATTAATACTTAAACATGGTTTAAACATGTCATCCATAACCCATTCTCAACCACATACATTTAAGCATTTATCATTTACCATCCTCCCTGGCCCTTGAGATTATGTGCATGTGGCCATGTGTCAGGTCATAAGGTCATAAGCACAAACAAATGGTAACACTAGTTCCATTGTTACTCCAATCTCCACACAGCCATCACGAGGAGTTGTATCTCCATCACATGTCATTGACATACCCAGACCAGCTGCAGGGAGTTTATGAAAAACACATAAATGTCTCTGCTCTGTATTAACCCTTCAACTGGTTCTCAATCCATAAACATTTTAAGGCATATAGGTGTTTAATTCTACAACATATGTACTTGAAAATCATCCATAACGCAAGGTCCCCCTGCTCAAGCCAGCGCATGTCCAGGCCCATCTGAAGTTTGCCAATGACCATCTGGATGATCCAGATGAGGAATGGGAGAAGGTCATGTGGTTTGATGAGACAAAAAAAATAGCTTTTTGGTCTAAACTCCACTCGCCGTGTTTGGAGGAAGAAGAAGGATAAGTACAACCCCAAGAACACCATCCCAACCGTGAAGCATGGAGGTGGAAACATCATTCTTTGGGGATGCTTTTCTGCAAAGGGGACAGGACGACTGCACCGTATTGAGGGGAGGATGGATGGGGCCATGTATCGCGAGATCTTGGCCAACAACCTCCTTCCCTCAGTAAGAGCATTGAAGATGGGTCGTGGCTGGGTCTTCCAGCATGACAACGACCCGAAACACACAGCCAGGGCAACTAAGAAGTGGCTCCGTAAGATGCATCTCAAGGTCCTGGAGTGGCCTAGCCAGTCTCCAGACCTGAACCCAATAGAAAATCTTTGGAGGGAGCTGAAAGTCTGTATTGCCCAGCGACAGCCCCGAAACCTGAAGGATCTGGAGAAGGTCTGTATGGAGGAGTGGGCCAAAATCCCTGCTGCAGTGTGTGCAAACCTGGTCAAGACCTACAGGAAACGTATGATCTCTGTAATCGCAAACAAAGGTTTCTGTACCAAATATTAAAAGTTCTGCTTTTCTGATGTATCAAATACTTATGTCATGCAATAAAATGAAAATTAATTACTTAAAAATCATACAATGTGATTTTCTGGATTTTTGTTTTAGATTCCGTCTCTCACAGTTGAAGTGTACCTATGATAAAAAATTACAGACCTCTACATGCTTTGTAAGTAGGAAAACCTGCAAAATCGGCAGTGTATCAAATACTTGTTCTCCCCACTGTATGTGAGTTACTGCTGAGGAAAGGAGCCAATGGGAATGAGAAGACTAAAAAGTTGTGAGTACTGCAAAGTGTGTCAGTCAGTGACCGACCCTTATCCCACAAGCAATTAACAGTCACTTTACACTTACCATTGTTGATATGACAGATTTAACTGGGTGACTCTGAATGCTCCCATAAGACTCTGAACTAAAGGTTAATTTTGGTTCCATTGTGCAACCCATAAAAATTGAATCACAACCACTTTAACTTGTTTGATGTGTTTTGTCAAAGCTTCCTGACGCCCTTGAACCTGGCTTCTGAAAAATCCCACAACGACATAGTCGAGGTGCTGGTGAAACATGAGGCAAGGGTAAGTTCAGGTTTTATCATAGTGTTATCAATAGCATAAAGATCAAGCCAACGTGTGTATTTGCTCTAGGATTCAAATAAAATAAAATGTTATTCGTCACATGCTTGGTAAACAACAGATGTGGACTAATAGTGAAATGCTAACTCACGGGCCCTTACCCACAATGCAGAGAGAAAGAACATAGAGAAATAATAGAAAGTAAAACAGGTACTAATAGAGGTAATAATAAATACACAAGTAACGATAACTATATACCAGGGGTACCAGTACCGAGTCGATGTGCAGGGGTACGAGGTAGATATGTACATATACACAGGAGGCTGGTGAGGGGAGGACGGCTCATAATAGTGTCTGGAACGGAGTGAATGGAATGGCATCAAACACATTGATGTATTTGATACCATTCCACTTGATCCACTCCAGGCATTACCACGAGCCTGTCCTCCCCAATTAAGGTGCCACCAACCTCCTGTGACATATAACTAGGAATAAAGTGACAGAGAGTAAACAGTAGCAACAGCATATGTGATGAGTCAAAAAAGTTAGTGCAGAAAGGGTCAATGCAGAGAGTCCAGGGAGCTATTTGGTTAACTATTTGGTTAACTATTTAACTAACTACACTGAACAAAAAATGTAAACGCGACATGTAAAGTGTTGGTCCCAAAGATCCCAGAAATCTTCCATATGCACAAAATAATGATTCATCTCAAATTTTGTGCACAAATGTGTTTACATCCCTGTTAGTGAGCATTTCTCCTTTGCCAAGATAATCCATCCACCTGACAGGTGTGGCATATCAAGAAGCTGATTAAACAGCATGATCATTACACAGGTGCCCTTTGTGCTGGGGACAATAAAAGGCCATAAGCCGCCTCCAACATCGTTTTAGAGAAATTGGCAGTACGTCCAACTGGCCTCACAACCGTAAACCATGTGTACAGCATCGTGTGGGCGAGCGGTTTGCTGATGTCAACGTTGTGAACAGAGTGCCCCATGGTGGCAGTGGGGTTATGGTATGGGCAAGTATAAGCTATGGACAACGAACACAATTGCATTTTATCGATGGCAATTTAAATGCACAGAGATACCGTGATGAGATCCTGAGGCCCATTGTCGTGCCATTGATCAGTTTCAGCATGATAATGCACGGCCCCATGTCGCAAGCATCTGTACACAATTCCTGGAAGCTAAAAATGTCCCACTTTTTCCATGGCCTGCATACTCACCAGACATGTCACCTATTGAGAATGTTTGGGATGCTCTTGTACGACAGCGTGTTCCAGTTCCCGCCAATATCCAGCAACTTCGCACTGCCATTGAAGAGGAGTGGGACAACATTTCATAGGCCACAATCAACAGCCTGATCAACTCTATGCGAAGGAGAAGTGTTGCGCTGCATGAGGCAAGTGGTGGTCACACCAGATACTGACTGGTTATCTGATCCATGGCTATATATTTTTTAAGGTATCTTTGACCAACAGATGCATATCTGTATTCCCAGTCGTGAAATGCATAGAATAGGGCTTAATGAATTTATTTCAATTAACTGATTTCCTTATATGAACTAACTCAGTAAAATCTTTGAAATTGTTGCATGTTGCATTTATATTTTTGTTCAGTATACTGTATTTAGCAGTCTAATGGCTTGGAGATAGAAGCTGTTCAGGGTCCTGTTGGTTCCAGATTTGGTCCATCGCTTGCTGTGTAGTAGCAGAGAGAACAGTCTATGACTTGGGTGGCTGGAGTCTTTTCTTGGGCATTCCTCTGACACCGCCTGGTATAGAGGCCCTGTGTGGCAGGGAGCTCAGCCCCAGTGATGTACTGGGCCGTCCCCATTACCCTCTGTAGCGCCTTGCGGTCGGATGCCAAGCAGTTACCATACCAAGCGGTGATGCAGCCAGTCAAGATGCTCTCAATGGTGCAGCTGTATAACTTTTTTGAGGATCTGAGGGTCCATGCCAAATATTTTCAGCCTCCTGAGGGGAAGAGGTGCTGTCGTGCCCTCTTCACGATTGTATTGGTGTGTGTGGACCATGATAGATCCTTAGTGATGTGGACACCGAGGAACTTGAAGCGCTCGACCCGCTCCACTACAGCCCTGTCGATGTGAATGGGGACCCTCCGTTTCCTGTAGTCCACGATCAGCTCCTTTGTCTTGCTGATGTTGAGGCACCACACAGGGAATGTTGAGGCACCACACAGCCAGGTCTCTGACCTCCTCCCTATAGGATGTGTCATCGTCGTCGAGGATCAGGCCTACCACTGTTGTGTCGTCAGCAAACTTAATGATGGTGTTGGAGTCGTGCACGGCCAATCAGTCGTGGGTGAACAGGGAGTACAGGAGGGGACTAAGCACGCACCCCTGAGGGGCCCCCGTGTTGAGGGTCAGCATGGCGGATGTGTTGTTGCCTACATTCACCACCTGAGGGCGTCCCGTCAGGAAATCCAGGATGCAGTTGCAGAGGGAGGTGTTCACTCCCAGGGTCCTTAGCTAAGTGATGAGCTTTGAGGAAACAGTTGTGTTGAACGCTGAGCTGTAGTCAATGAACAGCATTCTCACGTAGGTGTTCCTTTTGTCCAAGTGGGAAAGTTCAGTGTGGAGTGCAATAGAGATTGCAGCATCTGTGGACCTGTTGGGGCGGTATGCGAATTGGAGTGGGTCCAGGGTGTCTGAGATGATGGTGTTGATGTGAGCCATGACCAGCCTTTCAAAGCATTTCAGATGTGAGTGCTACGGGGCAATGGTCATTTAGACAGGTTACCTTGGTGTTCTTGGGCACAGGGACTATGGTGGTTTGCTTAAAACATGTACACTCTTGGAAAAAAGGGTTCTGCGGCTGTCCTCATAGGAGAACCCTTTTCGGTTCCATGTAGAACCCTTTCCACAGAGGGTTCTACATGGAACCGAAAAGGGGTTCTTCAAAGGGTTCTCCTATGGGGACAGCCGAAAAATCATTTTTGGTTCTAGATGGCACCTTTTTTTCTAAGGGTGAAGGTACTACAGACTGGGTCAGGGAGAAGTTGAAAATGTCAGTGAAGACACTTGCCAGCTGGTCGGCGCATGCTCTGAGTACACGTCCTGGTAATCCGTCTGGCCCTGCGGCCTTGTGAATGTTAACCTGTTTAAAGGTCTTATGTTAAAAGTTTACCACAACAGGAATAAATGAAAATTACAATGCACAAAATACTAATAATTTCACAAATGTACCTTGTACGCACTGTACAAAATACATAAAACTTTACCCAGACACAGTGAATAACCAGCTAGCATTAGCTGAAATTATATTTGACAAAATGCACCACAATTATTCACAAAGGAAACACCACATCTCATGTACAATATTCCAGCAATGTTTACAAACAAATTGATCTGCACGTAGGAGTATAAAAATCACTTTTGATGTACAGTGCTTTGCAACAGGTAGCCCTTTCCTGCAGTCAAATGACCAAATGGGTGGAATGTTATTAATTATTTTCATAATTTCATAATTAATCAACATTATTTATTTACGCCGAAAATTCTGTGTTTCTATGCCAAACGGTTTGATATATTTCAATCTTCTGTGATGTATATAAAGTATAATATTGGGAAGCAAACTCAAAATTGACTACATTTCAACTCTATACCTGACATGGTACATGTCTTCTTTTTTTAAAGCCCATAACCATGTGTGTGAGGTGTATACTTTTGTTTCAAAATTGATTTGTTTAAGACTACCAAGTGTGACCCTAATTTAGCCCACTGCAGTAAAAGGTTATTAATTTACCGCTGGTTTGGCGCTTGTTGACTGGGACGAGCAGCCAGTAAATTTCCATGTTGAGTAGGTGAAAGCAAGACCAAACCCCAAAAACCCATTGGCTTACAATAGAGTGGCAAGAGGTATCATTCTCTGTTACACGAGAATAGAAGCTCATCTGGTAGGCTCGCGGCTGGTTTTCCCTTTGTGATAGTTTGCAAGCCGTGCCACATCCGACATCCGACGACTTTCAGAGGCGGTGTAGTAGGATTCAATCTCAGTCCTGTATTGACGCTTTGCCCATTTGATGGTTTTTCAGAGGGCGTAGCGGGATTTCTTATAAATTAGTGTCCTGCTCCTTGAAAGCCACAGCTCTAGCCTTTAGCTCAAAGCAGATGTTGCCTGTAATCCATGGCTTCTAGTTGGGATATGTACCTATGGTCATTGTGGGGATTACGTCGTCAAACCACTTATTAATGAAGCCGGTGACAGATGTGGTAAACTCCTCAATGCTATCGGATGAGTCCCGGAAGATATTCCAGTCTGTGCCAGCGAAACAGTCCTGTAGCTTAGCATCCACTTCAACGGTCCACTTCTGCATTGAGTGCTTGTAAGCGGGAATCAGGAGGATAGGGTTATGGTCAGATTTGCCAAATGGAGGGCGAGGGAGAGCATTGTACGCATATCTGTGTGTGGAGTAAAGGTGATCTCGAGTTTTTTAACCTTTAGTTGCACAGGTGACATGCTGGTAGAAATGAGTTAAAACGGATTCAGTGTGTGTAATCAGTGTGTGTGTGTGATATTAGTGCAATGCATGTGATTCTTGATAATACAAAGCGTCAATATTTTAATTGTATCTGTCCTTATCAAATAAATGAATAACTATTATCTCTAAATAGGCCAATGCCCTGGACAACCTGGGCCAGACAGCCCTGCACTGTGCAGCCCACCGTGACCACCTCCAGACCTTCCGCCTGCTGTGGCTTCTACATTTTTTAAAACCATGAATAGGTTTCAGAGATGACGCAGCCCTCTGTGCTTTGTATGGAAAAAGGAGTCTTCTGTGGCCTCTAAAACAAAAAAGGGCTTAGGTGGTGGGCGTGGCAGGGGGCGTGGTAATGGGCGCGGTCAGCCCGTAGCGTGGCATAAATTTTTAGACAATTTTAGAGGCCCCCATCTTGGTGGTGTAGAGACATTTTAGCATTTTTTTAAGTTTACACTGAAAACGTTTTTCCATCCCTTTTTTTACTGTTTGAACTCGGCGACCCAAGAAACACAGATTGATCTGGTGTTCAGTAGTAAACCAGAGAGAGTGACTAAATCATTCAAAATGGTTACTGGGCTGTCTGATCATAATCTGACACTTATAGCCAGAAAGCTTTCCAAGAACAGGTTTAACCTCTCTACTGTTAGAAAGCCTGATCAGCTCAGAATACCTAAAAGTGAATTAAATGATTTTGAAAACGCAATTAAGGGAATTAACTGGAATGATCTCTTATCCTATACAGATGTGGAAGCTGATAGTCAGGTTTTTCTATCCACAATCCAGATTACAATAAATGGCATCCTAAAGAAAATCAAATCCAAACCTGGCCAAAAGAATACTCTTCCTTGCCTAAATGGAGAAATCTGGAAACTGATTAAAGAATGAGATCATGCTCTAAAAATAGCCCTAATGTCCAGATTAGACCATGACAGACGTAGGTTTACCATGTTGACAAATAAGGTGATGAAAGAAATCGGATAGGCCAAGGCAAACTTTTTTATCAACATAATTGGTGAAGCAAAGGGCAATTCTAAATTGATCTGGGTGAATCTAAAAAAGTTTACAGGGAAAGACCATAGTAACACTGCAAAAAGACTAGAAATCAATGTGAATTACAGTCTAACACAGGATGCAGTCGAAATGGCAACAGCCTTCAATTCCTACTTTGTTGACTCTGTCAAGGAATTGACACAGAACCCCTCCACTGGTGTCTTGGGCTCAGCGCTAGTGAATGACACTCAACCTGTCTTCCTCATAAGGGAGGTTTCTGAGTCAGAGGTGAACAAGGTGATTATCTCACTAAAGAACTCTGAAGCCAAAGATGTGTTTAGGCTGGACTCTACCTTTCTTAAAAACTACAAAGAGTCACTAATTTGCCCCATTACTAAGGTCACCAACACATCTATTGGGCAGGGGGTGTTTCCAAGGGTCTGGAAGTCGGCCATAATAACGGCCATCTTTAAATCAGTTGACCCTGCTGACGTGAGTAACTACAGCCCATTAGTATACTACCTGTGGTGTCGAAGGTTGCTGAAAAGTGTGTAGCAGAGCAACTGATTGCCCACCTCAACAACAGCCCTTCACATTACACTCCATGCAGTTTGGCTTCAGAGCAAAATACTCCACAGAAACAGCCAACTGCTTTCATCTGGAGAATGTGAAGTCCAAGGTGGACAAAGGGGGCGTTGTTGGGGCTGTATTTATAGACCTAAGGAAAGCTTTTGATACTGTTAACCACAAGGTTCTCATCACAAAACTGGTCAAGTTCAACTTTTCCCCCGATGCCTTAAGATGGATGAAATCATACCTTGAAGACAGAACACAGTGTGTCAAAGTGATCAATGAGCTGTCGCCAACTCTCAGTTATGATGTGGGCGTGCCCAAGGGAAAACACAAAGATATGGCTAAAGGCCAATCAGACTTGTGAACATAATCCCTAGCTGTGTATTGCAGCTCTCCATGTTGTCTGTAGCTTGTGAGGTGTGGAAACACTTTGTTGCTTTTATGTATTTTGTTTTGTTGCTTTCTGTACTACTGCCCTGTCAACGTGCTACGTGTTGCTTGTCCTATGTTGCTCTGCATGTGCTCACTGCTCATTGTTTGTCTGTATTGTTATTGTAATATGTTTTTAATAACCTGCCCAGGGACTGCAGTTTAAAATTTGCCGGCTGGCTAAAACCGGCACTTTTACTGAAACGTTGATTAATGTGCACTGTCCTTATAAAAATTAACTCAAACTCAAAACCCTTATTTCAATGGCAGAAAAATCTCTGGCTCCTTTAAAAAATAATGTAATCTTGAATTGGTTTCAGTGATGAGGCGAGGGGTGAAGTATGTATATTGGCCAAATGATTAGCACTCATGTCTCTCTCAGACACAAAAGACTATCGGACACAAAAGGCCACTAGATTGCTTTGATCAGTGTGGCTCCTCTCCAAAGACCCTTGAGAAATGAGCTCATCACACCACAGTCCTCCCCTGCCTGGTGCCCGCTCTAACTCTGTCAAATAAAGAGGTTTCGTCTGGACAATGTCATGCATTACATTCAATTCACTGTGGTAGAGAGTGCAAAGTAGGATTGCAATACAGATAAGTGCTGCACTCAGAGAAAGCACGGCGGTTGAGATGTGTTTGTAGTGAATGGTATTGAGATTGTTCTATGAAAGACTGTTACAGTTACCCTTTCTCTCCCAATAGATGATTCCCCTTTGTCTTTGCTTTGTTTCCTGTCAAAAAAAAAGCGAGAGTGAATTGACTTGTAGAGGCCCAGTACAAGACCTAGTGTATAGCTGAGTCTGAGATACAGCGAGGGGAAAAAAGTATTTGATCCCCGGCTGATTTTGTACGTTTGCCCATTGACAAAGACATGATCAGTCTATAATTTTAATGGTAGGTTTATTTGAACAGTGAGAGACAGAATAACAACAACCAAAATCCAGAAAAACGCATGTCAATTTTTTTTAAATATAAATTGCTTTGCATTTTAATGAGGGAAATATGTATTTGACCCCATCTCAATCAGAAAGATTTCTGGCTCCCAGGTGTCTTTTAAACAGGTAACGAGCTGAGATTAGGAGCACACTCTTAAAGGGAGTGCTCCTAATCTCAGTTTGTTACCTGTATAAAAGACACCTGTCCACAGAAGCAATCAATCAATCAGATTCCAAACTCTCCACCATGGCCAAGACCAAAGAGCTCTCCAAGGATGTCAGGGACAAGATTGTAGACCTACACAAGGCTGGAATGGGCTACAAGACCATCGCTAAGCAGCTTGGTGAGAAGGTGACAACAGTTGGTGCGATTATTCTCAAATGGAAGAAACACAAAATAACTGTCAATCTCCCTCAGCCTGGGGCTCCATGTAAGATCTCACCTCGTGGAGTTGCAATGATCATGAGAACGGTGAGGAATCAGCCCAGAACTACACGGGAGGATCTTGTCAATGATCTCAAGGCAGCTGGGACCATAGTCACCAAGAAAACAATTGGTAACACACTACGCCGTGAAGGACTGAAATCCTGCAGCGCCCGCAAGGTCCCCCTGCTCAAGAAAGCACATATACAGGCCCGTCTGAAGTTTGCCAATGAACATCTGAATGATTCAGAGGAGAACTGGGTGAAAGTGTTGTGGTCAGATGAGACCAAAATCGAGCTCTTTGGCATCAACTCAATTCGCCGTGTTTGGAGGAGGAGGAATGCTGCCTATGACCCCAAGAACACCATCCCCACTGTCAAACATGGAGGTGGAAACATTATGCTTTGGGGGTGTTTTTCTGCTAAGGGGACAGGACAACTTCACCGCATCAAAGGGACGATGGACAGGGCCATGTACCGTCAAATCTTGGGTGAGAACCTCCTTCCCTCAGCCAGGGCATTGAAAATGGGTCGTGGATGGGTATTCCAGCATGACAATGACCTTAAACACACGGCCAAGGCAACAAAGGAGTGGCTCAAGAAGAAGCACATTAAGGTCCTGGAGTGGCCTAGCCAGTCTCCAGACCTTAATCCCATAGAAAATCTGTGGAGGGAGCTGAAGGTTCGAGTTGGAGAAGATCTGCAAGAGGAGTGGGACAAAATCCCTCCTGAGATGTGTGCAAACCTGGTGGCCAACTACAAGAAACGTCTGACCTCTGTGATTGCCAACAAGGGTTTTGCCACCAAGTACTAAGTCATGTTTTACAGAGGGGTCAAATACTTATTTACCTCATTATAATGCAAATCAATTTATAACATTTTTGACATGCGTTTTTCTGGATTTTTTTGTTGTTGTTCTGTCTCTCACTGTTCAAATAAACCTACCATTAAAATTATAGACTGATCATGTCTTTGTCAGTGGGCAAACTTACAAAATCAGCAGGTGATCAAATACTTTTTTCCCTCACTGTATGTCAACTTCTGACCCATTGGAATTGTGATACAGTGAATTATAAGTGAAATAATCTGTCTGTAAACAATTGTTGGAAAAATTACTTGTGTCATGCACAAAGTAGATGTCCTAACCGACTTGCCAAAACTATAGTTTGTTAACAAGAAATGTGTGGAGTGGTTGAAAAACAAGTTTTAATGACTCCAACCTAAGTGTTTGTAAACTTCCGACTTCAACTGTATATGTCTCCAGGCACCTGCTGTTCTGCAGGATGACTCTGGGTAAGTCCTTCCTGCAGTTCAGTGCCATGAAGTTGGCCCACTCCCCTCCAGGACACCACTCTGTCACAGGGAGGCCCAGTGTCAACGGACTGGCACTGGCAGAGTTTGTCATCTACAGAGGTGAGCAGGTATGGTAACTAGCGGCTTTGGCAACTGCTTTAGTGTGCGACTTTCATTTTGACACTTTGAGTCAACTACTGAAGTCGCAAGTGTCACTGGATTGTCATTTCCTGTCACCAGCCTTACACTACATGTGTTATACTGCTCCTCGTAGACCTAATGTGGTAGTTGGATGGTAGCATGCCCTTAGGACTACCAAGCAGTTCAAATTGGGTTGATCTGACACCTCTGTCATTCGCTCCTCTCTAGGCCTATTCAGAGTATTTGATCACCTATCAGATATTAAAGCCGGATGCCTCTGCGGATGGATAGAAGTGGTACGGAGGAGGGAAGCACAACAGGTGAATTGTAAAGAAGAACCTCTCAGCCTGTTTCTGTTATGTTCGGTGCAGCAACGGCTTTACTAAATGCATGCACAAACAATACTTTTTTGTTCGTTTTTTTATTTTTGTTTGACGCACTTTATTAACCATATGGGTGTTGTTGTGAGTGTTTGTCTTATTTTAATGGTACTGTATCCATTCTAACAAAGACTGTGTAGGTCAACTACAGCTAGTTCAAGTCGAACACTGTAATTTAAAAAGAAGTATGTGTTACATTAGAGCACATTTATTTTATGAAGACAATGTGTATATTTGTTTTACTAGACTAGAATCTATTGACATTTTTATGCCAACTAGTCCTAGGTCTGAGTTATTATAAATGAATGACCTATGTAATATCTCTTCCAGCTAAACCAGCAGTCAAAATCGGTGTTTTCAAAGTCTGCCTTGTGGGGATGTCTGAGTCGTATTCATTAGGGCACATCGTAGCAAAACGTTTAAAAAAAGTTGTGCAATGGAAAATGAAAATGAATGTTTCTTATTGGACAAGCCTAGGTGGGTTCAGTCGGTTTTCATCTGTTTGGTGCCTATTCCTAGTAAACACAACCCTGGCTTATTTATCCAGTATTGTAATCAGCAGCTGGACATGGTTTAGATTATTATCCAGTTAGAGGGTGAATTGTTTGGTCTCCATAGTGACAGTTAAAACATTAGGATCAGTGTCCTTTCATTCAGTAATGGTGGCCGCAGCAATTCTCAATTTGTCTTTGTCATTGTCTACAAAGGGCTTCATTCAAATTGTCATCATCTTTACAGAGGAGGATAATTAAAGTCTTTGTTGCTTTGAAAACGGTTTGTTTTATACAACACACAGGGGTGACTCAAGAGACTGTGCAGTGAAAACAACACGTGTAGTTTATGTACCTGTTTCCCTGTCCTTAGATTGTTTGTATGAACCCTGTCAGTCATTTGAAATAATGTGAAGTTAATTGACGCTAATATGCGGTTGTGTAATGTTCTCGCAGCATGTTGTTGGTTCTGCATGGTATTCCTGTCTGGTTACAGCACGTTGTTGGTTCTACATGGTATTCCTGTCTGGTTACAGCACGTTGTTGGTTCTACATGGTATTCCTGTCTGGTTACAGCACGTTGTTGGTTCTGCATGGTATTCCTGTCTGGTTACAGCACGTTGTTGGTTCTACATGGTATTCCTGTCTGGTTACAGCACGTTGTTGGTTCTACATGGTATTCCTGTCTGGTTACAGCACGTTGTTGGTTCTACATGGTATTCCAGTCTGGTTACAGCACGTTGTTGGTTCTACATGGTATTCTTGTCTGGTTACAGAACGTTGTTGGTTCTGCATGGTATTCCTGTCTGGTTACAGCACGTTGTTGGTTCTACATGGTATTCTTGTCTGGTTACAGCACATTGTTGGTTCTACATGGTATTCTTGTCTGGTTACAGAACGTTGTTGGTTCTGCATGGTATTCCTGTCTGGTTACAGCACGTTGTTGGTTCTACATGGTATTCTTGTCTGGTTACAGCACGTTGTTGGTTCTGCATGGTATTCCTGACTGGTTACAGAACGTTGTTGGTTCTGCAAGGTATTCCTGTCTGGTTACAGCACGTTGTTGGTTCTGCATGGTATTCCTGTCTGGTTACAGCACATTGTTGGTTCTACATGGTATTCCTGTCTGGTTAACTCTCATTACGGAGATGTCAGGTTTGAACAGTTGGCTTTAGTGCTTCTTGGATCTGGGTGGGAATCATCTTAACTCAAACAGCCACATCTAAAATAAATGAGCTATTTGTGAATCCTTGGATGTAAGTTATTTGATGTACTTTAAATAATTTGTTGTATAGTTACATATAGTCAATTCTGCAACAAACTATGCTGTGTCTGATATCCCAAGGTTTTTGTAGGTGGTGGAATAACTATCATTGTTAACTAATACGTTTTCGCTTGTCAGTGTGATGCCTCCAAAGGTTGTTTCTTCCTTCATACCTAATGCTTTCCTTCCAGTGTTTTCTTTAAAAGTTGTTGAGTATCCAATAGATTACACTGTATCACTCTTCAGTTCAATACGTTTTTACATGCAAGAGAATACATTTGGGCCATAGGAGTGGGCTTGTTGAAGTTTTATGTAGTGGAACCTATTGTCATATTGGAATTGATTGTCTGTCAGCTTTGGTTATCTGGGCCCTGATTCTGGTGTAGGTCCTGCATTCATTATATTTCACTTTACAGAGTATCCATCACTGTCTGGACTTTGGAGATAGATGTATTGTCCAATGATAAAGCGTGTATGTTGTGTGTTGGAGACAGATGTTGCGTTGGTGACATGTGATACAGGTATATGATAAAATGACAACATTCTCCTCTAACTATTCAGCCTTCAACCTTCATTAACAATTACACCTCCTACACAAAGAGGACATCTTAACAATAAAACATTCCACAATCCCACACAGCACAGAGGTGTACTTCAGCTCATTGCATACCACTTCCTCCATGTAGTGGTTGTGTCACTGTCTGCCATCCAAATGTTGCTTTTCAGGACTGGAAGAGGAGATGAAGTCAGGCTGTGTTTTGTTGCATTTCCCTTAGTCACAGTGTTTGGACGTTCACTTACTCATCACGTCTCTTCAGTGTGACTGTGCTTAGGGGTTAGCAGTCTAGTAGATGAATAAACCTTTTTCAATCTATCAAATGTATAAATGTATATATATAAATGTATAAAAAAATTAAAATGTATGCACTCACTAACTGTAAGTCGCTCTGGATAAGAGCACCTGCTAAATGACTAAAATGTAAATGTAAATAAAGCCTTTTTTACATTGGCAGCTGCCACAAAGTGCTTTTACAGTAACCTGGCCTAGACCCCAAACAGGAAAAATAAATAAATGCACAACAAAAGGATGATACTTTCCAGGTTTGTTGTGCAAACACTTTGAAGGCCTTTGTAGATCTTCAGATGTAAAAAAAAAAAAAAAAAAAAAAAAACTGAATAAATCTATCAAATCTATTTTTAGGATATTCTCATAATTATTAATGATTCATTCATAATTATCCATAATCATGGTAGCATCTGCATTCACATAGAAGTGTTCAGAAACATCTTCTATTCTTATTTACAATAAAAGTGACTCCAAAATGACACAATACATTCACTATTCACCATTCATTTCTATTGGGCACAACATCATCCGAAACACACTTTGTAGAGTAAGAAGCTTGATGTATTCATTGTGTGCTAGGAATACGGGACCAGAAACGACTTTAATTAAGATACTATAAGTGAATTTGTCCAAATACGTATGACTTCTTCAAATGGGGGGACCACTATAGATGCATAAAGTGCTTTCCTTTCTAAACGGTAAAACAGAGATGTATGAAAATACCCTCAAATAAAAGGTGACATTCCATACTGTCGCCTCATGTGAAACATTTGATCTCAAATCCAAAATGCTGGCGTATAGAGCTAAATAAAACTACAAAAATAGCTTCACTGTCTATAAACATAGGGGGGGGAGTGTATATGCAGGCAGCAGGGTGCTGACATGAATGAATGTGACTGTTAGAGTCTTTCTTGACCATCAAACCTCTAAGAGTAATGACCACAGAGCACTTGGTGCAATCAAGGAGCTCCATCAGGCCCCGTTCACCATGATTAGACAGAGATGGAGCGCTGGATACTGTCCCCAGAAAGCCCCTGCCCAATTCATTTCTGACCTTAAAGAGGTGTGTGTGTGTGTGTGTGTGATGGTCCCCTGTAGCTCAGTTGGTAGAGCATGGCGCTTGCAACACCAGGGTTGTGGGTTCGTTTCCCATGGGGGGCCAGTATGAAAATGTATGCACTCACTAACTGTAAGTTGCTCTGGATAAGAGTGTTTGCTAAATGACTAAAATGTAAATGTGTGTGTGTCTACCTGTGTGTAATGAAAATGGATTTTGATAATTTTTTTGCCGCTTGTCCAATGCAGGTGTTTCATAGCAACAATATCTAATCTAATCACTGTCTGTCTTCCCATTAATCTGATGGAAACACAGATGTCTCCTCTCACATCCTGTTCCCCGCTACTTTTCATCGTCTCACGTCTCTCCTCTCGCTCTCCTCTCTCTCTCTCCTCTCTCTCGCTCTCTCTTTCTGTCTCTCTCTCTCTCTCCTTCTCTTTCTCTCCTCTCTCTTTCTCTCCTCTTTCTTTCTCTTTCTCTCCTCTCTTTCTCTCTCTCTCTCTCTCTCTCTCTCTCTCTCTCTCTCTCTCTCTCTCTCTCTCTCTCTCTCTCTCTCTGTCTCTCTCTCAAATTAATTTGGTTGGAGGCATGTGATTCTCATTTGCTGAAGGGTAAAAAAAAGCCATTCAACCAGTTTTGGAAAGAGAAAACAGAACACTGTGCCATTGCACTCCATTGCAAAGTGCAAGGGTGCCAATACATTACAACATAACGTACATGGTACTTACATGGAGGGCTCAACACAAGACTGGGTGCAAGAAAAAGGCTTTTCAAGGTTTTCAACTGTACTGTGAAACGTGCATAAACATAGCAGAATTCAGATATGACGTCATTGTTTTAGCACTATCCATTGAGTTTTTAAATTACAGTGCGTTATATGGTTAAATTAATCAATAAATCAGCACAGTCTACATTTTCGGTTTTTATAATCGCATTTTAAAGCTAAAATTGCGATCATGTATACTCTGCTAATGACCATACAAAAAAAGACTAACGGAAAACATGTACAACACGGCAAACTTAGCAAAACGATTCCATAAAAAGGTTACCATGCCAACACACAATATAAATGGGTTGAAAATGTAATTTACTTGTTGGAGACTTTACCTGTAATATTTCACATTCAGAGGGGGATCTGTCTGTCAGATCACAATAGCTATCTTTTAAATCTCTCTGAATAATGTATGGTAACAGAGTAGAGTACTACGACTAGAGCCATTTTTCAAACTGACGTTTTGTCATTGATTGACAGCTATTACACAGGGCTAAAAAAAATGAGAGGGAGAGAGAGCGAGAGAGAGAGAGAGAGAGAGAGATAGAGAGAGAGAGAGAGAGAGAGAGAGAGAGAGAGAGAGAGAGAGAGAGAGAGAGAGAGATGAAACAAACACTTATTTTCAATCCAGCATCTAAACAAGGTCACTCAATAACAAAGCTACAGTAAAATAAACCACAAAAACAACCATGGTTTGAATTAATATCACATTTCTGTATTCAAAAGACCTTGAGAAGTTTTCGAAAGAAATCAAGAGAAAAAGCACAGATACGTTTTTTTCAGTTGTAAATCAAACAAATTCACATGTGAAGACCAAAGTTTTTTTCAATTTGAACTTATTTTTTAAACGTGCAAGGATGCAAATATATTACAATGCAACTGTACAAAGTATTTAGCAAAATCCATTGTTTTGCCTCTAGTTTTATTAATAAATGAAAACGTTAAAATAATGTACAAAATTCTGGCTTGATGTTGTTGCCCCAGGCTTGTCTATAGGCTATGTACCTGAGCTTACTGTATTAAGCCCTACCCCAAGTTAAAATATATATATATATATATATACAGTGAGGGAAAAAAGTATTTGATCCCCTGCTGATTTTGTACCTTTGCCCACTGACAAAGAAATTATCAGTCTATAATTTTAATGGTAGGTTTATTTGAACAGTGAGAGATAGAATAACAACAAATACATCCAGAAAAACGCATGTCAAAAATGTTATAAATTGATTTGCATTTTAATGAGGGAAATAAGTATTTGACCCCTCTGCAAAACGTGACTTAGTACTTGGTGGCAAAACCCTTGTTGGCAATCACAGAGGTCAGACGTTTCTTGTAGTTGGCCACCAGGTTTGCACACATCTCAGGAGGGATTTTGTCCCACTCCTCTTTGCAGATCTTCTCCAAGTCATTAAGGTTTTGAGGCTGACGTTTGGCAACTCGAACATTCAGCTCCCTCCACAGATTTTCTATGGGATTAAGGTCTGGAGACTGGCTAGGCCACTCCAGGACCTTAATGTGCTTCTTCTTGAGCCACTCCTTTGTTGCCTTGGCCGTGTGTTTTGGGTCCTTGTCATGCTGGAATACCCATCCACGACCCATTTTCAATGCCCTGGCTGAGGGAAGGAGGTTCTCACCCAAGATTTGACGGTACATGGCCCTGTCCATCGTCCCTTTGATGCGGTGAAGTTGTCCTGTCCCCTTAGCAGAAAAACACCCCCAAAGCATAATGTTTACACCTCCATGTTTGAGGGTGGGGATGGTGTTCTTGGGGTCATAGGCAGCATTTCTCCTCCTCCAAACACGGCGAGTTGAGTTGATGCCAAAGAGCTCCATTTTGGTCTCATCTGACCACAACACTTTCACCCAGTTCTCCTCTGAATCATTCAGATGTTCATTGGAAAACTTCAGACGGGCATGTATATGTGCTTTCTTGAGCAGGGGGACCTTGCGGGCGCTGCAGGATTTCAGTTCTTCACGGCGTAGTGTGTTACCAATTGTTTTCTTGGTGACTATGGTCCCAGCTGCCTTGAGATCATTGACAAGATCCTCCCGTGTAGTTCTGGGCTGATTCCTCACCGTTCTCATGATCATTGCAACTCCACGAGGTGAGATCTTGCATGGAGCCCCAGGCCGAGGGAGATTGACAGTCCTTTTGTGTTTCTTCCATTTGCGAATAATCACACCAACTGTTGTCACCTTCTCACCAAGCTGCTTGGCGATGGTCTTGTAGCCCATTCCAGCCTTGTGTAGGTCTACAATCTTGTCCCTGACATCCTTGGAGAGCTCTTTGGTCTTGGCCATGGTGGAGAGTCTGGAATCTGATTGATTGATTGCTTCTGTGGACAGGTGTCTTTTATACAGGTAACAAGCTGAGATTAGGAGCACTCCCTTTAAGAGTGGTGTGTTCCTAAAAGACACCTGGGAGACAGAAATCTTTCTGATTGAGAGGGGGTCAAATACTTATTTCCCCCATTAAAATGCAAATCAATTTATAACATTTTTGACATGCGTTTTTCTGGATTTATTTGTTGTTATTCTGTCTCTCACTGTTCAAATAAACCTACCATTAAAATTATAGACTGATCATTTCTTTGTCAGTGGGCAAACGTACAAAATCAGCAGGGGATCAAATACTTTTTTTCCTCACTGTATATACATGTAAAAATGGCCCCAAATCAAATTTAATCTTCATATATTCTCTTGCATTTTGTCTGCGTTTCAGTTTTCCAAAAATGATTCCGTCTAGGATTTTGTAATACTTCCTTATTATTTATATATTCATGGTGTAATTTGGTTTTCAGGGTAGGGTGCCTCATTGTTATCCTCTCAGCAGTATGTCTGTAGGATCTAATTGGCAAGTGTAGCAGCAGGTTCAGAGATGGGTATAGAGAAACTGGTGGAGCCCACATGGGGAGAGCTGTCAGTCATCAGCACTTCATCACTATTCCTCCTCAGACCTCTGCTACGGCGGAGAAGGCTCGTCCCTCTCTTTTCTCACTCCTCTTCTCTCATCTCTCTCCTCTTTCTCTTCTCCTTTTCACTCTCGTCTTTCTCTCTCTCTCTCTCTCTCTCTCTCTCTCTCTCTCTCTCTCTCTCTCTCTCTCTCTCTCTCTCTCTCTCCCCCTTCCTCTTCCCTCCCTTCCCCTCCATTCCTCCTCTCCTCTTTCCCCTGCCAGGAGATTAACCCCCCTGATGATGCAAGGCTACAGTGGATGAACAGATTGTGATGCTGATTTAAGATGGGTGTATGAGCTGTTGATTGGTGGCTATTAGAAAGAGGCACTCAAGTACACGTTTTTGACGTGTTTCCATGGAGACTTCCCCCTTTCACACAACCAGAATAAGATATTTACTATTATTGTAGGCACACTGTGGAGCCCAATACTACTTTGCTTTACCATTGAACCTTTCCCTTAAAACGATTAAAGCTTCACTTGTGACACATTGCCTCTGGCTGAATAAATGAATCATAGACATTTCTAAGTAACTCTGGGTGGTTGTCGTGCTTTAATAGAGACTCAGGACATGATGTTCACACTGTGCTCCAGTAAAACTGATTCCCGGATAAAGTCCAAACGAAGCCAACTATGGAAGGAGGAGAGGAAGGAGAGAATCCAATTATAATACTGTAACAACAACAACAAAAATCACAAATGCAATTGTCAAGAATGTACCATTTAGAGCAGGACTGCCCAACTCTGTTCCTGGAAAGCTACCGTTCTGTACGTTTTTGATCCAACCCTAATCTAGCACACCTGATTCTAATAATTAGCAGGTTGATAAGATGAATCAGGTTAGTAACACATGGGGTTGGAGCGAAAACCTACAGGAGGGTAGCTCTCCAGAAACAGGGTTGGGCAACCCTGCTTTAGAGTTTTCGAATATATCTTTCAACAAAGCCATGAACAGAAATGTATTCCAACAAACCGCTTGTGGAGAGCAACACTCAATTGAAATAGGTTCCATTCCGAAATTTACATTTTAGTCATTTAGCAGACGCTCGTATCAAGAGCGACTTACAGTTAGTGATTGCATAAATTTTTTCATACTGGCCCCCCGTGGGAATCGAACCCACAACCCTGGCGTTGCAAGCACCATGCTCTATCAACTGAGCTATAGGGCTATACTACATCTTCTGTGCAGTAAAACCTCTGGAGGAAATGTCATGGCCACCTTTAGAGAGCAATAAACTATTGGTTGACACTCTGACTATTATGGCAGTCTATACTTCAATTAAAAAGGATGCTTAATATCTGAGATGAAAAACTGAGTGTCATACTGTATGTAATTGAATTCCATTGGTTAGAAAAATGCATTTCACCACAGTTATTGGTCCTTAGGCTTTGTGTCCCCTGTTCATAGTCACGTAGAGTGCTTTAGAACAGCACTGTGCCTCAGCTGTGTGTGGGCAGTTACTTCTCCCAGACCATTTCTTTAGACCATGGATAGAATAAATCACTTTATCCCTAAAAAATGTTTTATCTGATCAGACAAAGGAGGAGGAAAAATACTTTGCCTATTGGTATGCATTTTTGTGTGGAACAGTATGGCGTAAACTGTATACAGGGCCTTCAGAAAGTATTCACACACCTTGACTTTTTGCATATTTTGTTGTGTTACAACCTACAGTGGGGGAAAAAGTATTTAGTCAGCCACCAATTGTGCAAGTTCTCCCACTTAAAAAGATGAGAGAGGCCTGTAATTTTCATCATAGGTACACGTCAACTATGACAGACAAATTGAGAAAAGAAATCAAGAAAATCACATTGTAGGATTTTTAATGAATTTATTTGCAAATTATGGTGGAAAATAAGTATTTGGTCACCTACAAACAAGCAAGATTTCTGGCTCTCACAGACCTGTAACTTCTTCATTAAGAGGCTCCTCTGTCCTCCACTCGTTACCTGTATTAATGGCACCTGGAAGACATACAAGACCACTGATAATCTCCCTCGATCTGGGGCTCCACGCAAGATCTCACCCCGTGGGGTCAAAATGATCACAAGAACGGTGAGCAAAAATCCCAGAACCACACGGGGGGACCTAGTGAATGACCTGCAGAGAGCTGGGACCAAAGTAACAAAGCCTAACATCAGTAACACACTACGCCGCCAGGGACTCAAATCCTGCAGTGCCAGACGTGTCCCCCTGCTTAAGCCAGTACATGTCCAGGCCCGTCTGAAGTTTGCTAGAGTGCATTTGGATGATCCAGAAGAGGATTGGGAGAATGTCATATGGTCAGATGAAACCAAAATAGAACTTTTTGGTAAAAACTCAACTCGTCGTGTTTGGAGGTCAAAGAATGCTGAGTTGCATCCAAAGAATACCATACCTACTGTGAAGCATGGGGGTGGAAACATCATGCTTTGGGGCTGTTTTTCTGCAAAGGGACCAGGACAAATGATCCGTGTAAAGGAAAGAATGAATGGGGCCATGTATCGTGAGATTTTGAGTGAAAACCTCCTTCTATCAGCAAGGGCATTGAAGATGAAACGTGGATGGGTCTTTCAGCATGACAATGATCCCAAACACACCGCCCGGGCAACGAAGGAGTGGCTTCGTAAGAAGCATTTCAAGGTCCTGGAGTGGCCTAGCCAGTCTCCAGATCTCAACCCCATAGAAAATCTTTGGAGGGAGTTGAAAGTCCGTGTTGCCCAGCGACAGCCCCAAAACATCACTGCTCTAGAGGAGATCTGCATGGAGGAATGGGCCAAAATACCAGCAACAGTGTGTGAAAACCTTGTGAAGACTTACAGAAAACGTTTGACCTGTGTCATTGCCAACAAAGGGTATATAACAAAGTATTGACAAACTTTTGTTATTGACCAAATACTTATTTTCCACCATAATTTGCAAATAAATACATAAAAAATCCTACAATGTGATTTTCTGGATTGTCTTTTCTCATTTTGTCTGTCATAGTTGACGTGTACCTATGATGAAAGTTACAGGCTTCTCTCATCTTTTTAAGTGAGAGAACTTGCACAATTGGTGGCTGACTAAATACTTTTTTTCCCCACTGTACATTTAAAATGGATTAAATTGAGATTTTATGTCACTGGCCTACACACAATACCCCATAATGTCAAGGTGGAATTATGTGTTTAGAAATTGTTACAAATTAATACAAAATGAAAAGCTGAAATGTCTTGAGTCAATAAGTATTCAACTCCTTTGTCATGGCAAGCCTAAATAAGTTTAGGCGTAAGAATGTGCTTAACAAGTCACATAATAAGTTGCATGGACTGTGTGCAATAATAGTGTTTAACATGATTTCTTTATGACTACCTCATCTACAGTGGGGAGAACAAGTATTTGATACACTGCCGATTTTTCTGGTTTTCCTACTTACAAAGCATGTAGAGGTCTGTAATTTTTATCATAGGTGCACTTCAACTGTGAGAGACGGAATCTAAAACAAAAATCCAGAAAATCACATTGTATGATTTTTAAGTAATTAATTTAAATGTTATTGCATGACATAAGTATTTGATCACCTACCAACCAGTAAGAATTCCGGCTCTCACAGACCTGTTAGTTTTTCTTTAAGAAGCCCTCCTGTTCTCCACTCATTACCTGTATTAACTGCACCTGTTTGAACTCGTTACCTGTATAAAAGACACCTGTCCACACACTCAATCAAACAGACTCCAACCTCTCCACAATGGCCAAGACCAGAGAGCTGTGTAAGAACATCAGGGATAAAATTGTAGACCTGCACAAGGCTGGGATGGGCTACAGGACAATAGGCAAGGAGCTTGGTGAGAAGGCAACAACTGTTGGCGCAATTATTAGAAAATGGAAGAAGTTCAAGATGACGGTCAATCACCCTCGGTCTGGGGCTCCATGCAAGATCTCACCTCGTGGGGCATCAATGATCATGAGGAAGGTGAGGGATCAGCCCAGAACTACACGGCAGGACCTGGTCAATGACCCGAAGAGAGCTGGGACCACAGTCTCAAAGAAAACCATTAGTAACACACTACTCCGTCATGGATTAAAATCCTGCAGCGCACGCAAGGTCCCCCTGCTCAAGCCAGCGCATTTCCAGGCCCGTCTGAAGTTTGCCAATGACCATCTGGATGATCCAGAGGAGGAATGGGAGAAGGTAATGTGGTCTGATGAGACAAAAATAGAGCTTTTTGGTCTAAACTCCACTCGCCGTGTTTGGAGGAAGAAGAAGAATGAGTACAACCCCAAGAACACCATCCCAACCGTGAAGCATGGAGGTGGAAACATCATTCTTTGGGGATGCTTTTCTGCAAAGGGGACAGGACGACTGCACCGTATTGAGGGGAGGATGGATGAGGCCATGTATCGCGAGATCTTGGCAAACAACCTCCTTCCCTCAGTAAGAGCATTGAAGATGGGTCGTGGCTGGGTCTTCCAGCATGACAACGACCCGAAACACACAGCCAGGGCAACTAAGGAGTGGCTCCGTAAGAAGCATCTCAAGGTCCTGGAGTGGCCTAGCCAGTCTCCAGACCTGAACCCAATAGAAAATCTTTGGAGGGAGCTGAAAGTCCGTATTGCCCAGCAACAGCCCCGAAACCTGAAGGATCTGGAGGTCTGTATGGAGCAGTGGGCCAAATATCCCTGCTGCAGTGTGTGCAAACCTGGTCAAGACCTACAGGAAACGTATGATCTCTGTAATTGCAAACAAAGGTTTCTGTACCAAATATTAAGTTCTGCTTTTCTGATGTATCAAATACTTATGTCATGCAATAAAATGCAAATTAATTACTTAAAAATCATACAATGTGATTTTCTGGATTTTTGTTTAAGATTCCGTCTCTCACAGTTGAAGTGCACCTATGAAAAAAAATTACAGACCTCTACATGCTTTGTAAGTAGGAAAACCTACAAAATCGGCAGTGTATCAAATACTTGTTCTCCCCACTGTATGTACCCCACACATTGAAATATCTGTAATGTCTCTTAGTTAAGCAAGAAGGAAACTGCTCTGGAATTTCACCATGAGGCCAATGGTGACTTCAAAACAATTACAGAGTTTAATGGCTGTGAAAACTGAGGATGGATCAACAACATTGTAGTTACTCGACCACAATACTAACGTAAATGACAGAGTGAAAAAAAGGAAGCCTGTACAGAATAAAAAATATTCCAAATCATGCATCTTATTTACATAACGCACTTAAGTAAAACTGAAAAGAATGTGGCAAAGAAAGGAACGTTATGTCTTGAATACAAAGCGTCATGTTTGGGGCAAATCCAACACAACACATCACTGAGTTCCACACTTCATATTTTCAAGCATGGTGGTGGCTGCATTATGTTATGGGTATGCTTGTCATCGGCAAGGACCAGTGTTTTAGGATAAAAATTAATGGAATAGAGCTAAGCACAGGCAAAATCCTAGAGGAAAACTTGGTTCAGTCTGCTTTCCAACAGACACAGGGAGACAAATTCACCTTTCAGCAGGCCAATAACCTAAAACACAAGGCCAAATATACACTGGAGTTGCTTACCAAGACAACATTGAATGTTCCTGTGTGGCCTAATTACAGTTTTGACTTAAATTGTCTTGAAAATCTATGACAAGACTTAAAAATGGCTGTATAGCAATGATCAAAAACCAACTTGACAGAGCTAGAAGAATTTAAAAATAAGAATGTCCAAGTATTGTACAATCCAGGTGTGCAAAGATCTTAGAGACTTACCCAGAGAGACTCACAGCTGTAGTAGCTGCCGAAGGTGATTCTAACATGTATTGACTCAGGGGTGTGAATGAGATATTTCTGTATTTAATTTTCAATAACTTTGCACACATTTCTAAAAACATGTTTTCACTTTGTCATTATGGGGTATTGTGTGTAGATATGTGAGGGGGGAAAATCGATTTAATCGATTTTGAATTCAGGCTGTAACACAACAAAATGTGGAATAAGTCAAGGGGTATGAATACTTGCTGAAGGCACTTTACATGCAGATGCAAAGTATTTAGGACTGTGTGTTGGATCAAGAATCACACTGGATTTTTAATACTTCTTATAATAAAATCCTGTAACACTACTGTGTTTGAAGATGCTACTATTTCAATGTTTATGCATTTTCATTCTCATTGCTTTAATAACTCGGCTACCATGTTTAACACAATGGCTTACTCAAGCTGACATGAGAAAACAGAATATCACTTCGAGTAGACTTCTCTTGTGAATATTAGCAGATCTTTACAACATTTGTCAGCTTAAATCATGTTTCACACAAGTAGGTGCTTCTCCAGAACACACATCTGGTTTATCCTTGTACTATAATGACATAACAAGGGGAAATGTGAATACTTGAGGGTATGTGTGTGTTCTGTCTGTAATGTAAGGGTTAAAAAATTCACCTCACTGGAATCCAATTTATTGTCCAGTGTTACTGCCAACATTATATCCTTTAGATTTTCTCTGAATCACCATGGTAACTACAAGAGTCACTTAACTGAAAAGAACTGCCCATAAGGATCCATGTATATATATTGACTTCACCCTCTTGACCGCTCATTTAGTTTTTTTCACATTATAATCTTCTCTGTGAATTTTTTTGCAAGAGGCGGAAACATATTATCGAGGTGAAATCTATTCTTTGAGCAACAGGTGGCAATGAGAAAAGGCATGTTGTGAATCAAACAGCTGTCATATTTTTGCCACCACAGCTCCTGTACAGAGTGATAATGCATCTGCAGGCATTCATCATCACATCATCCCTGCAATTTCACTCACTTCATCACAGCTCAGCCCAGCCAGCTGACAGACAGAGAAGCTTTCAGACAGTCCCCGTTTCTGAAAAAATAAAGCAGCTTCTGTGCTTTGTTCCATAGAGATGAAAGCAGTAAAATAGCTTTCAGGGACAGTTTTGTTTGTTCTATGTCTTGAAATGTTCACTCTCAACTGACACCCTGTCGATTAAGTGTGCTTCTGAACATCCAAAAATGCTTCAAAGGTTTGCTGAACCACAGCAACAGTGACAGACAAAAAGGAATAAAATAACATTAAAAGCCCTTGAAGTGTAGTTTAATATCTCACCAGTGGAGATTTTGAGGGATGGAAACTTAGCATGAGGAATACTGATCAGTTTATTAGAGATTCAGGAAATGAGTTTGGAAAGGTAATGTATGTGAGGGTAATGCAAAATAAAGAGCAGCTAATAAAAACGTTTCGCTTTACGAAGTGGCACACTGGCAGTCCTTGTTCACTGAAGCGTCTCAGAGAAGGAGTGCTGATCTAGGATCACATCCTGCCCCCTCTTATTCATTATGATATAAAAGGCAGAACTCCTACTTTGATACGGTTTGTGAGTACAGGCCAAGTTGTACTCCCACTGACACAGATTAAGCCTGGTCTTGGACTAAAAAGCACACTCTCCATTGCCCGGGAAACTGGCCCTTAAGTGTTTACCTTGGCTACCTTGACAAAATTATGGTCATCAGATTACAGACACTTTTGAAAAACTAAATGATTATATCTTGGATTACTTTTAGATTCAGAAAGGATGTTTACGAGAGAAAAAAATACATGACAACTTTCTGTTTTCTCAATGACATTCAAATCAGTATTGAAAAAAGGTGCAAGTTGAAGTTTGTTCCACCTGAGAGAGTCCGACCACAAGTCAGAGACCACTATGATGACACACCTAATGATGACCACCAATCAGAGACCACTGTGATGACACACCAAATGCTTTTGATGGATCCTTTTTGTCTTCTTCTAATGCCGCTTAAAGGGAAAGTAATCCCAAAGTAACTGAGTAATCAGATTACTTTACTGAGTTTGGGTAATCCAAAAGTTATGTTGCTGATTACAATTTTAAACAGGTAACTAGTAACTGTAACAGATTACATTTAGAAAGTAACCTACCCAACCTTTGATTGTTTTTAATCCATCTGTTTTGCAAACCTGTGCTCTTTACTCTCTACCTCTTTCCTGGAGTGGGTATGCTTTCATAGTTAAACCTGCTGCTACATTCCCAAGAGAACTACCTCAGAATTGCCACTGCAATGAAACAGGCAATTATCTGTAATTATACTACTTGGTTCCTGTATCTTACCATATCAAAGACTCACTCACCCAGACATGATGTCTCTTTAATTTCATTTGAGTGGCATGGTATTAACATACACAATTTATTGTACTAACGTAATTACATTTTGTTATAAATTGTAAAAATAACAGAAAAAAAGAAAAAAAGCAATTTATTGATCAGTTTTTTTTTTTTTTCATCTTCAACTCAATCACCTGAGGTTTGTACCAATGCTTTTATATACACTGATAGACAGAATATTGTACACTATAGAACCATGTGGAGATCCGAAAATAGGTATAACAGTGTACTGTATATCAAATATAAAAAAGACACAAAGTTATCAAAAGGTGAAATGCCTGTCAGTGTCAGTAGACTAGTTTCACATATCCTCAATTTGACCTGGAATCACGCAACACTCACTGGGCCCAGTTGAGGGGAAAGGTATCATATCTAAGGATATTTCTTCTTCACATTCAAACTGCAGTATTTCAGGCAGGATAAGGTTTCTTTGGTTATGTGAAGTATCGGAGATAATGGAGACTTTGTCAAACGGTACGTCCAAGTCTTCACCGTGTGAGACCGTGGGCTGGCGTTGTGCACAGTGCGCAGAGGCAGTGATATTTGTGTCTCTCTGGAGCGTAGTGTCGTGGTGGTAAGACACCAACTCATTGCTGAAATTGACAGCTTCTACAGTAGAACTGGAACAGTATCTATTGCAGCCTAGAATGGTGGAGAATGCTTTTCTGAAATCAGCATTAAATGCGTATATGACTGGGTTTAACGATGAGTTGGCCCATCCAAACCACACAAAAATGTTAAAAGTGGCGTTACTTACACACAGGCGGTCACCAACATTGTTAATGTCACAAAAAGGAACTATGCAGTTGACCACGAAAAAAGGCAACCAGCAAAATACAAACACTCCCATAATGATAGAGAGTGTCTTTAAAACTTTCGTTTCTTTTTTGAAAGTTGTTTTTAAGGAGTTTGTTTGCTCGGTTGCTTGCTGATTGTTCTGTGCGTGTTCCACGGCTCTCTCCAACGATGATATTCTCCGGATCTGGGTTTGCGCAATCCGGTAGATCCGTGTGTAAGTGCCAACCATAATAACGACTGGAATGTAAAAACTTATCAAAGAGGAAGATATGGCATATGTGCTATTCAAGCTTGCGTTGCAGTCCACGATTTCATTAGTGTCGTTCACTGTTACATTTTCCTCCTCTGCTTTGTGCCAATTGAGCTGAACGGGAATGAAGGAGATCAGAATGGAGAGGGTCCATGCCACTCCGATCATAACGAAGGCAAACCTCTGGGTCATTTTACGTTCATATCGAAAAGGGCTCGAAATTGCCCAGTATCTGTCCATACTTATTATACAAAGATTGAGAATCGACGCGGTGGAGCACATGATGTCAAAAGCTATCCAGGTATCACAGAAGCTGCCGAAGATCCAGCATCCGGCCACCTCAGACATAGCTTTCCACGGCATCACAAGAACCGCCACGAATAGATCTGATACCGCCAAGGAGATTACAAAAAAGTTGGTGACTTTAGATCGAAGGTGTCTAAATTTGATCACCGCGGCGCACACGAGTGTATTCCCAAGAAGCGTTGAAACGATCAGGATGAACAGGACGCACCCGGTGAGCGCGCGGACGCTGCGCCCGGAGCTGTCCGTTTCAGCACCTGCGGTTTCCTTGTCAGATTTCTCCATTGACAACTAATTTCTGCACATATAAAAGTTTGCGTCTTCTACAGTTGGCGTTCAGCACACAGTGTTGGAGACCCCACTTGCGGATTTGGGCACTCACGCAGTAGCTATTTCTTAAGTTGCTTAATGTTTCTTTAAATATAGCATAGCTACATCATAAACAGTATGTGGGCCAATTTAAGAGGCTCAGTTATAAGAATCGCAGTTATTTTTCTTACTCTGATCCAGTAAAACATTGTCCATGGTCGTGAATAGGCGCACTGCACATAACCTATTGTGCACGATCGCGCCTTTTTTTGACAGTGAATGAGTGAATAGTCTCCCTCAGTGCTTGATGATAGCAATTAAGACCCTCCTCTTAACAATGAGGTATGACGAAAACATTTGAATGTTTTTTGATCAGGGGTAATACCATCAACAGTAGTAAATGCAGTTAATGACGGCCCATGATAGGGATTTACATGACATTTTAGTCATTTAACAGACGCTCTTATCCAGAGCGACTTACAGTTAGTGCATACATTATTATATTTTTTTTTCATACCGGCCCCCCGTGGGAATCGAACCCACATCCCTGCCGGCCATTCCCTCCCCTACCCTGGACGACGCTGGGCCAAATGTGCGCAGCCCCATGGGTCTCCAGGTCGCGGCCGGCTACAACAGAGCCTGGATTCGAACCAGGATCTCTAGTGGCACAGCTAGCACTGCAATGCAGTGCCTTAGACCACTGCGCCACTCGGGCGATAATATCAGTAGTCTCACGTCTAGGCAATTTCAGAGAAATTCGGAAATCAGACAAGAGAAACATCTATAGAATATATATATATTGATTATAGAAAATCTAAACAAAATCTATAATCAATCAGTTAGCTATTGAATGAATGCGGACATAATCTGCACTTTCAGTAGCCTATGGCATAGCCTCTTACTTAGATGCCTCTAAGCATCTAAATACAACGAATCAGTGCCCAAGGGGGTATTTCATTGGCGCTGTCCATGGTGCTGAAACTAAACGGGGCACTACAGGTACCCTGTGAAGTGAACTAAATTAAACTGTACTGTGTGATCAACTCTTTCCAGGTCTTAGCCTGCCACCATTGTTGTGAGTCCCTTTACAAAATACCTACGGGATACTTCATCCAAAAAACGTATGCTGAACGAACGAATCCTGAATACCTGCGCATTGTGCTGTTTAAAAAAAAACTAGTGTCGGATAAACCAGGCGTGTTATAGCCCCGTACCGACAGCAGGTGTCACCTCATCCCAGATTTTCAGTCTGCGTGCTGGGGGATTTGCGCTCCCCCCTACGTCATTGGAATCTCAAAATGGCTCCTGCTCCTGTTCACGGTCCAAGTGGGGACGGCTGCCGGTTTTTCTAACAGAAATTATACACGACCATACGACTGACATTCTCCCTTTTTCTGCCGCTGTCTCTCGAAATAGAAACCGTATTTTGATTGCGTCATCATCATGTAATTAGGGATACGCTGAGATCATGATAGGCATAGCCTACAAGGAACGACCGGGACCGAGCAATTGTAGCTGATCCAGCCACCACAGCGTTTTTGTTGTGGAGCAGTGGTGTGGGGAATGTGAATGACATGGAAAAGGCAGAGAATGGCTCTTTTCCACCGGCTTTGTCTGTGAACGAAAAGGAGACCAGTAGCACATCTCTCACCCAGCCACTGTCTGACGGTACCGCCGACGCCGCAGGTCCTCTCTCTAAACATGTCAACAGGGATGAAACGTGTTGGACTGACAGCGGGGAGTCGGGTGAAGCAGGAGAGGATGCCCGTTCCACAGTAGCGTGTGTACGTATAGGGAGTACGAAAATGCTCGATTTAATTACTGACAGCCCATCCGGTGGCACTGTAAGCAACTGTGTCATTCCAGAGCCAGGTAGCGACTCTGCTACAAACGGGTTTACTGGGTCAATAATGGTAGGCTCCAAGGCAGGGAGCTGCTCTACTATCACTGCAGTGAATCGAGAGGAAATGGACGGAAATGCTCTCCGGGGGATCTCACTGGCTGAGAAGAACAATGGTTGCTCTGCAGAAAGACGAGATGCCTGTGTGACAGCAGCTGAGGCAGTACAGTCATTGGCACACTCCTGGAATGGACAGCTTGAACAGAGGTGCACAGCAGCCTCCCGGACTGGTCCCGAGGGGCTCTCGAATGGGGACACAGTCTGTGTTAAACAGAGTCCTGTTAGCAGTGATGCTGTTATTAGACCACATATTAACCGAAGCACAACCCCTGACAAGGAGGTCAAAATGGCAAACGGGGGAGTATTGATAGGATACAGCAGCGCCAAGTTACACACAGAGACCGCAGGAGCAATTCTTTCTGATGGAGCTGCAACCTGTCTCTCTAACCCACAATGTGAAAAACTCTCCTCATCTGCAGTGAGTGCAAGGGAGGGCCATCACGAATCCTGCAATATCAGAGAGGAACCTGACAGAGCCGGGGCCCAGCCTAGAACACAAGCTAACGTGGCAGGAGAGCTATCTGATGGCGCTACTTCCAGTCTCACCTCTCAGGGTTTACCATCAAGCCCAGCACCAACGAAAGACCCCTGCGGTGTCAAACCAGACACCAGGCAGGTAGTCGAACCATCATCATCACCATCTGGTCACCCAGGAGGTGATCCATCCTCCAGACCCCATCCTCAGGCCCACAAGACCACCAGTCTGAGCTATGACTCCTCCAACATTCTCAGCCCAGGGGATGAGGATGAGGATGAGGATGGGGAGACCTTCATGGAGCTGGGGGTCCAAGGCCCCAGTGACCTCAGGTTCATGGACATCAGTCTGAGCTCCGGGAACACCTATGAGTCCAACAGACGTCAGTCCGCCCCAGGACATATAGGACTGAGTGTGGACTCCTCCGAACTGGCCTTACAGTCAAAAAGACCCGGCATCGCTGAGTATTTCGGCAGGTACATTTGTTGTTTTATTTGTGGTCTGAGGTTATTTGCAGGGTGACGAGATGATTTCTTGCAAGGACAAGAGCGGTACAAACTTTGTCACAGTCTGCTTACATCTTCACATTATGTTTGCATTAATACTGTGGATAGCCGCATTATTGCTGCAATATACACCTGTTACAACAGCAGTCACTGCCATTAACCATGCTCTCCTAGGGCGGCAGGTAGCTTAGTGGTTAAAAGTGTTCTGCCAGTAACCGAACGGTTGCTGGTTCTAATCTCCGAGCCGACTAGGTGAAAAATCTGCCGATGTGCCCTTGAGCAAGGCACTTAACCCAAAATTGCTCATGTAAGTCACTCTGGATAAGAGTGTCTGCTAAATGACAAAAAAAAAAAAAAAAAAAGTATTGTAATAGCACACCAGGACATAATGAACAAAACCGGAACTAGAACTAGGTCTCATTCAACATTTAGCGCACCTGGTGGAAACGGAGCCAGCTGCAGTGAATGCTGTAATATTGGTGTTCCCACAAGGACATCCCCTAGGTGGTTACACTTTACATTAAAGGGATACTTCTGGATTTTGGCAATGAAGCCCTTTATCTACTTCCCCGGAGTCAGATTAACCAGTGGATACCATTTTTATGTCTCTGCGTGCAGTTTGAAAACCTACAGTAGGTTATCTCTCCAGGAACAGGGTTGGAGAACCCTTCTTTAAGGTATAAACGATTTAGAAACAGTTCATTATTAGTTCATAGATCGTTTATAAATCTGTAATAAATACTTATAACATGATTGGTATCTATCATTTAGTAATGAACAGTTGTTAAACTACGTATAATTCCTTTATAAACCCTTTTGAGTACACCTTAATGTAAAGTGTTAACCCCTAGGCTTATAATCCCACATAGGATCAGGTGAAATTGATTCAATTGATGAAATAAGAGTGCCAGCAAATCACTCACTCAATATCAGTATGACTTATTAGTATGAATTATTGGCACCCTTGATAAAGATGAGAAAAACTCACTGTATAAAATAAACATATATTATCTGCCATTAAAAAAATAAAAATAAAAATATATATATATATATTATTTTATACTAATACAATTGCTCAGAGAAAGAGATTTGTTTAACAAGTAAGATTTATTTTTTATAAAAAAGATAGGGGTCAAAATTATTGGCACCCCTGTTTTCGATACTTTTCAATACCTCACTTTGTGAGGATAACGTCACTTAGCCTTTTTCTAAAATGTTTTAAGAGGGCAGTCCATAAACGCAGATGAAAGACCAAGGATCTGGAAATATTCTGTATGGAGAAATGGTTTAAGATCCCTCCCAATGTGTTTCTTCAATCTCATAAAACATTTTAGAAAAAGACTCAGTGCTGTTATCCTCACAAGGTGATCTATTGAAAGGGATTGAAAACAGCGGTGCCAATAATTCTGCTCCCTATCTAAAAAAATAAAATAAGTATTACTTGTTAAACAAAATCCCTTTCCCTGAGCAAATGTATAAAATAATATTAATTTATTATTAGGATACAATATAGCTCAGTATTTGTATTATTTATTTTATACAGTCTTATTGCTCCTCTTTATCAAGAGTGCCAATCATTTTGGACCTGACTCTATGTCAGATCTAAGAAATGATTCAGAGACTCAGAGAAACCTTAATTTCCCTGTTTTCTCAGTATGTCGACTCATCAAAACTGTTTCGCTGACCGGAGGAACAAAATAAAAGTGTGTCATCATTAATAATCGCCCACACATTGTTCTGTCTTTTCTGTCTGTTCAGGGGTATATTTTCCAAGAAACATATAGAGCCGAAGGGTCCGTCCCAGAATGTCCCTGGGTGGAAGCTGTTTGGAAAGGTCCCTGCCAGAGAGAGCCCTCCCAAGGACTCCAGGACCATACAGCAGGTTGGTACCCCGGGCCCGTATTCTTAAAGCATGTCAGATTAGGAGTGCTGATCTAGGATCCGTTTTGTCTTTTAAATCATAATAACTAGGATTTCATTGACATGGAGGACCTGGGTCCGTATACATCAAGCATCTCAGCGTTGGAGTGGTGATCTAGGATCAGGTCATCCCTGTCCATACAATCTTATTTGTTATTATTTGAAAGACAAAACTGATCCTAGAGGGGGACAAAAATAAACGTTGTTTTTACAGCTTTTAATTTGGAATATTCTACACACATTTTATATACATGGCACTTTTATTTATTATCATTGTAAAGCATGAAGTACGGTGAGGGAAAAAAGTATTTGATCCCCTGCTGATTTTGTAAATTTGCCCACTGACAAAGTCTATAGTTTGAATGGTAGGTTTATTTGAACAGTGAGAGACAGAATAACAACAAAAAAATCCAGAAAAACGCATGTCAAAAATGTTATAAATTGATTTGCATTTTAATGAGGGAAATAAGTATTTGACCCCTCTGCAAAACATTACTTAGGACTTGGTGGCAAAACCCTTGTTGGCAATCACAGAGGTCAGACATTTCTTATAGTTGGCCACCAGGTTTGCACACATCTCAGGAGGGATTTTGTCCCACTCCTCTTTGCAGATCTTCTCCAAGTCATTAAGGTTTCGAGCCTGACGTTTGGCAACTCGAACCTTCAGCTCCCTCCACAGATTTTCTATGGGATTAAGGTCTGGAGACTGGCTATGCCACTCCAGGATCTTAATGTGCTTCTTCTTGAGCCACTCCTTGCCTTGGCCGTGTGTTTTAAGTCATTGTCATGCTGGAATACCCATCCACAACCCATTTTCAATGCCCTGGCTGAGGGAAGGAGGTTCTCACCCAAGATTTGACGGTACATGGCCCCGTCCATCGTCCCTTTGATGCGGTGATGTTGTCCTGTCCCCTTAGCAGAAAAACACTCCCAAAGCATAATGTTTCCACCTCCATGTTTGACGGTGGGGATGGTGTTCTTGGCGTCATAGGCAGCATTCCTCCTCCTCCAAACACGGCGAGTTCAGTTGATGCCAAAGAGCTCGATTTTGGTCTCATCTGACCACAACACTTTCACCCAGTTCTCCTCTGAATCATTCAGATGTTCATTGGCAAACTTCAGACAGGCCTGTATATGTGCTTTCTTGAGCAGGGGGACCTTGCGGCCGCTGCAGGATTTCAGTCCTTCACGGCGTAGTGTGTTACCAATTGTTTTCTTGGTGACTATGGTCCCAGCTGCCTTGAGATCATTGACAAGATCCTCCCGTGTAGTTCTGGGCTGATTCCTCACCGTTCTCATGATCATTGCAACTCCACAAGGTGAGATCTTGCATGGAGCCCCAGGCCGAAGGAGATTGACAGTTATTTTGTTTTTCTTCCATTTGTGAATAATCGCACCAACTGTTGTCACCTTCTCACCAAGCTGCTTGGCGATGGTCTTGTAGCCCATTACAGCCTTGTTTAGGTCTACAATCTTGTCCCTGACATCCTTGGAGAGCTCTTTGGTCTTGGCCATGGTGGAGAGTTTGGAATCTGATTGATTGATTGCTTCTGTGGACAGGTGTCTTTTATACAGGTAACAAGCTGAGATTAGGAGCACTCCCTTTAAGAGTGTGCTCTAATCTCAGCTCGTTACCTGTATAAAAGACACCTGGGAGCCAGAAATCTTTCTGATTGAGAGGGGGTCAAATACTTATGTCCCTCATTAAAATGCAAATCAATTTATTACATTTTAGTCATTTAGCAGACGCTCTTATCCAGAGCAACTTACAGTTAGTGAATACATTTTTTATACTAGCCCCCCGTGGGAAACGAACCCACAACCCTGGCGTTGCAAACGCCATGCTCTATCAACTGAGCTACATGCCTGCCGGCCATTCCCTCCCCTACCCTGGACGACGCTGGGCCAATTGTGCGCCGCCCATGAGTCTCCCGGTCATGGCCGGCTGCGACAGAGCCTGGATTCGAACCAGGATCTCTAGTGGCACAGTTAGCACTGCGATGTGGCGCCTTAGACCACTGCGCCACTCAGGAGACATGAGTGAGATTAGGAGCACTCCCTTTAAGAGTGTGTTCCTAAAAGACACCTGGGAGCCAGAAATCTTTCTGATTGAGAGGGGGTCAAATACTTATTTCCCCCATTAAAATGCAAATCAATTTATAACATTTTTGACATGCGTTTTTCTGGATTTTTTTGTTGTTATTCTGTCTCTCACTGTTCAAATAAACCTACCATTAAAATTATAGACTGATCATGTCTTTGTCAGTGGGCAAACGTACAAAATCAGCAGGGGATCAAATACTTTTTTCCCTCACTGTAGTTACATAGCAAGAATAAAGTAATTTGATATTTTGATATACATTACATCTAGATAGATGGTACTTATACATGATACATTGTGTTTTCAGTCACAACTATTATAGAACATTAGCTTTTAAACCCACCCCTCAGCTACTCTCAGTCCATCCCACCTATCTCTGTAAACTGCCCTCTTATGATTTCCATGTGCCATATATATTTCAACTGTGCTGTGACGTTTCACATAAATTCTGAAACTGTCTAATCGCATAGTATCTACAGATTGTAAGTTAAAGATAAATATTTTTACTAAAAGTATTATTATATTGTTGATTGATTGACTATGGTTTTCCAAATCTCCCAACAGTGCTATTTGTAGGGTTAATTTTAGATAAATGTTTAGATTTTTCAGCTATTCCTGAACCTGTGACCAGAAACAAGCTTCATAGTGATCTAATGATTCTGTCTCTTTGTAGCTAAACCTGCAGAGCTGAGAGGGTTGTATGCCCCATATACATAACATTCTGTTTGTGGCAAGAATTTTGTATAATAATTTAAATGGAAAAACTCTTAAATTTTGAATCAATCGTTGTGCTCTGAGAAGCTTTTTGAATGCAGGCTCTGATGTCACTGTGCTCCTACATCTACAGTAGTGATTCACTAACCTATTAACTGACCGTATAACTTCCTGGACAGTATTGTGTACCGGAGAGAACACTGTTGAATGCAATGAGCTCAATATTTAGCTTAGATCATTTTCCCCACGTACTTCATCCCTATTCATCAGGGTTATGTCAGCCTTACATACCTAACCTCACTTTGTTAACATACATCGTTTAAAGCTTTAAAGAAAGTCAAGAACTACCGCTATTTAATCTAAAATCAAGTAATTTACACCCCTTCTGTTCAACTCCTTCACCAACGATACATTGCAGCCCTTTGTTTTGTTGTATCACATGAATCATTAGTTTAATTGCAGCCTTGTACAATATGTAACGCCACAGCATAACAATCACTCCCTAGGCTCTATTCTCACAATACCAATCTGACCAGGTTGCAAACTGATAGCAACTCACTCTCACAGCTCAAGTCAATTCTTTATATCGTTCCATCTGTGAATCCTGTAATAGAGCATCTTGTAATGATGACATCAGAGCTTATAGATAAGTGTGGCAAAGGCTGTAGTCAGTCTGTACTTGGCCTACTCCTTCCCAACACTTGACAAGAGAGAGTAGGGCGTGGTAGGAGTAGGGTTCAGGTCCTCCATGTTGGAGGCTGGCAGGCCACTACAGCTGTTGAGTGTGTATGCTCCAGCTGGCGCTGTGCCTGGGGCTGGCAGGCTGCCTGGCTGGGTAAGGAGCTGGTCTTACTCAAGTGGTATGCCTCTTGCCTGCTGCCTGCTGTGTTGAGCCTCGGCTGGGCTTGAATTATGCCCATCTCCTAGCCTCAACCGTGAGGCTTGTCTCCTGCCCTTAGCCCCTAGCTCTGTCATTCCTCTCCCTCTCTCTCCCTCTCTACCTCCCCCACTCTACCCTGCAGGTACTGATCTGTCTCCACACTCGTCGGAGGCAATAATGCATGTTTTCATGCCTGGATGGAAACAGACACTAAAGCCAATTTTTCCCTTCACTGGATTAGTTGTGCACTCAACTCTAGGACTGTATAACTGCAGACAAGGATGAGAGCATTTATATGCCTCACTACTGAGATTATGACTAGACAAGAGTGATCTCATCTAGAGTAAGCTACAGAGGTTGGAGCAGGGATCTACACTCTTAGAAAAAAGGGTTCCAAAAGGGTTCTTCGGCTGTCACCATAGGATAACCCTTTTTGGTTCCAAGTAGAACTCTTTTGGGTTCCATGTAGAACCATCTGTGGAAAGGGTTCTACATGGAACTCAAAAGGGTTCTACCTGGAACAAAAAGGGTTCTACCTGGAACCAAAAAGGGTTCTTTAAAGGGTTCTCCTATGGGGACAGCCGAAGAACCGTTTTAGGTTCTAGATAGCATCTTTTTTTCTAAGAGTGTAAATGTCAGAAGGTCCATCCGTAATGTGTTCCACAAATGTGCAGTACAAAAACTCGGAAGATGGGAAGATTATTCATGCAGTTATCCTACATGCAGGGGGAGGGAGGGACTGAGTTGGATCTCCAACAGAGGCATTTTCAATAAAGTTGACTATCTTCTTAACCATAGCCAAAGGCCAAAGATGCTTATGTGGATTGGAAGTGTACTGAAGTACTTGAAGAAAAAAAAAAATCTTTTGGAGTTGTTTTTGGAGGGATTGAGCTATTTAACTCTGAGTGCAAACTCTGTTCTTCTTTCATCAGGAGAGTATTCCTGGTGGTCTCACGTCTGTGTCCGCACCCAATCTCTTAAGCGAAGGGGTATGGACTTTCTCAAGTTTCCTTTTCAGTCATCTTCTCAATCTCCTATCTGCATGGGGCTGCCAAGCAACCATTTCCATTGAACATCCAACTCATGTCCATGCCAACCCTAGCACTGACAGGGGAGGGGAAATGCATTTTAGAAAAAGAAAAAAAAAGGAATCATTCATCGCAGATTCTTCAACAATACCAAGGTCTCTGAGACTCTTGCCATAGGTCCAGCAGCTCAGTCTCTGTGGCTCAAAATGTTGTAATCCAAAGTATGACTGTATTTTTTCCAGTTGTCCTAACATACAGTACGTGCGACCACATGTTTCTCTAGTGTAATAGATCTATTCGGTATCGATTGTATTCCTTGTATTCCTTATCTGGGAATGTTAGGAATTTTGGTTTACCTTACACTGGTATATTTTACTTCAGGATTATGAATACACAGTTGATTACGTGATTGTATATACACTTTGACATTACAAGTGGTCCCAGAGTTCTATCTGCTTCTCTGCTATACCATTTGGGATTATATAGCGGTAGCCTTACGCTAAAAATGCATGGGTGTTGGTTATACACAGTTCATCTCTGACTTTTCTTAGAACTATAGGACAGCAGCAATACATTTGGAGAAAGAGCTGTGACTATTTCTAAATTTGTACTATGGGGGGCTGTTCTTCTTCACTGGTGTTGGTAAATCTCACTCTCCTTAGATGGCACTCCCCTCCCCTGTCCCTACCAGACATTTCCTCTGATAGCCCCCGGTGTAACTGCACCAATAAATTCCTTGAAGGAGCCACAGCCACAACACAAGACAATGTAGCCATTGACATCCATACAGAAGCAGTTTCATGCATCGTGAAAGGTCAAAGGTGAGACTTTGTGTAGTGGAGGTGAGGGCTGTATTGTATTGTGTAGTGGAGGTGAGGGCTGTATGGTCACTAAGTCTACTAGATACTCAATGTATCAACTCGCACGAAACAAACCCATTGGATATCAGTGGCGTCATGTACAGCAACTGAACATAAAGTAATTCATTCAACAGGCTCTGATGCATTAGGCATGGCTAGGTGTTTATTGACCCCCTCTAGAAATGAGTTATATGATGAACACCCTGAGGATGCTCTCTCTCTCTCCACAGTCATCAACAACCATCACACTCCTCAGTCCCCCCATTTTTTTCTCTCTCTCTCTTTCTCTCTCTCTCGCTCTCTCTGCCTGCCTGCCAGTATGGGCTTTGTGATGTCCATCATCCGGTCAGATGATCCTGTCACCCCTCGCGACTAACCCCACTCTATCTTTCCTTCCTTTCAAATGGAAACCCGGAAGTCTAGTTGGGCTAGTTGACATGCATGTATTAGGGCTGTGTTTCCTAGTTGCTATGGAGATTCAGGTTTTGATGTATCTGCAGGAGTACGAGGCCAGGGCGGGCAAGGCGGGGTCTGGGGGAACGTCAGCTGGGACGTCCCCTACTCAGCCTCAACATGGCCGGAGGAAGAACCTGGACTTTGAGCCACTGTCCACCACAGCTCTTATACTGGAGGACAGGCCTTCGTAAGTCCACACTATCTCTCCTCTTTTCTCTCTCTACTTCTATTTCTTTCTGTTCCTCTATTCCTCTCTTCTAGTGTATTATGCCCCCCAGTTCTTATGCCCCCAAGGGCAGAATTTGTTGTTTTGAGATCTGGAGCCAAATTACTAACACACATTACATTCTTTGCAACTAGGCTCAGGCCAGGGTGTGGTGTCTATTAAGAACACAGTAAGAAACACAGCGTCCAGAGACGAGTGGTGTTGTGTTTTTCCTAGTGGGTCTCCTTGGTCACCTCAGCTGCTCTCTCTGATCCAAGACCTCAGGCCCTCATTAACAATAGATACAGTGTATGAAATATGAGTGTGTTGTCTGAACCATGACAAACACACTGTCTGCAAGGCAATGTGTTAAACTTGACTAAAAGTAGCCATTTTGTGTCCTCAGTTGCTGTGATATGCACGGATTATGGTGAAACTGACTGACACTGTGTCGCCTCTCCTCTTGTCTTTCTGCAGGAACCTTCCTGCCAAGTCTGTGGAGGAGGCCCAGCGTCACCGCCAGGAGTATGACGAGATGGTGGCCGAGGCCAAGAAGAGAGGTACTGTTACTGCACTGTCTGCCTCCTCAGAGCTGTGGAATGGCGGTCAGCAGCATCTGGCCTGTCCACTGTACAGATCTCCAGATGGCACTAAGCTCAATCTGTCTGTTGTAGCTGTTGCACATACTTTGTAACTTTACATCATGATACAAATTGTAAAGCATTATACAAATTATTATAAAGCATTTATAAGCATCTGTTAACATCTATAAGCATGTATAATGGCTTATTCATTGAAGTTATTGTAAAGTGTAACCAAAGGATTTGTGCCCCACTCCCCACAGAGTTAAAGGAGGCCCAGAGGAAGAGGAAAGAGGTGAAGGAGAGGTTTAAGCAGGAGGACAGCATCGCCAACGCCATGGTGGTCTGGAACAACGACATCCTGCCCAACTGGGACAACATGTGAGTTAGCTAGCTAGCCACTTCCTGCTAAACAACTCTCCACTGGCACGGAGCAGCCATGGACACTATCCAGTCAGGCAGGCAGTCAGTCAGTCAGTACAATATTCATTCAGTTACTCAGTTAGTCAGTTATTCTGCCAGTCAGCCAGCCAGACAGTCAGTCAGTGAGCCAGTCAGTAACTCGGTCAGTCAGTCTGTGAACCAGTCAGTCAGTAGTCAGTCAGTCAGTCAGTAAACCAGTCAGTCAGTCAGTAGTCTGTCAGTCAGTCAGTAAACCAGTCAGTCAGTCAGTAGTCAGTCAGTCAGTCAGTAAACCAGTCAGTCAGTCAGTAGTCTGTCAGTCAGTCAGTAGTCTGTCAGTCAGTCAGTAGTCAGTCAGTCAGTCAGTAGTCAGTCAGTCAGTCAGTAGCCAGTCAGTAACTCGGTCAGTCAGTCTGTGAACCAGTCAGTCAGTCTGTGAACCAGTCAGTCAGTAAACCAGTCAGTCAATCAGTAGTCAGTCAGTCAGTCAGTAAACCAGTCAGTCAGTCAGTAGTCAGTCAGTCAGGGCTCCCATGTGCAGTAGGCCCATGCCAGTCTGTTTGTGTCCCCATGTAGGTGTAACACTCGGCGGGTGAGAGAGCTGTGGTGGCAGGGCTTGCCCCCCAACGTCAGAGGAAAGGTCTGGAGCCTGGCCATCGGCAACGAGCTCAACATCACCCCAGGTATGTATCGTGTTTCAATAGTCAGAACTCATAGAACTCCCATCATACAGTGCCTTGCAAAAGTATTCATCCCCCTTGGCGTTTTTCCTATTTTGTTGCATTACAACCTGTAATTTAAATTGATTTTTATTTGGATTTCATGTAATGGACATACACAAAATAGTCCAAATTGGTGAAGTGAAATTTAAAAAATAACTTGTTTCAAAAAATTCTTTAAAATAAATAATGGAAAAGTGGTGCGTGCATATGTATTCACCCCCTTTGCTATGAAGCGCCTAAATAAGAGGTGGTGCAACCAATTACCTTCAGAAGTCACATAATTAGTTAAATAAAGTCCACCTGTGTGCAATCTAAGCGTCACATGATCTCAGTATATATACACCTGTTCTGAAAGGCCCCAGAGTCTGCAACACCACTAAGCAAGGGGCACCACCAAGCAAGCGGCACCATGAAGACCAAGGAGCTCTCCAAACAGGTCAGGGACAAAGTTGTGGAGAAGTACGGATCAGGGTTATAAAAAAATATCAGAAACTTTGAACATCTCACGGAGCACCATTAAATCCATTATTAAAAAATGGAAAGAATATGGCACCACAACAAACCTGACAAGAGAGGGCCGCCCACCAAAACTCACGGACCAGGCATGGAGGGCATTAATCAGAGAGGCAACAAAGAGACCAAAGAGAACCCTGAAGGAGCTGCAAAGTTCCACAGCGGAGATTGGAGTATCTGTCCATAGGACCACTTTAAGCCGTACACTCCACAGAGCTGGGCTTTACGGAAGAGTGGCCAGAAAAAAAGCCATTGCTTAAAGAAAAAAATAAGCAAACACGTTTGGTGTTCGCCAAAAGCCATGTGGGAGACTCCCCAAACATATGGAAGAAGGTACTCTGGTCAGATGAGACTAAAATTGAGCTTTTTGGCCATCAAGGATAACGCTATTTCTGGCGCAAACCCAACACCTCTCATCACCCCAAGAACACCATCCCCACAGTGAAGCATGGAGGTGGCAGCATCATGCGGTGGGGATGTTTTCCATCGGCAGGGACTGGGAAACTGGTCAGAATTGAAGGAATGATGGATGGCGCTAAATACAGAGAAATTCTTGAGGGAAACCTGTTTCAGTCTTCCAGAGATTTGAGACTGGGACGGAGGTTCACCTTCCAGCAGGACAATGGACGCTCCAGTTTTCTGTTTTTTTGTCTTATTTCTTGTAGGTTTCACAATAAAAAATATTTAGCATCTTCAAAGTGGTAGGCATGTTGTTTATATCAAATGATACAAACCCCCAAAAAATGCATTTTAATTCCAGGTTGTAAGGCAAAAAATAGGAAAAATGCCAAGGGGGGTGAATAATTTCGCAAGCCACTGTAATTGTGTATTCCAATTGGCATGCCAAAATATGATTTGCCTTCAGAATAAGATATACAACGTGAAGGATGTCATGTACAGTTGAAGTCGGAAGTTTACATACACTTAGATTGGCGTCATTAAAACTTGTTTTTCAACCACTCCACAAATGTCTTGTTAACAAACTATAGTTTTGGCAAGTTGGTTAGGACATCTACTTTGTGCATGACACAAGTCATTTTTCCAACAATTGTTTACAGACAGATTATTTCACTTATAATTTCACTTTATCACAATTCCAGTGCGTCAGAAGTTTACATACAGTAAATTGACTGTGCCTTTAAACAGCTTGGAAAATTCCAGAAAATGATGTCATGGCTTTAGAAGCTTCTGATAGGCTAATTTACATAATTTGAGTCAATTGGAGGTGTACCTGTGGATGTATTTCAAGGCCTACCTTCAAACTCAGTGCCTCTTTGCTTGACATCATGGGAAAATCAAAAGAAATCAGCCAAGACCTCAGAAAAAAAATTGTAGACCTCCACAAGTCTGGTTCATCATTGGGAGCAATTTCCAAACGCCTGAAGGTACCACGTTCATCTGTACAAACAATAGTACGCAAGTATAAACACCATGGGACCACGCAGCCGTCATACCGCTCAGGAAGGAGACGTGCTCTGTCTCCTAGAGATAAACGTACTTTGGTGCGAAAAGTGCAAATCAATCCCAGAACAACAGCAAAGGACCTTGTGAAGATGCTGGAGGAAACAGGTACAAAGGTATCTATATCTACAGTAAAACAAGTCCTATATCGACATAACCTGAAAGGCCGCTCAGCAAGGAAGAAGCCACTGCTCCAAAACAGTCATAAAAAAGCCAGACTACGGTTTGCAACTGCACATGGGGACAAAGATCGTACTTTTTGGAGAAATGTCCTCTGGTCTGATGAAACAAAAATAGAACTGTTTGGCCATAATGACCATCGTTATGTTTGGAGGAAAAAGGGGGGCGCTTGCAAGCAGAAGAACAACATCCCAACCTTGAAGCATGGGGGTGGCAGCATCATGCTGTGGGGGTGCTTTGCTGCAGGAGGGACTGGTGCACTTCACAAAATAGATGGCATCATGAGGAAGGAAAATTATGTGGATATATTGAAGCAACATCTCAAGACATCAGTCAGGAAGTTAAAGCTTGGTGGCAAATGGGTCTTCCAAATGGACAATGACCCCAAGCATACTTCCAAAGTTGTGGCAAAATGACTTAAGGACAACAAAGTCAAGGTATTGGAGTGGCCATCACAAAGCCCTGACGTCAATCCTATAGAACATTTGTGGGCAGAACTGAAAAAGCGTGTGCGAGCAAGGAGGCCTACAAACCTGACTCAGTTACACCAGCTCTGTCAGGAGGAATGGGCCAAAATTCATCCAACTTATTGTGGGAATTTGTGGAAGGCTACCCGAAACGTTTGACCCAAGTTAAACAATTTAAAGACAATGCTACTGAATACTAATTGAGTGTATGTAAACGTCTGACCCACTGGGAATGTGATGAAAGAAATAAAAGCTGATAAAAATCATTCTCTCTACTATTATTCTGACATTTCACATTCTTAAAATAAAGTGGTGATCCTAACTGACCTAAGACAGGGAATTTTTACTAGGATTAAATGTCAGGAATTGTGAAAAACTGAGTTTAAATGTATTTGGCTAAGGTGTATGTAAACTTCCGACTTCAACTGTACAGACATTAAAATGTATACTTGTAAAAATGTAGTGCCATATTGTTTGTTTTCTAACGAAGCAACACTTGCACCTCTTTCAGTTGGAATAGATTTACCAGCCTGTTGTGTATGTAGTGGAAGGAATTTGTGTATGTCAAGGCCGACTGGTTTTACTGCCAGGAAGTGCCTTTGTGGTTGACACAAAAATGCATAATAGACGTCTCAGCTGGAGGACCCACCGCCTGACTCATTTTGAGAGATCTTCTTTAATTTCCCCCATTTATTTTCCTCCCTTCTCTACAGAGCTGTACGACATCTTCCTCTCCAGAGCCAAGGAGAGATGGAGGAGTTTCAGTGAGACGGGTTCAGAGACAGAGGCTGACGGTACGTCTGAGATGGGGGGTGAAGGGAGTGGGGAGGGAGGTCCTCACGGGGCAACACTGTGAATTTCAGACACACACACCATATTGAGGACTGTCAGACCCTAGACTCATCCATTATCCCCTCTTCCTATCATGGCACAAACAACGTTACAGAGAGGTCGAACCAGTAGGAGATCAGTTTATTTTAGTAAACTGAAATGATAAAGTTGGTCCTTTCGTTAATAATCTGTTTGTATTTCGATTCTAGATGGGGCATCGCTGGCAGACAGAGAGTCCAGTCTGGACCTGATCAAGCTGGACATATCCCGCACATTCCCCCCTCTTTTTATCTTCCAGAAGGTACAGTACATCTCTTACCCCACTACTGTGTATGTGTGTGTGCTCAATGTCATCCTCTGATTGTCTTCTACCACAGGGTGGGCCATATCATGATCTCCTCCACAGTGTGCTGGGGGCCTACACCTGTTACAGACCTGACGTGGGATATGTGAGTAACACTTCAAAACAGCAGTCTAGGTCCTTATTTTATGCCATACTGTACATGCGGTGATTGTGAACTAAAATGGTGGTTCTGTTCTCTCAGGTCCAGGGCATGTCCTTCATAGCTGCAGTATTAATCCTCAACCTGGAGGAAGCTGATGCCTTCATTGCCTTCGCTAACCTGCTCAACAAGCCCTGCCAGCTGGCCTTCTTCAGAGTGGACCATGATCTGGTGAGGCCTACTTCCACAGTGAAAAACTGTCCTCTCTAAAACTAATTTAAAGGGATAGTTCACCCAAATGACAAAATGACATATTGGTTTCATTACCCTGTAAGCAGTCTATGGACAAGGTATGGCAGCAATCCATGCTTTGGTTTAGTTTCCCTGGCACTGTTTCCACATGCTAACGTTTTAGCATTTGTGGCACAAATCCCATTCAAGTCATGGGACTGATATTAGCATTTTTCGCACATCATGTTCATATCATCTATAAGTGACTTTGTTGAGTTTCACAATCCATTTTAGAAACTTTTGGATAATTTGGGCATGATGCACGATTATCCCGTTAACAGTACTGAATTAGTGGTCCCTGAATCTCTCTCTGCCCATTTTCCCCTCTAGATGCTGAAATACTTTGCTGCGTTCGAGGTGTTCTTTGAAGAGAACCTCCCAAGACTGTTTAACCACTTCCAGAGCTCCAACCTCACCCCAGATCTCTATCTCATAGACTGGTGAGCAACTATGGGATCTCTATGAAAATGTGAAAGCATGTAGCAGTTCTGTGTTAGTGTGGCCTTCAAGCTGTTATCTCATAGTTTTAACCCCAGCCATGCTGTCAGTTCATTATTCACAGTTATCAGAGCACAGCTGCTGCATGCTGTAAGATTAACTTATCTGCTTTCCCCATTCCGCTAACTGCCATTTTTGACCTGTGTGTGTCTGTCTGTGTCTGTTTACAGGATCTTCACTCTGTACAGTAAGTCGTTGCCGTTGGACGTGGCATGTCGTGTGTGGGACGTGTTCTGTCGTGACGGCGAGGAGTTCCTGTTCCGGACGGGCCTAGGGATCCTGCGTCTCTATGAGGACGTGCTCCTACAGATGGATTTCATCCACAGCGCACAGTTCCTGACACGCCTCCCAGAGGATATAGGCTCTGATAGGCTGTTCGCCTGCATCGCAGCCACGCCCATGCTCAACGGAAACAGGAAATGGTTCCAGGTCAGTTCCTCTAAACATAAGAAGACAGGGAAGTGAGAAAATGGACACGTTTGCACCAAGTGACAATACATATGTAAGAATATTATTATGTGGTTAGGTTGAAGGCATTTCTAGAGTCTATTGTGTGAACTGGGACATGCTCCCAGAATTCCTCACAAATATCCTGTAATTATGTCCAGTCTCTGGTGTGCCCCGTCATGTGTGACACTGGTGTGACCAGGAGCGGTTTGGGAATGACACGTCACTCAAGACACTGCAATGTAAAATAATTCAGGTTATATTTGCCACCTTTATCATAGATTCACACTTGTTGGTTCCTACAATTCATATACCACAGCACCTGCAGAGGTGAATGTATGTCAGTTAAAGAAATACATAAGAAAGAACCCATATGATAGTCTGCCTTTTTGTGGAAATGCAGCACCACCTACAGGTATGTATTGTGGATGCCTAAAAAGAACGATCAGTTGCAGTTTTATATTGAGATTTGTTCTTCCTCTCCTCTCCAGGTTTTTAATGCATTGATAAAGGAGAACAAGGACATGGACAGGAATTGCAGCCAAGCACTGAAGAGTTCATGATTCAGCCGTGGAACATTTTAATGATCACGTTCCTCTCTTTAATTGAGAGGCTTTGATCACATTAGAGTCATCATGGTAAATGGACTTTAAAGAATGACGTCATACTTGAAGATGGAGGCCTCGGACACCATTGCCAGTTTGATTGAATTGAGAGTATTTATGGTAGTATACCATGAACATATGATGACATACTGTAGGTAGATGTGATATATTGGGTCTGTCTAATTGCTCCTGTAAGTCGCTCTGGATAAGAGCGTCTGCTAAATGACTAAAATGTAAATGTAAATGTCTAGTCCTATCAGAAAGGTATGGAGTTTCTTAGATTGAGTGAGGCCCTTTGTTACACCTGTGGATTGTATCTCACTAACATTACAAGATATTTAATGAAAGTGCACCTCCAAGCATAGATATATTTATATGACTTAATTCATCCAAGCCAATATTACAACATAGAAGGAAAATTAGGAAATAATTAAAACAGTGACAGAGCCCTTCCGTTTCTTAAGTGTCTGAAGCTTGACATCGAATAGTTTAACTAAACTACCAGTAATAGGTTTTCATTAGTGAGCAGTGAGCAATTGTTTCCGAAAGACTCATAGGAATTGCAATAGAGAAAATGTGTGACGTGTGGCACTAGCCCATTATTAGACTAAAGGAGCCTACTGTTACTCCTTAGTCCAAGGACCTTAAATGTTCTGTTTAAAGGGCGAATTGACTCTGGAAGACAAAACAGCCAAATACTCGGCATCTAAACATGAATCGATTCTCAATTGCGGTACGGTTCTAGAAACATAAATCCCTCTCCTTTCATATCACATCAAAAGAATTTTACAAATGCAAAAAACACACTGGGTTTAACACAGTTGCAGCCGACAGTATTTTTCAGTGACAACACGTTTGTGGCCTCTGTCTTCCGTTTACACACAGGTGTTCGGAGACGCAGAGAGATAATTAACACAGGTGGTCCACTCTGTCTTCCGTCTGTTTTCTGTAAACAAGCACTGTAACGTGGAAATATGGCCGTGTGGGAACCCTAACCCTATAAAGGTGTATATCAATTTAACCTTTTGTTTTTGTTTAATTCAAAAGGCACTCGCACATCTGAGCTATCTTTGTTGCAGGTGCATGGTAACAGTCGAATAAGATGAGAAAAAATAAGAAACCCGCATACTGCTCTTGCTAGGATCACTGCTCTTTATTAAGTTAGATTTACAAAGGCCTTGAGGCCGATACGTAAAGCTAGATTAATAAAGAGCAGTGATACTAGCAAGAGCAGTGTTCGGGTTTCTTCTTTTTTCTCAACCTTTTGTTTTTTGAAAATTAGGTCCTTATGCTTCCAAAATCGTACCATAAGCGATGCGTGTTAATGTTCAGACCGAACGTTGCGTCTCTTAACAAAACCCCCTACAGAAGACGCCTTCGTCCAATGACCCTGTGTAATGTAATGGAACTGAGAGTCATGATCAAGGGCTTGTGTGCCACATGAGGTTTCAGTGTTTTGCTTTTGGGCTGGATGAATCCACAGTGAAGCTATTATATTGTTGTGAATTAAACAGAAATGAGACACCTTTTCACCTATTCATGAAACATAATTCACTTTTAAAACTTGGTCTTGTTGGTGATGTTGCTCACATCTATTTTTACTTTACATTTGACCAAACACTTATGTTGAGGTCCAACATATTTTATCATCAATGCTGTAGTTCATGGTGCTACAGTACATTTTTCACATCTGATTATGTATATTGTTTCTTATGCTCTCTCTATTGTACAGTTTTCATACTGCGTACTAAGAACAATTGTAAATATATTTTAAATGAATTCAAAAGTGCCTCTGTGATACTGTATCAGACCAGAAGTTATGAATTATGTAAATAAACCAAAGAGATGATTATTCCAAGATGGTCAACAGTTTTTCCTGACCACCACACCTAAGCACACCAGTCCTCCCAACCAGTACGTGGCGGTGTTTTCAAATCAATATGAAGAGATCACCGTTTACTTCAATGATCTTCACCGACGCCTAGCTAGTAGAAAATAAATACTTCCGGTAAAGGAAAGAAACACGTGTGGCAATATTTTACAGTTTATATTATAATAATCAACGTTATACTAGTTATTTTATATCGATTCAAACAGGCACTCCATCTTTTTAAAATAAGTCCTTTACGATGGCTCCGGTAAGTAAATATTGTTATAGATGGATAGCTAAATAGTAGCTAACGCTAGCTGAATTGCTTGCCGTAACTAGCTAGCTAAGTAGCTATCTAGAACGTCTGTGCAGTTTCTCATTTTGTCAGCATTCAATGGCTTTAATTTACGCTGAACATTTTGTGTACTAATGTAATGTTACTCACCATTATTATAATGCAAACTATAACATCCACATCAATATCAAACGTCACATTGCTAGACATGCATTCACTAGACATGCATTCAGCTAGCTAGTGACTGTTAAATCCCAGTTCAACACCCAAGTTGTTCATATGAATACAAAGCACTGACGACCTTTTGTCATCAACAGCCAAGGAGCAAGAAGAGGAAGCCGAGCTTTCGCAGGCTGCTGAAGACGAGCAACGTGAAGCTTGACAACAAGCTGAAGAACCGTCAGTTCAAGAAGGAGAGCACCGACAAGAAACACCGCAAGGAGCAGAAGAAGCTCCGGGCAGCTATCAAAGATGCGGTGTTGAAGACCCCCCTCCCCCTGGAGCGCTACAAGAAGAGGCCAGGTGTGTGCAGCATGACTACCCATCCATACAGTAGTATAGCCTAACATCTAGACCCTGCCATCTTGCGCTCAAGCTGAATGATGCACTGTTTACAATGCACTGTTCCACACTATGGCACCAACATAATTCCCTAACCTATATAAAGTGATATTTTGTTTTTGAGAGTCCTGTTTGGTGGCGTTGATTACATGTCCCTGTCTTGTGTCTGTTACAGAGGATGAAGAGGAGGAGGAGTTTGTAGAGTCCCTGCCAATAGACATGATGGATGAAGATGACCTGGAGCAGATTAAGGCCATGGCTCAGAAAGCCTCCTTCCTCACCAGAGACCTGTCATCGAGGTAATGACAAGCGATGGGGGAAATTACACAGTCCATACTGTATTTTCACCCACATACAGCCAGTCAGGATTTCTTTATAGTGTGATGTACCATCTGTCTATTCATTTCATGTACATCCCATCACCAGTAGATCATAGCAAAGTGCACACATGGTGAAATGTATAGCTATAGGTAACTGCCAAAATAAAGGAAACAGGGCATTGGGCCACCGTGAGCCAGAAAAGCTTTAATGCACCTTGGTATAGATTCTACAAGTGTCTGGAACTCTATTGGAGGGATGCCATACCATTTTCCCATGAGAAATTCCATTGTTTGGTGTTTTGTTGATGGTGGTGGAAACCGTTGTCTCAGGCGCCGCTCCAGAATCTCCCATAAGTGTTCAATTGAGTTGAGATCTGGTGACTGAGACGGCCATGGCATATGGTTTACATCGTTTTCATGCTCATCAACCATTCAGTGACCACTCGTGCCCTTTGGATAGGGGAAATGACATCCTATGGGGGCATAGCCATGGTATCCAAAATAATGGCCTGCCCAGCATTTTTATACATGTACCTAACCATGATATCCGTATAGTCTAAATATGTTTGAAAGCAAAACATTTTTGGGGACACTTCAATAGAGAGAGAGAGAGAGAGACCAACTTGGGCAAGTTAAACAAACTTGTTGCTGCCATAGGTTATCTATCATACCATCTGGTAGTGCCTGTCTTGACTGCATCATATCATTGTAAAGAAGCTAGCTAGCTAAAATGGCAAAGCTAATTGAGGCTATTTTGAGGCGTCCTTGTCTACAACAACTCCATGAAACATCAGCCTACCTGTTGGTTGATCATTGTAGCCTACTCCTTCTCATTTAGCCAATTTAATTCTGTAATTTTAATTCCATTTTGCAGCTACAGCTGTGAAATATGTAGGCTACCGGTGTGTCTTTTTTATGGGGCTCACTCATAAAAACTCATAACTGTTGTTTTATTAACATTTAAAATGTAATGGTCAATCGATGTAGAATATGTAGCAATGTCACACAGATAATTTAATTAATTTTAATTAAAATGAATACTCTTCCCAAGTAATCGAATACTAACGGCCGTTCTGATATTCAATTGCTTAATTAACTCAGGAACTACACCTGTGTGGAAGCACCTGCTTTCAATATACTTTGTATCCCTCATTTACTGAAGAGTTTCCATTATTTTGGCAGTCTGTAACTTATCTTCTCACTTAACCTTACTTGTTTCTACTTGAATACCTGCAGTGGTCCAGTGCATGCCAAAAAGCGCAAGGGGGAGCAGCAGGGTCCAGAGAGTTATGAGAAGATGCCCAGAAAGATGCAGCTAACAGAGGAGAAGGAGGTCATTCACCTCCTGCCAATCAAAGACAAGATCAGAGGCCTTATCCCACAGAGCATGGAGAAACCTGGTAGGATCTTCACCTGAAAATGTCAATTTTTACCTTAGTCATAAGTCGCTCTGGATAAGAGCGTCTGCTAAATGACTCAAATGTAAATATTGTTAAAACGTTTTAGAATTTATAACTCTGGTTATGTGGTTTTGTCTTTTTCAGTTGAACCAAAAAAAGCTGAGGAGGAAGCAGATGCCCCGACTGGCTTGGAGCAATTTGAAAACGGTACCAGCATCATGAACCACTTCTTGACTTGAGTCAGCCATCCTCTCTGTGTAGAATGTGTTGTTAGACCAACTATTGGTGGCCGAGTCCTGGTCAGTAGATGAGGTGCTTCTCTGATGTTGCTGGGGTGTATTCATTACGCCGTTTCTGTTGCAAAACGTTTAGTCTGTCGAAAAACATTTTACAACAGAAACGGTTTACGGCAAAAACGGAAACGAGAGTTTCTATTAGACAAATTCAGGTAGGTCCCGCCCCGTTTCATTTTCTTCCGTTTGGTTCTTAAACGCTAAACTGTTTCCGTTACAAGACGTAATGAAATCACCCCTGTTTGTCCACAGAGGATGAGGCTGTGACTGGGCCGGCTCTGACCCCTCAAGAGCAGCTGAAGCTCCGCACACAGAAGCTGACAGACAGGAAACTACGCATCGCCAGTCTAGGATCAGACATCCTCTCAGACCCCACCATCAACGTATGGCTGCTCAGGCTACTGTTGCTTCCTTGTCCCCATGGCAACATTTCAAGTATTATCTTATGTCACATAGACCAATAATGTCATAGCAGATAGAAGGGGATTTGGGAAATGTTTTGTTTGGTTCTCCTTGATGGTTTCTGTATGAAACCACTGTGTCTGAACTCTGAAGAATGAACTGTCTGTCTGTGTTCAGATCAAGAAGCTGAAAGAGCTGCGATCCATGCTGATGGAGACAGACCCCTACGTGGCCGTGACGGTCAGAAAGCTGGTCATGGTCTCTCTGATGGAGGTCTTCAAGGACATCGTCCCCTCCTACAGGATAAGACCCCTGACAGAGACAGAGAAAGCTTCAAAGGTGAAGAAAGAGACCCAGCAGTTGAGGGAGTTTGAGGAGGGCTTGGTGAGCCAATACAAGTTCTACCTGGAGAACCTGGAGCAGACAGTCAAAGGTACATGGACACACTCTCACACTGAACCCACTTTTCTCTTTATTTGTTGTTATTAATGACTTGTTGTGACTGGTTGTTGTGCTTGTTATGACTGGTTCATATTAATGACTTGTTGTGACTGGTTGTTGTGCTTGTTATGACTGGTTCATATTAATGACTTGTTGTGACTGGTTGTTGTGCTTGTTATGACTGGTTCATATTAATGACTTGTTGTGACTGGTTGTTGTGCTTGTTATGACTGGTTCATATTAATGACTTGTTGTGACTGGTTGTTGTGCTTGTTATGACTGGTTCATATTAATGACTTGTTGTGACTGGTTGGTGTGCTTGTTATGACTGGTTCATATTAATGACTTGTTGTGACTGGTTCGTTGTGCTTGTTATGACTGGTTCATATTAATGACTTGTTGTGACTGGTTGTTGTGCTTGTTATGACTGGTTCATATTAATGACTTGTTGTGACTGGTTGTTGTGCTTGTTATGACTGGTTCATATTAATGACTTGTTGTGACTGGTTCGTTGTGCTTGTTATGACTGGTTCATATTAATGACTTGTTGTGACTGGTTGTTGTGCTTGTTATGACTGGTTCATATTAATGACTTGTTGTGACTGGTTGTTGTGCTTGTTATGACTGGTTCATATTAATGACTTGTTGTGACTGGTTCGTTGTGCTTGTTATGACTGGTTCATATTAATGACTTGTTGTGACTGGTTGTTGTGCTTGTTATGACTGGTTCATATTAATGACTTGTTGTGACTGGTTCGTTGTGCTTGTTATGACTGGTTCATATTAATGACTTGTGACTGGTTCGTTGTGCTTGTTATGACTGGTTCATATTAATGACTTGTTGTGACTGGTTGTTGTGCTTGTTATGACTGGTTCATATTAATGACTGGCTGCTGTTGGTTGTAACGATTTGCTGTGTGAACGCCCTGCCCTGTAGACTGGAAGCAGAAGAAGAGAAAGCGCAGTGAGGCGGTATCCCTGCAGTCCTATAAGGGCCTGGCTGAGGTGGCCATCCGCTGCATCTGTGAGCTGCTGGTGGCCCTGCCACATTTCAACTTCCACAACAACATCATCGTCATGGTGGTGCCTTTGATGAACGACTCCATCAAAAGGGTGAGTCTGGAGTAAGGGTTGGATGGGTCCCCAGAACCCCATATTAGGACATTCGAAAATCTTGTCGCATGAAGTTCACTATAACATTATTTTGTAATTTCATACAAATAAACTCAGCAAAAAATTTGATTTGATCTTATGATGTGTTGGATGGTTTTGCTTGTCTGTATTAGGTGTGTTAATCTCGGAAACCCAGAACTGAAATCTTGCATAAATGTCCTCTCACTGTCAACTGTGTTTATTTTCAGTAAACTTAACATGTGTAAATATTTGTATGAACATAACAAGATTCAACAACTGAGACATAAACTGAACAAGTTCCACAGACATGTGACTAACATAAATGGAATAATTTGTCCCTGAACAAAGGGGAGTCAAAATCAAAAGTAACAGTCAGTATCTGGTGTGGCCATAAGCTGCATTAAGTACTGCAGTGCATCTCCTCCTCATGGACTGCACCAAATTTGCCAGTTCTTTCTGTGAGATGCTACCCCACTCTTCCACCAAGGCACCTGCAAGTTCCCGTACATTTCTGGGGGGAATGGCCCTAGCCCTCACCTTCCGATCCAGCAGGTTCCAGACGTGCTCAATGGGATTGAGATCCGGGCTCTTCGCTGGCCATTGCAGAACACTGACATTCCTGTCTTGCAAGAAATCGCTCACAGAACGAGCAGTATGGCTGGTGTCATTGTCATGCTGGAGGATCATGTCAGGATGAGCTTGCAGGAAGGTTACCACATGAGGGAGGAGGATGTCTTCCCTGTAACGCACAGCGTTGAGATTGCCTGCAATGACAACAAGCTCAGTCCAATGATGCTGTGACACACCGCCCCAGACCATGACGGACCCTCCACCAACAAATCGATCCCGTTCCAGAGTACAGGCATCGGTGTAACGCTCATTCCTTCGACGATAACCACGAATCCGACCATCACCCCTGGTGAGACAAAACCACAACTCGTCAGTGAAGAGCACTTTTTGCCAGTCCTCTGGTCCAGCGACGGTGGGTTTGTGCCCATAGGCGACGTTGTTGCCGGTGATGTCTGGTGAGGACCTGCCTTACAACAGGCCTACAAGCCCTCAGTCCAGCCTCTCTCAGCCTATTGCGGACAGTCTGAGCACTGATGGAGGGATTGTGCGTTCCTGGTGTAACTCTGGCAGTTGTTGTTGCCATCCTGTACCTGTCCTGCAGGTGTGATGTTCGAATGTACCGATCCTGTGCAGGTGTTGTTACACGTGGTCTGCCACTGCGAGGAAGATCAGCTGTCCGTCCTGTCTCCCTGTAGCGCTGTCTTAGGCGTCTCACAGTACGGACATTGCAATTTATTGCCCTTTCCACATCTGCAGTCCTCATGCCTCCTTGCAGCATGCCTAAGGCACGTTCACGCAGATGAGCAGGGATCCTGGGCATCTTTCTTTTGGTGTTTTTCAGAGTCAGTAGAAAGGCCTCTTTAGTGTCCTAAGTTTTCATAACTGACCTTAATTGCCTGCCGTCTGTAAGCTGTTAGTGTCTTAGCGACCGTTCCACAGGTGCATGTTCATTAATTGTTTATGGTTCATTGAACAAGCATGGGAAACAGTGTTTAAACCCTTTACAATGAAGATCTGTGAAGTTATTTGGATTTTTACTAATTATCTTTGAAAGACAGGGTCCTGAAAAAGGGATGTTTCTTTTTTTGCTGAGTTTAGATGTGGTTTTGCAGAGACATGGAGATGGCTATGTGGAGTTGTAGCTTTAGTTAACCCTATAGGCTAAATTGGCCTATATGGATAGGGCTAAATTGGCCTATGTGGATTGGGCTAAATTGGCCTATATCAGGGTTCCCCAACTGGCGGCCAAATCGCGGGTGGTTTAAGTTGGCCCCCCATAAAAGACTGTAAAAACACCAGGAAATCCGCTCCCAAGTATTCCCACGCATAATGGAGAGACGTGTGAGCGTATAAAAATTATAATAGTTGATTCGATTTATATAGCAATTTTCTACCAACTGAGGTACTCAAAACGCTTTACATAGTAGGGGGAAACTCACCTCATCCATCATCAATGAGCTGCACCCATCTCAGTGCCAGAACTCTCACCACACATCAGCTCATTGATACGGGTACGAGGGTAAAGGGCTACGTCCTATGAAATTAAACAGGGATATGATTTTATCTCGTGATGTGTTGGATGGTTTTGTCTTGTCTGTATTAGGGGTGTGTTAATCTCGGAAACCCAGAACTGAAATCTGGCGTAATTGCCTCAGATGCTCGATTAAAGTTCTGAGATGTTAGGAGAAAGGTGCTAACGCGACTTATGAAGTCTCCACCCCCCTAAACGGAAACTCTCCAAGTTTCTGGCAAGTATATTGGCCGAATGACCCCTTCCCATCTGAAATTTGAAAGATGCGAAATCGTGGTTTGTCCAAATAATCAGTGACGAAAAAGCAGTGGACTGGAACAAAGTTCCTCGTTAGTCGCTGCATCCCACAGTCTGTTGACAGACGCTACTACCATTTATGTTACGTGCTTCTGTCTACGAGTGATTAGGGGTGTGCTTGTCTCTTGACTACTGAGTTTGTCTTGGTTGTGCAGGTGTCTGATATGTGCTGTGAAGCTGTCAAGAAGCTGTTGAAACAGGACAAACAGGGCCAGGCATCACTAGGGACAGTCAAAGTGATCTCCGGACTGGTCAAGAGCAGGAACTACGACGTCAGACCTGAGGTACTTTTCACCTACTATTTCCCGGCAAAACGTTGAGTTTGAAGAGTTTTTGACGGCATGTCTCTTGTCGAAATGCATCTGACGTTTTCTCAATGTTGACTTTTCCCTACAGCTGCTGAAGGTTCTCCTCTGTCTGAGGATAAAGGAAGTAGAGGTGAAGAAGGACACAGACGACACGGCTCCCAAAAAGAAGTTCATGAACTACAAAGACAAAAAGAAGAATCTGTCCAGGATGCAGAGAAAGGTCAGTAGCCCTTAACGGGGGCAAGCAAACATGTGGAATTGTTTTAAGATGCTCATACCAAGGGTCATTTAGCTATTTGCTTTTGAATTTGAGGACCCCTTAAGGTATCCCATTTTTTGATGAAACGTTGCATTTGGCCTTCCTACTATTAGCCCATATAAACAAATTGAATAACAACTTCAACTTCATAGATGGATAAACAGATAGTCCCAAAATAAATCTAAAGGAAGTTTGTTCTGAAGTGTCTGTCCTATATCTGAGATAGTAGTAGGATCAGGAAACTGTATTTATTATTGTATTTAACCCCATATTTTAGTGCCTAAAATATCTCCATATATACTTCCATTAATCTTTTAAACTGGTACACGGCTACCTTCAGACATTACATTACATTTACATTACATTTAAGTCATTTAGCAGACGCTCTTATCCAGAGCGACTTACATGTCTTCCTGTGTTTAACTAGCATTCTGTGAGTTTAAATGTTTTATGTGTCTGTGAAAAGTGTAATGGAAGTGTCCTGTCATCCTTACAGTGGAAAAAGGCTGAAGAGAAACTAGAGAAAGAGCTACTAGAGGCTGAGGCATCAGAGAACAAAGACAAGAAGCTCAAATTGGTGAGTTTAATTAAATACTTTTAACTGTCTCAAATGGGTAGGAAGGAATGTTTTTTAATATAGAGCTGAAAAGCTCAACGTTTTGAGAAAGTGATTTTAAACTTCTCATGACCCAAATTCCAATTATCGGTTCTTTCTCCTAGCACACGGAGACCTTGAACATAGTGTTCCTGATTTACTTCAGAATCCTGAAGAAAGCTCAGAAGTCCATCCTGCTTCCCTCCGTTTTAGAAGGGTTAGCAAAGTAAGAGACGGATACATTAATAACTTACGCAAATGTAAATATATTTGATAGAATGTGGACATTGTTTTCTGACAAATTTCTTCTCCGAAGGTTTGCTCATCTAATTAACCTGGAGTTCTTTGATGACTTGTTGAACGTTCTCCAACATCTTATCCAATCAGGGGTGGGTAGTACAAATCCTTTACCAGTCACATCCAAATACTATTCACATCATCTGATATGATTGGCTAATGGCTTTTCTCCCTTTAGGATCTGACCTATCGGGAAAGCCTTCACTGCATTCAGACAGCCTTCAACATCCTTTCTGGTCAAGGTCAGTGATTGGTTTATGATGACATCATTGAGCATTATTAAACACCTCACAGAAATATATGTACAGGACATGCACATTTAATGAGTTCCTTTCTTTTGCGAACAGGTGATGTCCTCAATATTGACCCTCTGAAATTCTACACCCACCTGTACAAAACACTGCTCAAACTCAATGCTGGTAAGTCAAACTGTCTAGAGCTTATTGAAGCCCATGTCTGGCTCACCGTCACCGAATGTGTTCTGCTCTGATCTGACCCGTTCCTTCATTAAAACGATCAAAACAAGTTTTAATACTGTGGCTGTTGTTTTCCCCAGGTGCGTCTAATGATGACATCAGCATCGTACTGCGTTGTCTCGACGTGATGCTGACCAAGCGTAGGAAACAGGTGACCCTGCAGCGCGCCTTGGCTTTCGTCAAGAGACTGAGCACGCTCAGTCTGCACACACTGCCCAACGCCACCGTGGGCATCCTGGCATCCAACAGGATGTTGATACATGTAAGTGTTTACCGTCTGTGTGCATGATGGGGAGGGAGAGATTGTGTGAGAGCATACGTTTGTGATTAAGAAAGCTGTGCTCCCCCTCTCTCTCCCAGACCTTCCCCAAGTGTGACATCCTCCTGGACAATGAGGCTCAGGGTAGTGGGGTGTTCCTGCCTGAGCTGGACGAGCCAGAGTACTGCAACCCTCAGAACACTGCCCTGTGGGAGCTACACACACTCAGGGTAAACACACACACACATACACACACACACACACAGAAAAACACACACACACACAGAGGTATAGCTGATGGCGTTGTTGTTGTTGCAGAAACACTACCACCCAGTTGTCAGGAGGTTTGCCGTTCACCTCTGTGCAGGGGCTCCTAGTGAAGGATCTGGAGCGCTGACCGTTCAACTCACCAGAAGGTAACAACAGTGTGTGCAGACTGTACTCCTGAGTGGCGCAGTGGTCTAAGGCACTGCATCGCAGTGCTAACTGTGCCACTAGAGCCGCGACCGGGAGACTCATGGGCGGCGCACAATTGGCCCAGCGTCGTCCAGGGTAGGGGAGGGAATGGCCGGCAGGGATGTAGCTCAGTTGATAGAGCATGGCGTTTGCAACGCCAGGGTTGTGGGTTCGATTCCCACGGGGGGCCAGTATATGTAAAAATATATATATATATATATATATATATATATAAAAAAATGTATTCACTAACTGTAAGTCACTCTGGATACGAGCGTCTGCTAAATGACTAAAATGTAAATGTAAGAGGATGCCGTCACTTTTCAATCTCACATTTAATTCATCCTCTAAAAAAGGCCCTTTGCTGCTCCTCCAGCTCTTTTACAAATACTCATACAAGACCCAAGTCTTTCTCAACAGTGCTGAGATATGAGATCCTAACCAAAGATGTGTGCATGTGCATTATATTTAAAAAATGATTGAAAGGTGTACATTACTTTTGACCTGTCTCAGGCACCCAGTGGAGCTGTTTGAAGACTACAGAGCTAAAGACATGACCTTCAACCCTCCAGTGGCAGCGCCTTCCACAAAGAAGAAGGTACATCCCGTCCCTCCCTGTCCATGTATATTCCACAATGTTATTAGGCCCCACTTAAAGGAAAACCACCCAAAAAAGTATATTTTGGTATTTGTTTCATTAGTCCATTGTTGACATAGTCCCAAAAGGTTTTGCTTGTCAGCAATCAAGTTTTCAAGATGTGTAACTTTCAAAATACAGAAATCATCCCCGTATGATGCTGCATTTTCCGTTAAGCGAGTTGTCTTTGTGATATCTTTGGCTCCTACCTCTGCATTGTGTCTGTCGCAGGATTATTTCACGATAGGCGAAGCCCTGTTGGATGATAAATTGAAGCAGCAGATTGATCGTGTTCTCTCAGCGGAGGAAGAGGATCCTACGTCGCTGGATTTCTCTGCAGTTCAGAAAAGCAGCACATAACACTTCACACCCAACCGGAACCCCCCCCCCCCCTCTTTTCCTTTGCCTGTATTTTATCTAAATGGACTGTAAAATAACAATCAACCATAAACTGGTTTCTGTTGGTGACATTTCTTTTTAATCATTCTCTTTGCTGGTGTTCAGACATTTTTGACACATGAGAATGCACAAAAATCTTGGATACAGTTAGCTGTTGAAGAACATTAAAGTAATGTTTAGTTAAACCACCTGCCTCGTTGATTACTCATGTCCCGGACCTACAGTCCTGTACATCCCTTTATAAATCTCATGGAGTAATGTATTCACAGCATACAACAGCCCACCATTGCATTAATCTGTAATTTTACTGTAAGTAATCCATATAAATAGTTGCACACTAATTATGCTCCCAAACATTTCCTGGGTATACAGTGCCTTCAGGAAGTATTCATACCCCTTGATTTATTCCACATTTTGTGTTACAGCCTGAATTCAAAATTGATTAAAGAAAAACAAAATTCTCACCCATCTACACACAATACCCCATAATGACAAAGTGAAAACATATTTTTAGAAATGAAATAGTCTCATTTACAGAAGTATTCACACCCCTGAGTCAATACATGTTAGAATCAGCTGCAGCGATTACAGCTGTGAGTCTTTCTGGGTGAGTCTCAAAGAGCTTTGCACAACTGGATTGTACAATATTTGCCCATTATTCTTTTGAAAATTCTTCAAGCTCTGGTTGTTGATCAATGCTAGAGAACCATTTAAGTCAAAACTAACTTGGCCACTTCGGAACATTCACTGTCTTCTTGGTAAGCAACTCTAGTGTATATTTGGCCTCGTGTTTTAGGTTATTGGCCTGCTGAAAGGTAAATTAATCTCCCAGTGTCTGTTGGAAAGCAGACTGAACCAGGTTTTCCTCTAGGATTTTGCCTGTGCTTAGCTCCATTCCGTTTCTTTTTTATCCTGAAACTCTCCAGTCCTTAACGATTACAAGCATTCCCATAACATGATGCAACCACCACTATGCTAGAAAATATGGAGAGCTGTACTCAGTAATGTATTGGATTCGCCCCAAACAAAACACTTTGTATCCAGGAGAAAAATTGCTTTGGCACATTTTTTGCAATGCCTTGTTGCAAACAGGATGTTTTGGAATATTTTCATTCTTTACAGGCTTTTCACTCTGTCAATTAGGTTAGTATTGTGGAGTAACTACAATGTTGATTCATGCACAGTTTTCTGCAATCACATCCATCCATTAAACTCAAACTGTTTTAATAGTTATCTTTGTAGTGACTGCATGAATTGATACACCATCCAAAGTGTAATTAATAACTTCACCATACTCAAAGGGATATTCAATGTCTGCTCTTTTTTTGACCCATCTACCAATATGTGCCCTTTATGAGGCATTGGAAAACCTCTGGTCTTTGTGGTTGAATCTGTGTTTGAAATTCACTCCTTGACTGAGGGACCTTACAGATAATTGTATGCGTGAGGTACAGAGATGAGATGGTCATTCAAAAATCATGTTAACCGCTATTATTGGAGACGAAAGAAACGCACACCTATTTAGGCGAGGTTCTGGCTAACAGTGTAGAACACTTGATAAAGAAAAGGAGAGCCGCACACTAGGAGCTCAGATGCAATAATTTAATAACCAACGTTTCGACAGACAAGCTGTCTTCATCCGGGTTTAATGGCAAACACTGCGGGTCACTAGTTTATATAGTGTCAAAGGACACACACAGGTGTCTGTAAGTACAGTGAGGGAAAAAAGCATTTGATCCCCTGCTGATTTTGTACGTTTGCCCACTGACAAAGACATGATCAGTCTATAATTTTAATGGTAGGTTTATTTGAACAGTGAGAGACAGAATAACGCATGTCAAAAATGTTATAAATTGATTTGCATTTTAATGAGGGAAATAAGTATTTGACCCCCTCTCAATCAGAAAGATATCTGGCTCCCAGGTGTCTTTTATACAGGTAACGAGCTGAGATTAGGAGCACACTCTTAAAGGGAGTGCTCCTAATCTCAGTTTGTTACCTGTAAAAAAGACAGCTGTCCACAGAAGCAATCAATCAATCAGATTCCAAACTCTTCACCATGGCCAAGACCAAAGAGCTCTGTCAGGGACAAGATTGTAGACCTACAAAGGCTGGAATGGGCTACAAGACCATCGCCAAGCAGCTTGGTGAGAAGGTGACAACAGTTGGTGCGTTTATTCGCAAATGGAAGAAACACAAAAGAACTGTCAATCTCCCTCGGCCTGGGGCTCCATGCAAGATCTCACCTCGTGGAGTTGCAATGATCATGAGAACGGTGAGGAATCAGCCCAGAACTACACTGGAGGATCTTGTCAATGAGCTCAAGGCAGCTGGGACCATAGTCACCAAGAAAACAATTGGTAACACACTACGCCGTGAAGGACTGAAATCCTGCAGCACCCGCAAGGTCCCCCTGCTCAAGAAAGCACATATACAGGCCCGTCTGAAGTTTGCCAATGAACATCTGGATGATTCAGAGGAGAACTGGGTGAAAGTGTTGTGGTCAGATGAGACCAAAATCGAGCTCTTTGGCATCAACTCAACTCGCCGTGTTTGGAGGAGGAGGAATGCTGCCTATGACCCCAAGAACACCATCCCCACCGTCAAACATGGAGGTGGAAACATTATGCTTTGGGGGTGTTTTTCTGCTAAGGGGACAGGACGACAACACCGCATCAAAGGGACGATGGACGGGGCCATGTACCGTCAAATCTTGGGTGAGAACCTCCTTCCCTCAGCCAGGGCATTGAAAATGGGTCGTGGATGGATATTCCAGCATGACAATGCCCCAAAACACACGGCCAAGGCAACAAAGGAGTGGCTCAAGAAGAAGCACATTAAGGTCCTGGAGTGGCCTAGCCAGTCTCTAGACCTTAATCCCATAGAACATCTGTGAAGGGAGCTGAAGGTTCGAGTTGCCAAACGTCAGCCTCGAAACCTTAATGACGTGGAGAAGATCTGCAAAGAGGAGTGGGACAAAATCCCTCCTGAGATGTGTGCAAACTTGGTGGCCAACAACAAGAAACGTCTGACCTCTGTGATTGCCACCAAGGGTTTTTACCACCAAGTATTAAGTCATGTTTTGCAGAGGGGTCAAATACTTATTTCCCTCATTAAAATGCAAATTGTTAAGTTGCGTCAATTCAAATCTGGTATTGGGAACAAAAAGAGGTCAATACACGTCTTCTAAAATAGACTAGTATTTTAATTAATGCAAAACACTTCAATGGTAAATATGATGTTCGTATATACGGGTCCACTGAAATACCACACAGGGCACTCAGAGAACTGATCCATTGTTACAGGCTCTTCTTTAAATACCCTGACAGTGATAGTTCCCGCTCCTTGCTGGGCCTATCAGGGTAGAGGCTGAGTGTGGTTTAGACTTACTCAGCCTATCGTTGGCGCACAGGCTGGTCCCAGCCCCTTGGCGCTTCACTGTTGCCAGGTATAAGTTGTTATCATCACAACTTGTCCAGAGAGTCGGCACTTTTTGCAGTACACGTCCTTGAGCGCGGTTTAACAAAGAGGCAGTGTTTGTGTATGTGAGACACAAGTTCTTATCTCTCCCTACTCCCTAACAGCTCCTCACATGAATCACAGCTTGTTATGTTAAACAGTCTATATCAGTACAGCACAAACCTATTATGTTTAATCATTAATGTATTCTTTCTAAGCTAGGCATCACATCTAGTTATAAGAAAATAGATCCCCACAAAATCAATTTATAATATTTTTGACATGCGCTTTTCTAGATTTCTTTGTTGTTATTCTGTCTCTCACTGTTCAAATAAACCTACCATTAAAATTATAGACTGATCATGTCTTTGTCAGTGGGCAAACGTACAAAATCAGCAGGGGATCAACTACTTTTTTCCCTCACTGTATGGCCTGATGTCATTGGTTAATTCACAGATAAACAGAACATACAAAAATCATGAATGGATAGCATACGATCATAGATACAATTTGGCTACATAGGCCTACAAACATTTACAATTAATAGCAAAATCACAATAATCACAAGAATGGCTTCAGATCAAAGTCTACATTGAGACCGAAGGGACCAAGGGTCTTTACATTAAAGATCCAGGCAGCCTCTCGTTTTAACAATAAGTTGTCGAGGTCACCCCCTCTCCTAGGGAGGGTGACATGTTCGATGACGATATAATTTAGGGACGAAGTCGAATGGTTCGCTTCCAAAAAGTGGGCGGCAACTGGGTGTCGAGTTTTTGCACCTAATGGTGTTAAGATGCTCCGAGATTCGTACTTTTAATTCGGTCTTTGTTTTACCCACAAGGACAAGTTATAAGATCAATCAATCAATCAATCAATTTTATTTTATATAGCCCTTCTTACATCAGCTAATATCTCGAAGTGCTGTACAGAAACCCAGCCTAAAACCCCAAACAGCTAGTAATGCAGGTGTAGAAGCACGGTGGCTAGGAAAAACTCCCTAGAAAGGCAAAACCTAGGAAGAAACCTAGAGAGGAACCAGGCTATGAGGGGTGGCCAGTCCTCTTCTGGCTGTGCCGGGTGGAGATTATAACAGAACCATGCCAAGATGTTCAAAAATGTTCATAAGTGACAAGCATGGTCAAATAATAATCAGGAATAAATCTCAGTTGGCTTTTCATAGCCGATCATTAGAGTTTAAAACAGCAGGTCTGGGACAGGTAGGGGTTCCATAACCGCAGGCAGAACAGTTTAAACTGGAATAGCAGCAAGGCCAGGCGGACTGGGGATAGCAAGGAGTCACCACGGCCGGTAGTCCCGACGTATGGTCCTAGGGCTCAGGTCTCTCAGTTGGCTTTTCATAGCCGATCATTTAGAGTTGAAAACAGCAGGTCTGGGACAGGTAGGGGTTTCGTAGCCGCAGGCAGAACAGTTGAAACTGGAATAGCAGCAAGGCCAGGCGGACTGGGGGCAGCAGGGTGTCATCATGCCCGGTAGTCCTGACGTATGGTCCTAGGGCTCAGGTTCTCAGAGAGAAAGAGAGAACGAGAGAATTAGAGAGAGCATACTTAAATTCACACAGGACACTGGATAAGACAGGAGAAGTACTCCAGGTATAACCAACTAACCCCAGCCCCCCGACACATAAACTACTGCAGCATAAATACTGGAGGCTGAGACAGGAGCGGTCCGGAGACACTGTGGCCCCATCCGAAGAAACCCCCGGACAGGGCCAAACAGGAAGGATATAACCCCACCCACTCCGCCAAAGCACAGCCCCCGCACCACTAGAGGGATATCCCCAACCACCAACTTACAATCCTGAGACAAGGCCGAGTATAGCCCACAGAGGTCTCCACCACAGCACAAACCAAGGGGGGGGGGGGGCGCCAACCCAGACAGGAAGATCACGTCAGTAACTCAACCCACTCAAGTGACGCACCCCTCCCAGGGACGGCATGAAAGAGCACCAGCAGGCCAGTGACTCAGCCCCTGCAACAGGGTTAGAGGCAGAGAACCCCAGTGGAGAGGGGAACCGGCCTGGCAGAGACAGCAAGGGCTGTTCGTTGCTCCAGCCTTTCCGTTCACCTTCACACTCCTGGGCCAGACTACACTCAATCATATGACCTACTGAAGAGATAAGTCTTCAGTAAAGACTTAAAGGTTGAGACCGAGTCTGCGTCTCTCACATGGGTAGGCAGACTGTTCCATAAAAATGGAGATCTATAGGAGAAAGCCCTGCCTCCCGCTGTTTGCTTAGAAATTCTAGGGACAATTAGGAGGCCTGCGTCTTGTGACCGTAGCGTACGTATTGGTATGTACGGCAGGACCAACTCGGAAAGATAGGTAGGAGCAAGCCCATGTAACGCTTTATAGGTTAACAGTAAAACCTTGAAATCAGCCCTTGCCTTAACAGGAAGCCAGTGTAGGGAAGCTAGCACTGGAGTAATATGATCAAATTTCTTGGTTCTAGTCAGGATTCTAGCAGCCGTATTTAGCACTAACTGAAGTTTATTTAGTGCTTTATCCGGGTAGCCGGAAAATAGAGCATTGCAGTAGTCTAATCTAGAAGTAACAAATGCATGGATTAATTTTTCTGCATCATTTTTGGACAGAAAATTTCTGATTTTTGCAATGTTACGTAGATGGAAAAAAGCTGTCCTTGAAACAGTCTTGATATGTTCGTCAAAAGAGAGATCAGGGTCAAGAGTAACGCCTAGGTCCTTCACAGTTTTATTTGAGACGACTTAAATAAATAACTGCCTTAGTGGAGCACGTGATAACACCTTTGATTGAGATCGGTTTCCCTGTTTGGGGGTGTTTGAAGGATCTACATTTGTAGCTCAGCTGGTAGAGCACGGCGCTTTTAACGCCAAGGTAGTGGGTTCGATCCCCGGGACCACCCATACACAAAAAATGTATGCACGCATGACTGTAAGTCGCTTTGGATAAAAGCGTCTGCTAAATGGCATATTATATTATTATTATTATTATAAGTGCCATTGCAATGAGCGCAGCCATTACACTTGTAGTCTCCATCCGGTAGAGGCGCAAATAGACGTTGTGCAAGGATATTTTGGGGTGGTAAATTAGAGTTTACCAACTGATCTCGGAGATTTCTTCCCCACGACCAAGGGAGTGTCCGAAAACACATTACCGATACTGTCATCGGATCTTAGAATGTGCCAATGTTTGTGAACGATTCCCTTAATTTGTTCAGAGCTCTTTGAATAGCGTGTCGTTAGAACGCAAGAATGTTTCTTTTTGCAAGACTGTCCTTGAAACTGACCATGTCTCGATTTGTTTTGAATTTTCTCAATGGCTGTATTAATCTGACCATTTTTGTACACCATCTCCTTGAATTTTCTTTGCGTCTCAGCCATATTTCTGTCGAAACCTGATTGTTTTTTTGCAAATTCGTTTGATTCGACAGAATTGGCTGTATGGTAAACTGTTTTTCAAGGGAAGCGGGTGACAACTATCAGCCCTCAACAGACAGATCAGTAGGTGTCCTGTAAAGATCAGCGTATAGAACATAATCATCACACAAAATCAGAAGGTCAAGGAAACTGATTTGACGTGTGTCTGATTGCATAGTAAATCTCAGGTGCTCAGAACAAGAATTAAGAAAAGCATGGAATACTCTGGAGCTGATTTGAATCACCCCTCCATAGAACAAAAATATCAATGTACCGTTTCCAAATAATAATTTTAGGCAAGAAAACATTTTTGAGAGGGTTGAAAATGGACTGTTTCTCCATGTAACCCACATACAAATTAGCATAGTTAGGAGCCATAGGGGATCCCATAGCACTTCCCTTCGTCTGAATAAATAAATAATTTAGAAACATGAAGTAGTGTGTGAGTACTATTTCAGCCAATGTTATAATGCATGCACTGGAAGGTAGTTCATTAAGGTCACGTTGCAGAAGAAAATGTTCCATGGCTTCAATACTGCCCTTGATTGGAATATTCGTGTATAACGACAACATCAAAAGTAACTAAAAAGGTATTATCAGGGAGAGGATCAAGAGATTCAACAATAGAGATCATACTGCTGGTGTCCTTTACAAAGGAGGGGAGCTGTTCTGCGAGTGGTCTAATAAAAGAGTCAACGAAGGTCGATAAAGTGGCTGTTACTGCATCAATGGCCGCTACAATAGGGCGCCCTGGAGGTTTTGTAACATTCTTGTGTAATTTTGGCAAAGAATAGAAAGTGGCAATTTTAGGGTGTTGAATTGCCAAAACGTCGTCTTATTTTTTGGTGATTTGACCAGAACTTAAATACCCATCTAGGACAGTAAAGATCATGTTCTTAAATTGGGAAGTGGGGTCACTTCTGAGTTTCTTGTAAAAGGTGTTGTCAAGCAGTTGTCTATGACACTCATTTACATAAACTGTCCTATCCAAACGTAGACTTTGATCTGAAGCAATTCTTGTGATTATTGTGATTTTGCTATTAATTGTAAATGTTTGTAGGCCTATGTAGCCAAATTGTATCTATGATCATATGCTATCCATTCATGATTTTTGTATGTTCTGTTTATCTGTGAATTAACCAATGATATCAGGCCATACCCATCCATGATTACATACACCTGTGTGTGTCCTTTGACACTACATAAACTAGTGACCAGCAGTGTTTGTCATTAAACCCTGATGAAGACAGTTTGTCTGTCGAAACGTTGGTTAATAGGTTATTAAATTATTGCATCTGAAGCTCCTAGTGTGTGCAGCTCTGCTTTTCTTTATCAAGCACTATCATTGCACACAGAGTGAGTCCATGCAACTTGACTTAAGAAAATATTTACTCCTGAACTCATTTAGGCTTGCCATAACAAAAAGGGGTTGAATACTAATTGACTCAAGACATTTAAGCTTCATTTTTTATTAATTTGTAAACATTTTGAAAAACATAATTCCACTTTGACATTATGGGGTAGTGTGCGTAGGCCAGTGACAAAAAAAAAAAAAGAATCCCTTTAATCCATTTTAAATTCAGGCTGTAACAAAATGTGGATAAACTCAAGGTGTGTGAATACTTTTCCTATACCCATTAAATGTTTGGGAGCAACTTTATTTTTAATGTACTCTCCAATAGTCAGCACCTCCACAAAACATTGTTGGGTGTGCATCAGTTTATGCCTTTTACCAGACCAAGTCATCCAAACACATGAAATATGACTAATGTATTTATTGTGGTCATAATATATAACAATTAATAGTCCAGGTAAATAATAGACAGTAGTCCACTGACAGTCACATCACATGAAGTGAACACGTTACTATTACAGTCATCATGGGGGGGGACTCCAAGTGCTAAAAACGTAATGTGGAAATATCTTCCATAATTCAACTCTGATATGCAGAAATATTTGAGTCGCTGAAATTAATTTACCATAACGATATGCCATTGACATAAAACTTGACAAATATATGTTAAATGTTCAGCATTGTTGACAAACATTACATGAAAAGCATTATACAATGCCATAGTGTGCAGCAGAATCACTATAATACTAGCTATATATTAAAGCCTCGGCTTTTACATGTTAAAAGTACATATTTCAATTACAAATACAAAGTCAGTCACAGCAGTGAAAGCATTTTTCCTCCATGCCTTCAAATAAGTTAAGACAATTCAACTAATTGTTCTACTTGCAGGAAAAACTCAATAAGAGCTTTGTACACAAACTGTAATAAAGAAAATAACCAACCAGGGCTACACAGTCAAATAAATATAATGTACATACAAACAATATTAACAAATGTTACATTACAACTCAAGTCAAAAATGTTGAGAAATGTTTCTTGACCCCTTCAAACGCAAACAGGGAAGAGATGGTAGTTTGCTATTACATTGTCAGCCAAATGACATCGGCATACAATCCTCATAAGGTCAAATTACTGTTAGGATTCGATGACTCAAAACTGAATGATGAGTAAGCAGCCATAGTCAACCAAGTCAAATTAAAACAATTTTGTTTTTCAAATTAAAATTTAAAAAAAAGGGTCCTTTGGGTGACAAAACATACCAAAAAGAAAAACAGGGTAAAAAAAATGAAAGCTATTAATACAGTCTGTGTTGATACTTTTTCCATATTGTCATGATGGAAAGTTGTAGTTGATTGGTTGTTAATTTGTTGATATTGGACATTGAAGTACTGTAGAATCTACAGATCTCTTAGAGGCTGCATTAAAGTCCATCATTTTGTCTGCTGTGAGATTATATAGACCCAGGGGAGAGGCTGAAATATGTATCTAGATCTATAATGCCCTGAGGAAGTTGACATTTGGGCAGTACCAACGATCAGACACAGATACACACCAAGTACAATATAAAGAATTACAATTAGAAATGCCAAACCTTCATCGTTTTTAAAAACATTACCATATACTAAGTTGGAAAAACTACAGACAATGACTTTGTTATACAAGTCTCACACATAGTGATCCACAGTCCAAACCAAGGAGGGAAACATGGCCCCAATTGAATGAAGTTTCTGACAATTGATTGAAAATGGGCATAGGTTAAAACACTGAGGGCTCTAGTCGATCCGTATCGCGGAAGTTCAGTGTTACAGCATGATTGAAATTTAAAAGGCAATGTTTCCACGTTAGCGGAGACTGCATTCATTGTAAATGCTGCATGTCGGCTCAATCAAAAATGACCTTTAAATAGCGCCATTAGTAGACTACAGTATACTACTTTAATCAATTTCATCAACAAACATTACTAGATAATGCTGAGGGTTTGCAATCAATATGCCAATCAATAAATTGGGAACAATATTAGAAATCTCTAAAACCCTGTATTGACCTTGTTATGCTAGTTATGTGTGCTCCAATAGAAAGAAATCAAGAACATTACATTAAAATTATACTTTAGATTTTTATGTTTTACCAAAATAATTATATCTGGAGTTTCGAAAAACATCTCTTGCTTTTGACATTCAAGAGGTGATGGTGGTTCTCAAGTGCTAATATGCTTTGACCTGCTGCGATGAAAAGTTTGAATTTGAAACCAAAATAACATTTTTGGTGGAAACCCCTTCAAAATGATCTCAACAACTTCATATCATATCAAACAATGATTCCCCCTCGAAAAGTGCCGATAGAAAGAACTGAAAGTAACAGCAAAACAACAAGGTGCAAAACACTGAACATCTTCAAATACACAACTAACTATGTGTTAGAAATTACAGTACTGTGAAAACTGGGGCACAAAGGGAATCATACAACAAGCCAGCTTGTTGGCCACATTCACAATGCCCTCCATCTTAGCAGGAGAAAGGCTTGGAGTCGCAGTTATAGCGGCCTCAACAACATACACTGTCTGGATTCAATGCAGCCATTCAACACCAGTCGACAGTAAGGATATGACTCAGCTGTGGGCAGAAGAAACAGCATGGCCAAGAATCAAGCTTTTATTAATTCTCAAAGAAACCAGGCTGAACCGGGTTAGGCTGGCTGCTACATCCAGTATCTATCTCAACACTGCTACCTCATCCCTGGGCATCACTTCAGGGGTGTATTCATTGGGCACCAAACGGAAGAAATCCTGAAACCGAGAGGGACTACCTAAACTTGTCCAGTATGAAACACTTGTTTCGTTTTCCGTTGCAAAATGTTCTGCTACAGCATACCGTAATGAATACTACCCAGGTAGAGGGGGGGGACGGCTAACGACCCCGTAGATGACGAGGCCTTCCTTCACTCAGAACCATCATCCTGGAGCCGCCATCCAACTCAACCAGCCAGCCAGCCAGGGTGAGACTTTCTGGGGGAAGCGCTTCACTCATGGGAGGGAGTAACTCAACTCATCATGGTGTGTTCAGGAATACAGGTGCTCTCTAGGGTGGTGGAGGGGGGGCCTAGCTTCATTTGTGGATCTTCCAGTTCCTCAGCAGAGGGAGGGACCAGCTAGAAGAGGTCAGATAGCCAGTGTGGGCCCTGCCCCAGAGGATAGGGTGGTCACCGCACCCCAGGAGGAGCCTCTCTGCCTCCGCCCGACCCTCCATCACCCAGGCCTTGAGTCCTGCAGAGAGAGACCCTGCAGAGAGGGAGAGAGGGACGTCAGGGGTTAGAGAGAAGACATGGACAACAAGACTAAACAGACATACACAAGACTTCAGACGCATAATTGCCCATGTCAATGTCCACTCAAACATACAGTATTACTGTGTATATCAATCTGTAGATGTCATGCTACAGTATCATATACAATAACAATAATAATAATGTGATAATACCCAAACAGTATTGAAATAAAGCACATTGTAGCCAAGATGCATGTTTGAAACACTGCAGAGAAAAATAGATGATTTAGACACAGGGAGGAGGAGGAGGAGGAGGAGGAGGAGGAGGAGGAGGAGGAGGAGGAGGAGGGAGAGTTGTGTGGCTACTGTTACTGCACTCCAGTATCGAATATTACACTCATGCTGTTAACCACACCTCATATCTATAAACCCGTTGGCACTCCACAGCCTGGGTAAACACAGCAACCCAACGCCAGTTAATCATGCCCTTACTGGTCCCTGGGTGACACGTTTATCCTAATTAATGAGGTGGCAAAGTATCTCATTAAATATATGGCATTGTATAAATAAATGATGTCAAAAGTTAAGAAATGGAAGATGGAAAACAGACAAAGAGGAACTAGAAGAAAAGGCTGAAGATACTAGGGCCTATATGAAGACAACTTCCGTACCTTCTGGGGACTCCATGCACACACTGCAGACCGAGCGTGTCTCACTCATGGGTCTCAGTCAGAGGCACATTGCATGCTGCCCTGCATCCTTCATCCTTACTATGACTGCTCTCCTGGGCGGCTGTGGCCGGGATGCTTCGGCTGCGGCTCGTCAGCTTCTTCAGCTCGCTGGCAAACGAGATGCCCTTCCTCTTGTCCTCACGGGCCATCTGAGTACAGACACATCGACAGTCAGTCAGCGTTATAACTGATAAGAGCGAGAATGATTATTGCTGCTCATGTGAACTTGAGCCGATGCCTGGGTAACTCAAACATTGACATAATTGCATGATTCACACAAAGGTTTGAGTTACTACATGCTTATTTTTCATGTTCAGATTCAGCCCTTTTTTAGAAGTAATTTCTCTACAATTAGTACAGATATACACTAATATATATACATACATACATACATACATATACACACACATATATACATATATATACATACATACACATATATATATATATATATATACACATATACATACATACATACATACATATATATATATATACAGTGGGGGGAAAAAGTATTTAGTCAGCCACCAATTGTGCAAGTTCTCCCACTTAAAAAGATGAGAGAGGCCTGTAATTTTCATCATAGGTACACGTCAACTATGACAGGCAAAATGAGAAAAAATAATCCAGAAAATCACATTGTAGGATTTTTAATGAATTTATTTGCAAATGATGGTGGAAAATAAGTATTTGGTCAATAACAAAAGTTTCTCAATACTTTGTTATATACCCTTTGTTGGCAATGACACAGGTCAAACGTTTTCTGTAAGTCTTCACAAGGTTTTCACACACTGTTTCTGGTATTTTGGCCCATTCCTCCATGCAGATCTCCTCTAGAGTAGTGATGTTTTGGGGCTGTCGCTGGGCAACACAGACTTTCAACTCCCTCCAAAGATTTTCTATGGGGTTGAGATCTGGAGACTGGCTAGGCCACTCCAGGACCTTGAAATGCTTCTTACGAAGCCACTCCTTCGTTGCCCGGGCGGTGTGTTTGGGATCATTGTCATGCTGAAAGACTCAGCCACATTTCATCTTCAATGCCCTTGCTGATGGAAGGAGGTTTTCACTCAAAATCTCACGATACATGGCCTCATTCATTCTTTCCTTTACACGGATCAGTCGTCCTGGTCCCTTTGCAGAAAAACAGCCCCAAAGCATGATGTTTCCACCCCCATGCTTCACAGTAGGTATGGTGTTCTTTGGATGCAACTCAGCATTCTTTGTCCTCCAAACATGACGAGTTGAGTTTTTACCAAAAAGTTATATTTTGGTTTCATCTGACCATATGACATTCTCCCAATCCTCTTCTGGATCATCCAAATGCACTTCAGACGGGCCTGGACATGTACTGGCTTAAGCAGGGGGACACGTCTTGCACTGCAGGATTTGAGTCCCTGGCGGCGTAGTGTGTTACTGATGGTAGGCTTTGTTACTTTGGTCCCAGCTCTCTGCAGGTCATTCACTAGGTCCCCCCGTGTGGTTCTGGGATTTTTGCTCACCGTTCTTGTGATCATTTTGACCCCAAGGGGTGAGATCTTGCGTGGAGCCCCAGATCGAGGGAGATTATCAGTGGTCTTGTATGTCTTCCATTTCCTAATAATTGCTCCCACAGTTGATTTCTTCAAACCAAGCTGCTTACCTATTGCAGATTCAGTCTTCCCAGCCTGGTGCAGGTCTACAATTTTGTTTCTGGTGTCCTTTGACAGCTCTTTGGTCTTGGCCATAGTGGAGTTTGGAGTGTGACTGTTTGAGGTTGTGGACAGGTGTCTTTTATACTGATAACAAGTTCAAACAGGTGCCATTAATACAGGTAACGAGTGGAGGACAGAGGAGCCTCTTAAAGAAGAAGTTACAGGTCTGTGAGAGCCAGAAATCTTGCTTGTTTGTAGGTGACCAAATACTTATTTTCCACCATAATTTGCAAATAAATTCATTAAAAATCCTACGATGTGATTTTCTGGATTTTTTTCCCTCAATTTGTCTGTCATAGTTGACGTGTACCTATGATGAAAATTACAGGCATCTCTCATCTTTTTAAGTGGGAGAACTTGCACAATTGGTGGCTGACTAAATACTTTTTTTCCCCACTGTGTGTGTGTGTGTGTGTGTGTGTGTGTGTATATATATATATATATATATATATATATATATATATATATATATATATATATATATATATATATATACACACACATATATATATACACACACACACACACACACGTGTGTCCATATTGGACTACAGTACACACTGGCACAGTTAATTCCTTCCCTCCAAACCTGTGTACCTGTTCTTTGAGCTTGAGGATGAACTTCCCTGCGCCCCTCCAGCGGCTCTGGACCTGGTAGACACACTCCTGGTCCATGAGGACCCTCTGGAAGGGCTTAGCTTGAGAATACTTCTTACTGCTGGCCTCCTTAGACACCTCCTCCACCAACACATAATCAATGGGGTTAGTGTTACTCAGAATGGTCAGAGAGTACTTGGCTTTGCTCAGCGTCTGTAAAGGAGACAGAGGGAAGATGTGTTAATGACTATCACTTCATTTCAGTCCAAAGCCATTTCATATCAGCAGTCAACAGTTCATTCCTTCATGTGTATATTTTTCAAATATGTTTGTTTAACTTGTTCTGAATCGCATACACCGGTTTAGTGCATGAATTAATGTCAGAATATAGCATATAAAAGCCAGTCTCCTGTGATTCCTGTTTTAATGGGCAGTTCCTCCTCCTCCTCACCTGCTGAATGATGTCCTGCGCGGTGCTGTATCGAGGGGCTCTGATGACTGTGTGAGGTTGTTCTGGGGACACGTCGTGCACCTGGACGAAGAAGGTGTCGTCCTCCCCTGCTACCACCCGAGCCACTCCCTCCTCCACTCTCTCCACCACTCTGTTCTTGTAATTTAGGTTCTGTCAACACAACATTTAATTATTCCAATTGTTTCATTACTGAGACTTTTCCCTATATGAAAGTAAAGTAGTGTGTAATGTATAATATGCCCACAAGAGGGGGCCCTTAGAATATGAAGAAATTCATAACAATTCTACTGAACAATAAAAAAATACAGTAATTGTTTAAAAATGAATTAGCGTGACCTATTTCTCATAAAAATAGCTTGACTCTAGAGCAGTCTTGATGAAATTAGTAGTACCTCTTCCTTGGTTTTAAGGCAGATTCTGCCCATGTATCCCTCTTCGGGCTGCCAGCTGTTGACCACCACGATGATCTCCTCCTCGGGGGCTAGGGGGCGCTGCTGAGCACACCTCTTGCTGTCACCTCGCTCCTTTGCCAGAGGCACCTTCTCCTCACACAGGAAGTACTCACTGGCACCTTCTGTGGACGTCGGTAACTAAAGTCGGGAGAGGAGAAATAGATGAGCCACTATGAACAGAGTGTGGCAGGTGTGTGTGTGCGCGTCAGTCTGTGGGTGGGTGGGTGGGCTGGGACTGACCATGTCCAGTAGCTGTCTGGCGGTGGTCTGCTCCTTCACAGACAGTACAGTGAAAGGCTCTGGACCTGGGACACCATGGACTGTCACCTGGTGCTGCTGGGCTGTCCTCCGCTCCTCAGAACTGAACAGCTGCCAGGGATACAGTGTTACATACAGATTGATGTGACAGAGTATTTACACAGTCCTTACATGCACTTTAAGGTTGCTAGCTAATTAGATCATCAGATGCTGTTCGACGAGCCACAATAATAGAAGTAATCCCTAGCTGTTCCTTCCCCAGGGTGCTGTGTGTGTGTGTGTGTGTGTGTGTGCGCGCACGTTACCATGGCAACAGGCAAGGCTGTGCCGGTGGGGCTCTCCTCTACTCTGCGGCTGTAGATGAACAGACTGGACACCTCCAGGGGCTCATTGTGCTGGGTCCTCAGCTGGATGTGTCTGTAGCCTGGAACAACACACAACCAACCACAGACATTAAACAACTGGGAGTAGAAGTGTATTAACCTGGCCACATGCCATGCTGTCGTTGCTAGCCAACTCTGTGCATAGCATGTTGCTAAATAGCATGTTGCTAAATACAGTATGTCAACAGCTCGGCCTCCGACCGCAAGGCACTACAGAGGGTAGTGCGTACGGCCCAGTACATCACTGGGGCCAAGCTTCCTGGCATCCAGGACCTCTATACCAGGCGGTGTCAGAGGAAGGCCCTAAAAATTGTCAAAGATTCCAGCCACCCTTGTCATAGACTGTTCTCTCTGCTACCGCACGGCAAGCGGTACCGGAGCGCCAAGTCTAGGTCCAAGAGGCTTCTAAACAGCTTCTACCCCCAAGCCATAAGACTCCTGAACATCTAATCAAATGGCTACCCAGACTATTTGCATTGCCCCCCCTCCCCCTTCTTTTACGCTGCTGCTACTCTCTGTTTATTGTTGTGGTCCTCTGTAGCTCAATTGGTAGAGCATGGCGCTTGTAACACCAGGGTAGTGGGTTCGATCCCCGGGACCACCCATACGTAAAAATGTATGCGCACATGACTGTAAGTTGCTTTGGATAAAAGCGTCTGCTAAATGGCATATTATTATTATATATTGTTTATTATCTATGCATAGTCACTTTAATAACTCTACCTACATGTACATATTACCCCAATTACCTCAACTAACCGGTGCCCCCCGCACATTGACTCTGTACCAGTACCCCCTGTATATAGCCTCGCTATTGTTATTTTTACTGCTGCTCTTTAATTATTTGTTACTTCTATTTCGTATTATTTTATATTGTATTCTTTAGTAATTTTTTAGTTTTTTTTTGTATTCTTTCTTAAAACTGCATTGTTGGTTAAGGGCTTGTAAGTAAGCATTTCACTGTAAGGTCACTTGTATTCGGCGCATGTGACAAATGAAATTTGATTTGATTTGATTTAAATAGCGTGTAGCTAAATAGCGTTTTGCTGTCGCTTGAGAACATTTGTCAGGAATATTGAAAGTGTTTAAAGTTGAAAGTCCTCATCACTTTCTTCCTCCTCATTTCCTCTCCCCCCTCCCCTCCTCCTCCTCCTCTCCCTCACCTGGTTTGAGGGCCCGTAGAGGCAGCGTCCTTTGAGCGGTGGTCTGGGAGCTGTTGTTCTCAACCACAGCGATGCGCAGGAAGCAGGCATCCTCAAAGTGCACGGGGAACAGGAAGTGCTCTGACCACATGGGGTTGAGCGTGTTGCGGTGGATGGGCTTGGTGCGGAAGTGGCAGCAGTCCACAGGCATACCCAGCACGTCCACCTCCACACAGGGGCTGCCCGCGCTGTTGGCAGGGCACACGTTCTGCCCCGACACAATCTGACAGAGAGGGGGAGGACATCTTTACTTCATATCAAAAGTGAATTTAATCATCTCAATACACTTTAATACAGATACGTGTCATTACATGACTGATTTACTTAGTATTTTATAATACTTGTGTCATATTCCACTGCTGGTTATAGGGACCTTCAGCAACATTCAACCAGAGGGTAGGCCTAACTGTTTACACCAAAGCCGAGTTCGGTTATTATAAAGGTTCCCCTGACCTGCCACTGAAGGCTCATGACTTCTTCCTGTCAGGTTATGAGAAATTAAACATCTCTTTGTTTAATTAACGGGCAGCAGGTACCCTAGTGGTTAAGCCCGTTGTGCCAGTAACCGAAAGGTCGCTGGTTCGAATCCCCAAACTGACTAGGTGAAAGATCTGTCGATTTGCCCTTGAGCCAGGCACTTGACCCTAATTGCTCCTGGAAATCGCTCTGGATGAGAAATTAAAACGTTTCTTTGTTTGGACATAACTCGTTTTCTATGACCTCTTTTACCATTCACTATTGCAGAAGATTTATAGGGTGGCGTCCCTGTATGTCAACTAGAGAAATCAGATATTTGGTGCAAATAGCTCCAATAAACCTTCAAAGCCATGTTGAAGAGCCCGATGGGAGTGCTTTGGGTAAGTGTGTGTTTATACACAGGAGGGTAGTTAGTGGGAGAGACCAGTATATGGGTCATATTGAAGTGCGTTTGGCTACATTGTAGTTTTTGTTGGGTTGAGTGTCTGGGTATCCCTAGAGGGGGTGAGATTGTGTGTGTACTCCCAGAGCACTGTGTGTGTGTGTGTGTGTGTGTGTGTGTCTGTTTGCATGCTTGCTTATGTGTGCGTCCATGTACAGTTCCCTCCATATATCCATGTCCATTCAGTTCCTATTGGACAAAATATTATCCGAAACACAACCAAAACAAACTGCAAATTGATCCAAATACTAAACTTTTGACTACTTTAATGCCCTATAAGTGAAGTTGTTCAAATACTTATGACTTCTTCAAATGGGGGGACTAGACATATAAATGCTTTCATTTCTAAAATGGTAAAACAGATTTGTATGAAAATAAACTCAAATAAAAGATGACATTCCGTACTGTCGCCTCATATGAAACATTTGATCTCAAATCCAAAATGATGGAGTATAGAGCAAAAAAATAATAATGTTTTGCTGTCCAAATACATACGGAGGGGAGTGTATGTGTGTGTGCTCACGGTCAGAGAGTAGAGTGTTGGGATCATGCTCTCCACGTCTCTCTCCAGGGGGCAGAGTTGCTGGTAGAGGGGACAGCAGCGATCCCACAGCACTGGAGGTTTCAGGACGTAACCACAATGCCCATTTGCTTCAAACAGAGCTGTATTTAACTGCATGGGCAGGTCTATAGAGAGAGAGCGAGAGAGACGGGCGGGAGAGAGAGAGAGAGAGAGAGAGAGCGAGAGAGACGGGAGAGAGAGCGAGAGAGAGAGAGACGGGAGAGAGAGCGAGAGAGAGAGAGAGAGAGAGCGAGAGAGACGGGAGAGAGAGCGAGAGAGCGAGAGACGGGCGGGAGAGAGAGAGAGAGAGAGAGAGAGAGCGAGAGAGACGGGAGAGAGAGCGAGAGAGAGAGAGACGGGAGAGAGAGCGAGAGAGAGAGAGACGGGAGAGAGAGACGGGAGAGAGAGAGAGAGAGAGAGATGGGAGAGAGAGAGGTAGGTAGAGAGAGAGAGACGGGAGAGAGGTAGAGAGAGAGAGAGAGAGACGGGAGAGAGGTAGAGAGAGAGACGAGAGAGAGAGACGGGAGAGAGAGAGAGAGACGGGAGAGAGAGAGAGAGACGGGAGAGAGAGAGAGAGACGGGAGAGAGAGAGAGACGGGAGAGAGAGAGAGACGGGAGAGAGAGAGAGACGGGAGAGAGAGAGAGACAGAGAGACGGGAGAGAGAGAGAGAGAGACGGGAGAGAGAGACGGGAGAGAGAGACGGGAGAGAGAGAGAGAGACGGGAGAGAGAGAGGTAGGTAGAGAGAGCGACGGGAGAGGGAGAGCGATGGGAGAGAGAGAGAGACGGTAGAGAGAGAGAGAGAGAGACGGTAGAGAGAGAGACGGGAGAGAGGTAGAGAGAGAGAGCGGTAGAGAGAGAGACCGATGGGAGAGAGAGAGAGAGAGAGAGACGGGAGAGAGGTAGAGAGAGAGAGCGATGGGAGAGAGAGAGAGAGAGGTGTGTAGAGAGAGAGACGGGAGAGAGGTAGAGAGAGAGAGAGAGAGAGAGAGGTAGAGAGAGCGAGAGAGAGAGCGAGAGACGGGAGAGAGGTAGAGAGAGAGAGCGATGGGAGAGAGAGGTAGGTAGAGAGAGAGAGAGAGAGAGAGAGAGAGGGGAGAGAGGTAGAGAGAGAGGGAGAGAGAGCGAGAGAGAGGTAGGGACGGAAAAAAGAGTGAGTGAAAGAGATGGAAAAAAGACAACAGCAGACTATCCACTTAACTTCATTTGTGTTTGGAAACGCTGAAGGCACGAGTAGAAAAACATTTGCAAAACGCTTGCAAAGCCGCATCATTTGTAAATTTGTGTAAAACAGACAAAGCCCATAAAATGCATCAGGCCCATCAGTATCACGACCATGTTCAGTGTAACGAGTTGACTAGGTGCTGCCCAGGTCAGAGCACCCCTTACAGAGAAATGACATGCAAGAGAACACAACCCTGCCAGTGTTTCTCCAAAACATCTCCACGGGGTCATATTGTAATGTACCCTGCCCACGAGATTTACAATGAATAGGCAACTAGAGTTTCTTGAAAAGTTCAATGAGTTCATAAGTAGGACCCTGAGTTTTTCCTTACCATGTCACCTGACCAGGGAGAAACTCTAGAGCCCTAGTTATGGACCTCATGGGTTATTTCCTGAGAAAGTCCCAGCCTGGTCCTGGACAAAATATGACTTTCAATGAAGGATCTCTATTGAGCATCGTCTCATCCAGGGACTAACCTGGACCAACCCTATCAGTAAACCTCCAACTCCATCACCTTACCGTCAGTCTGATAATTGAGAGCCACCACTTGCATGCCGTGTAGCCAGAAGGGGAGAGGGTTGGGGTTGGCTGAGTCGATGCGCGTGGCGGCCGGGTAGGTCCTTAGCAGCTGGCAGGTGGTGTGCTGGATCAGCTTATGGGAGTGGCGGCGGCACAGGCGCTTGGCAGCGTTCTCGTTGACCGAGGAAATGTGGTAGCACTTGGGAGTGCGGATGATGGCGCTCAGTGACGCGCTGGGGCTGAGTACGGGCGACATCTGCTCCTCCCAGCCCAGACGCATAGCCTCCACGACACCTAGAGGTCAGTCAGAGAGGGCCAAATGGACATTTACAACCTAGCTAGTCATTTAGCAGATTACGATTCTGATACCGATTCTGATACTAATACTGATTCTGATTCTGATACTGATTCTGATACCGATTCTGATACGTTTAGCAGTGAATAATAAGGAAAGCTCAAATAACGATTTGAACACATTTTTAAAAAAAAACTTTTTTCCCCAGGACTTTAAGACAATTCAACATTTCATTAGGTAGGACATTTAAATATAACAAATAGTACCTTTCTTAGTGTTCTGATTGATCATGAAAGAGACATTAGCTACACTACTATTCAACCTCTCTGCCGAGCCTCTGAGTGCTGAGCCAGAAAAAACATCCCATTTCAACCCTTTTACAAACCCTTTAACAAAAATGCCACGACAGCTCCTCTCCGCATCTTTCTGTACACTTTTGATTACATTGCGCACTCACTTTAAGAGGGCCATTTTAAGTATGGAAAAGTTAACAGGCTGGTTCCCATGGGGTGTAGTCCGGCTATGTGGGTGTCCTTCCCTGTCCCCTTTCAACCCCCAGCTCCAGGTCTAGGGGTCTGGGTCATGGGGAAAGGCCCAGACATACGTACCCTTCCCTGGGGTCCGGCCCAGCGTCACCGCCTCCCCGGGGCTGCCTCCCATACGACCAGGAGCCGTGCCAAAGATGGACTTCCTGCTCTTCCTGTCTTTTCTTCTGCCAGAGGCCGAAGGAGAGAGGGTGGAGAGGCCTGTTTCCCACACAACACAGATGGATGCACGCACACACACACACACACACACACACAGAGAGAGCCCCAGACAAGAGTTTAAGACAAGGCCGTGGCTTAAGGGCACCATCTCTCCTCCTCCCCTCGCTGGTTTAATGTTGCCTGTTTGTTTGTTCTGCCTGTGCTCTGGGGAATTATGCCCCTAGCAGATGTTGCACCTGATTCTAATTTACCATCAATTCATAGCCCTGGTTTTATTCCTTTGTGAACTTTTAAATCGTTATCTCTCACGATTGAAAAATCACTAGGCAGAATAAAAACACTCTAGGCATAAGCAAATCCACAACATTTTGAACATCCACCCATTTCTAGGAGCCATATAGTAAAGTCAATGAAAGTAAAGGCCCACTACCAGGGAACTTGACGGCCTGGCAGTAGATGACGAGGTCAGAGAGCTCCTGAGCGATCTGGCGACTCTCCTTCTTATTCTGGGGGAGATAGAACTCTTCTCCCAGCTCCATGTCAAATACCTGGGGTAGGAGTAGAGTCAGTGATTCAATCTGTGATTACTTCGAAGAATACACACATTTAGGGTGCATTTGTCAAACATTTATATAGGACTGGTGTCTCGTAGTTCACAATTAAGATCCATTTTATCTCTATGGTCTCTCTTGGCTCAAGAGACTAGTCCCGTGTAGCTCAGTTGGTAGAGCATGGCGCTTGCAACGCCAGGGTTGTGGGTTCGAGTCCCACAGGGGGCCAGTATGAAAAATGTACGCAATCACTAACTGTAAGTCGCTCTGGATAAGAGCGTCTGCTAAATGTCAGAGGTTAGAGGTTAAACCCACCTTCCCTTTGCTCTGGGTTACAGCATTGTCTGCTTTCTTCATCCTCTTTGGCATCTCATCAATGATGTGATGATCTTCCTTGTCACCCGAGGACTTCCCTTCTGGTTTATCATCCAGGATGTTATCTGAGAAACATAACCATCATCTTTGAGTGAGGGAGTCAGGCAGAACAGCTCCATTTAATCAACTGACTGCTTTCAATGTGATGTTAGTCATTGGTTTCACTTTGAATCTTCCTTGTCAAGCCATTAGCGGTAAACGGAGAAGAATTTCTTCCCATAAGACATTTCAGATAGCTTGCTTGCAATGCTGGGAATTGGGGAAATGCCATTCTGAGGAAAACATTGGCCCTCCACAAATACCACAATGCAATGCAGATTCTGTAAACAAAGAGCTGGGAGTTTGAGCCTCCTGTTCTTCTCTCGCCCACACACAGCATGAGCAGCAATGTAAGCCATGTAGCGCACACATCCAAAGTGCTTTGCAGTTAAAAGAGGAATTTTCACCCAAATGACAGTTATTTTACAGCAGGAATCCCACCAGTTCAGTGCAGTTACAGGACACTGTAGCTTCGTCTGTCTGTGTCTCATACGGCTCTGGTTACATGTGGTAGTGGCTGGTGAGAGCGTAGCTTATTCCCAGAGGTCCTAACAGTAGAGGAGTGGGCTATGGTTTTTAGGCCCCACCGCTCCCTGGACAGGGGCGCGCAGGGGCCTGAGAAAACAGATGTCTTTTGTTTTCTCTCTCTGATGAGCCACTGTCACCAGCGAGGTCAGGACGCACATATGAAAACACAGCAGCGCGGATGGGGGGGGGGGGGGGCGGCGTATTTACACTATACTGGCCCTGTGTGTACTGACAACACGGACCAAACAGATAATTAGACATGACCCCCCCCCCAAACCACATGCTCAGCTGCTTTAACCTCATTCCATCTGCAGTTTAGCACTACAAATCAACCCCAATCACAATGTTAAGGTTCCAGACTTCTAACCCACCCAGTACCCACCCATGGAACATTAAAAACCTTCATTTCACCCCGGATAGCAGGCCAGCAAGGGAGACATGCAAAGCGTACAAGCACCCAGGCACACAGTACAAGATCTCTGCACAGACAGTGTTAGAGTAGGCGCCATGCAGTAGGAGCTGGTACAGTGGAGAAGGCCGGTTATGTTGTTCAGTTTACCTTCAAGGCTATACGAGGCAGTGGAAGCTGAAAGAACGTCAGCTAAAGCACAGAGGAACAGTCAGGGAACAGGGGAACAGGAGGAGAGCGTACAGGAAAAACAGATACCCATCTCCAAGTACAGCTATTGTAAATCCAATAGAGGTTTCACTCATGTTAAAACGGCAGAATAGAGGAAGATGTTAAAAAGAAGAGAGAGTCTAAATACAAAAATCTCTCTCCTACATTACTGGTCCATGTATGTGTTGTGTACATTGTTACTGAGGGTTTATATACAGTCAAAGAGAGTCTCTCTCTCACCATCAGACAGGGATTCATAGTCATCGTCGTACTCGTCTTCTTCCTCTTCATCATCATCATGGTTACCAGGTGAGCTGCCACCCGGTGCCCCGTTGCTGGCCTGGGCCTGGATGTGAGCCAGCTGGTGAGCCTGAGGGAACAGAGCATGGTATGATTGGTGGAAAGTCCTGTAGCCAATGCCCCCATGTCAACAAACAAACTACCTAAGATGAACCTAACAGCTTGTTTTGACATTATCTGTCTGTGGGCTCCTCAGTCACCTCCAAAGACACACAGCTTGACTGATGTCATCCTGCGTTCACACTGTATAAGCTCTCACCTTCTGTTTGACAATGTCGACGGGAGCCTGGTGTGCTTTCAGCTTCTTGTTCTTGAGGAGGATCTTTCCCTTCAGTTGCAGCGGGGAGGGCAGCAGAGGGTCATCAGAGAAATCACTCTCAAACAGGAATTTGGTCACCAGCTTGTCTCCGAACACCGCCTTCAAACATAAACAAACAGATGAAGTGTGCGGGCCCAAGGATCCCTCACAGACACGCTACAATCAAAGGCTTTTTTTATCAAAGCACTTGGAGCTATCTCCAAAGGAGTAAAGAATGCAGTAACAAGGTTCCTCGAGATAGAACACATGACACGTCAGCTAGAATCCGTACAGATCAGGTCCATTAGAGCCAGAAGGAGGTACCTTGAAGATTTCAGCCATTTTGCGTTGCTGAGGTAGAGAGCAGTGGTTCTCAATGGACAGGATGACCGGCATGTCTGAGTTGACAAAAGCAGTGCGATTGACCGCCTCCACCACATCCTAGAAGACCATGGGTTATAGTAAATGAGGCATAACATGCATAACTATTGTCCTATTTATTCAATAATACAACCCTAAGAGATTCCAGCAGTATTAATCAAGCTACAATAAAGGTATGCCATTATTGTACTGTATCTAGGCCAAACAGTGACATGAGGTCAAAAGTGGCAGTGTGACAAGAGTTGTGACAGGGTTGTGCCAAGGGTATAGACTAACCTTGAAGGGGATCTTGGTGGTGAGGGTGTGTCCGTGGTAGATAATGGGTGATCCGTCGTCTCCATCCCAACAGTCCAGCTCCACACTCCTGCAGCCCTGCAGCAGCACCTAGACAACACAACAACCACATCCCATAATAATAAGATGGGCGATCACACCAAAACAGAATTCATCTTATAGCTAAAGTGCAGCAGGAGCCCAGAGTTTGTCCTGGTCAGTTTACATAGTCTGGAAAAACTCCTGGCCCTGCTTATGGCAAACCACCCTCAGCGGGGTCGGTAAACACCAGAAACACACTAGCTTCCTTTCCCTCTGAAAACCGAATGTGGGGATCCCGCTCAGGCGTTTCTTTTACGCCTGCTACATTAAGTTAATGGCAAACTGAAGTTGACAAAATGATCAGATGCTTACAAATCCCCTCCAAAACAAACCTAGAAAAGGTCAATTTCCTGAGGAAAATATGTACGCTTGCATCAATCATCACCTGGCTGTAGAGCTCTACAGAGGACTCTCCTTTGAGCTGGTGTCCAGTGAGGTATGTGTTGTGAGAGGACTCTATGTAGTAGTAAGACATGGGATACTGGAGCTCCTCCGGGTTCACCTGAGACTCCTCGTTCTTAGACGCAAAGTTCTCCTTGTCCATTAAAAACCTGGGGAGGAGTAGAGGTAAAGGTCACTTTAACTCAACTGGTAACGAATGTCATTTCAGAATTCCTATGACGGAATTTCTTGAGTTAGTCAACTTAATATTTATTGGGAAATTAATGTACCTGGCAAAACCTTCGAAGGACATCCAACCCATCTGACGCATGCTTATGCAAGGCTCAAATTTCTGATGAGACAAAGGAAATCCAATTTAACAGTATATCACAGAAATATAATCCTCTAGTCCTTACCTAATTTATATAGCATGTCTATTGTACAGTATATCACAATATTACATGTCTGCCTAGTTAAAGAGACATTAAACTGCAAAATCAAATTTCTTCCGATTTTTTCAGACCGTAAAAGACATCCCTTTAAGTACAGCTTGCTGGACCAGTCATCTGACCCACCTGGATGACGCTGAGGATCTCGTCGTAGGTCAGGTGTTCCCGCTGGCAGTTGACCAGGAAGTCGTTGAGCTGTGGGATGGCCAGCCCCAACACCCCTAAAGAGGCGTTCTCCACACCCGTCCCGTTGGTCACGATGCTGGCCGCCGCAATGGCGTCCGAGATCTGCTTCTGGTTGTCCGACATCTGCTGCCGTGTTCGGATTAAGAGGCCCAGGTCCGAACCGTTACGGGTCAGCAAGTCTGTGGAGGACAGGAAAACTGCATCTTTAGAAGTAATTCTCTAACTAACACACTAACAACATTAACGTCCAATATTCCTACACCACAGTGTGATTCCACTGTTCGAGTCCTTCTGAACCAACAAGCCTCTAGAGAGTAATTATCACAGAGCGTTTGGTGCTTCTGCAATCAAGTAGCTCCCATCAACCATGATTAGACAGACTGAGCACTGAAAGCTTGTACCATCTCATTTAAGTACACCAAAATATATATACACGTTCTGACCTTACAGGGAGGGAAAAAAGTATTTGATCCCCTGCTGATTTTGTACGTTTGCCCACTGACAAAGAAATGATCAGTCTATAATTTTAATGGTAGGTTTATTTGAACAGTGAGAGACAGAATAACAACAAAAATGTTATAAATTGATTTGCATTTTAATGAGGGAAATAAGTATTTGACCCCCTCTCAATCAGAACAAATTCTGGCTCCCAGGTGTCTTTTATACAGGTACCGAACTGAGATTAGGAGCACACTCTTAAAGTGAGTGCTCCTAATCTCAGTTTGTTACCTGTATAAAAAACACTGGTCCACAGAAGCAATCAATCAATCAGATTCCAAACTCTTCACCATGGCCAAGACCAAAGAGCTCTCCAAGGATGTCAGGGACAAGATTGTAGACCTACACAAGGCTGGAATGGGCTACAAGACCATCGCCAAGCAGCTTGGTGAGAAGGTGACAACAGTTGGTACGATTATTCGCAAATGGAAGAAACACAAAAGACCTGTCAATCTCCCTCGGCCTGGGGCTCCATGCAAGATCTCACCTTGTGGAGTTGCAATGATCATGAGAACGGGGAGGAATCACCCCAGAACTACACGGGAGGATCTTGTCAATGATCTCAAGGCAGCTGGGACCATAGTCACCAAGAAAACAATTGGTAACACACTACGCCGTGAAGGACTGAAATCCTGCAGCGCCCGCAATGTCCCCCTGCTCAAGAAAGCACATATACAGGCCCGTCTGAAGTTTGCCAATGAACATCTGAATGATTCAGAGGAGAACTGGGTGAAAGTGTTGTGGTCAGATGAGACCAAAATCGAGCTCTTTGGCATCAACTCAACTCGCCGTTTTTGGAGGAGGAGGAATGCTGCCTATGACCCCAACAACACCATCCCCACCGTCAAACATGGAGGTGGAAACATTATGCTTTGGGGGTGTTTTTCTGCTTAGGGGACAGGACAACTTCACCGCATCAAAGGGACGATGATGCAAGGGGCCATGTACCGTCAAATCTTGGGTGAGAACCTCCTTCCCTCAGCCAGGGCATTGAAAATGGGTTGTGGATGGGTATTCCAGCATGACAATGACCCAAAACACACGGCCAAGGCAACAAAGGAGTGGCTCAAGAAGAAGCACATTAAGGTCCTGGAGTGGCCTAGCCAGTATCCAGACCTTAATCCCATAGAAAATCTGTGGCGGGAGCTGAATGTTCGAGTTGCCAAACGTCAGCCTCGAAACCTTAATGACTTGGAGAAAATCTGCAAAGAGGAGTGGGACAAAATCCCTCCTGAGATGTGTGCAACCCTGGTGGCCAACTACAAGAAACGTCTGACCTCTGTGATTGCCAACAAGGGTTTTGCCACCAAGTACTAAGTCATGTATTGCAGAGGGGTCAAATACATATTTCCCTCATTAAAATGCAAATCAATTTATAAAACATTTCTGACATGCGTTTTTCTGGATTCTTTTGTTGTTATTCTGTCTCACACTGTTCAAATAAACCTACCATTAAAATTATAGACTGATCATTTCTTTGTCAGTGGGCAAACGTACAAAATCAGCAGGGGATCAAATACTTTTTTTCCCCTTCACTGTGTGTGTGTGTATATATATATATATATATATATATATATATATAAAAAGTATTTACTTTTAAACAATGATTGAACAGTACCCAATACAAACCACTCACACAGTCACAAACACATAGGGGTACAGAGAGACAGACCTAGGTCAGGCTGCAGTCCCGAGTCCTTGTCGTCGATCCTCAGGTTGGTGTAGAGGGGGACAGACTCCGTGCCGGAGCGACTGCAGGGAACGGCGTAGGTGTCAAATAGCTCTTTCAGGTCTTTACGGCTCCGAATGCTACAGCACATCAAAACAAGAACGGGGGCGTTTACATTCAATTGACAAGAGAGGGAAATATTCAGCCACTCTTGGAGGACATTGACAGCGGACAATGGTATGCTTTTTCATTATTACATAAGAGCAACATGTTTCGGCGTGTAGCCTTAGTCTTTATGTTCAATTGAGAGAAACTTCAGAAAACCGCAGTGTGTCTTTGACAAAACAACCTTGGGAAAGATTGGTTGGATTTCTAAAAGCTTCTTCTGAATGTTTGAATGGAATGCAGTAATTGTGCCCTTGTGCTATGAGAGTTCCCTCTATATTGCCAGTGGGAGTGAATTTAATCACTACCATAGACTTGTATAATTAATGTTACTATTGTATATAGACTATTAGTTGCTGTACGCTATAAAGAGAGGAGGCTGCAAGTTGGACGGAGCACCTGAAAGACTTGAAGAGCTCGACGAACTCGATAAAGCTCATGGTGCTGTCAGAGATCATGAGGTTCTGGAAGCCCTTGAAGCAGCCCTTCCCCCGGCCGTGCCAACTTCTACTGCTCCATGCACTACACAGGGACAGGATGAGAGAGATTGGTTACTGTCATAGTTAAAAACACTAGATTTAAAATATATTTTCTTATGTCTATTTTATATTATAGATAAAGATGTTTAAATAAAGTGGCAATAGTGTCTGGTGTGAGGCTTACAGTATCAGTAGGTTTACATGTAAGTAGATGATAATCGGTTTACAGACGTCTTATCAACTATATGCAACGTTTCCCTCTAAGAACAGGTCTGGGGTCAGGTTTCATGTCTTACCCTGGCTGGGCCTTGGTGCTGCCTGACAGGACGGGGGAGGAGAGAGGGCGGGAGGGGTTGGAGCTGCCCATACTGGAGGAGGAACCTGGGGTCTTACAGCTCGACAGGGAGAAGGGTCCAGGGAAGCCGTCCTCTACGGAATCAATAACGTACAGGGTTACACGCAATGTAAAAAAACGTCAAACACAGTGAACAAGAGTCATTTAGAAGTCAACAAAATCAGACCATTTAAAATCCCAGATATTCCCATTTTTGAAAGTGTCCCTCCCTGTAAACCATAAACTGGTATGTGAGGACAGTGACATGTCACTGAGGAATTGTGGTGTAGTGTAGTAGACAGGTTACCTAGCCCTTCCTGGTCCATGCTGTCACACAGCTCCGGCCTGTTCCTGCACAGGGTGTCCTTGCAGCTCTTGGTTTTCCGTTGGATTATCTCATCATCGGTAGCGTCCCCGCTGTCTCCCTGTGTGGTTTATGAAACACCCCATCAATGACACAGATATCCACAACCCCAGGCAAATAAACACAATGAAGGCTGTATTTCTCAAACTGATACTATATTTTTTTGTATATTTCTCCTAACCCTGGTCAGAGCCTTCTTCTTCTTCTTGGTGGTGGAGATGGAGTTGTTCTTCTGAGCACTGGGCTTCTCTGTGCCCCCTGTGCCCATGTTCCAGCGTCGCCCCCCAAACAGCTCTATGGCCTGTGCAAGAGTGGGACCCTCGTACCTGCCCTCCTCCTATCGGAGATGGGAGATGACACGCGAACACACAGCAGTCTATGAGGAGATCACTCACTCAAGGCTAATTGACATTAGGCGAGTCAAAATCACCTTCCTTGCATCTGTGCTCAAGTTACGGAGGCTCACCGTTTCCCTTTTGAGTATTGATTAACAGGACATTAGACATCCCAAATGAATTCCACCTGGTGTGTTCTAGACTGATTCAATATACCTGCCGTCCCATATCATCCACAATGTCAATGAAGAAGCGTTTTACCTGATAGAGGCTGACGTACTGCCTCCTGAGCCAGTGCAGTCTCTGATCGGGGAACTTCTTCATCTTCCTCATGGCGTTGACCAGCTCCACCAGTCCCTCATGCAGCATGTGGGCTGTGTGCTTGGGGGCCACAAAGTGCAGCAGCCTGTTGTCTGTAGTATGGAGCCCGTAGAGCAGACTGACCCCATTCTCCTCGGCCCTCATGGTGTTTAACAGCTTGTTCTGCACACACACAGCATGCAAGTCCACCCCGGGGTGGCCCAGGAACACAGCCTTGACCACCGAGAGGTCCAGCAGGCCCTCCGACAGGCTGTTCACTACAGGTTGACCCAGGCCTGGGGGCTCCGCGGGGGGGCTGCCGCTCTGGGGATTAGCCCAGGTCAGGATGCAGTTGTCGGGCTGCAGGCGGAGGAGACAGCGAGCGGTGAGGTGGCTCTCCTGGTCGTAATGGATGACGGTGGCGCCCTGCAGGAGGAACTGGTGGACGTCAGGCTGGAGGGAGAGCACGTACCAGGGGATGAGCTCTGTGCCGTGGCCGAAGGCCCGGTGGGTCTCCTCGGTCCCCTGGAACTCCACCTCTTTAGACAACTCAGACAGATCACCCTCAGAGTCTGACAGGTCTCCCACCACAAACCTAACGGGCGAAGGAGGAGGTCAAAGAGGAGCAGAACGCCAATCAGTGGGTATTTGTGAACGGTTAATGTTTCTGCCTCTACTCTAGGACATATAGAGGGGGAATGATTGTCTCATCACCACCTTGTTCTATTCAATAAATGTAACATCCCAGCCATGTCATCTACCAAAATAACGTCACTTTGAGGATAACAGATGCATTGAATGAAGCCCAGTCTCAAACAGTTCAACTGGATTTGGAAAATGTTGCACAGATGAACAAGCATAAAAAGCACCATGCAATTATAACAGCAAATTCTACACATACAACTCAAGCAAAGTCAGTTAGTGGGAAACCTCTAAAACGGTGGTCTGATAACTTACAAGACACGGTTGGAATCTGACCTGCTCGTGAAAGAGCTAAGGTGGAGGGAGGGATGAGGGAGGAAGAAGAAAGAGAAAAGGTCAGAAAGTGTCTAGCTACAAATAGTTGAGGTAAAACAAGGAAGACAGAGGAGTGAAAGGATGAGAGGTGTCACATTTTGCCTTATCGTTCCGCCAATCAACATTGCGCGAGGAGTTCCACAGAAAACCACTTGAGAGGATATCCACAGAAAACCATTGACTGGATCCAGAGGCCCCACCGGACACAAAATGGTGTCATAAATCAGAGGCCTTTTCCACCCAGTGACCATTAACCCCAGTTTGAGGACAAACAGATCTCCCATCAGGGTCAGGAAACTATACGGCGCTGGCAACCTGCTCTCCGCTTCCAGTGTAGTACACTAGTACACTTACCGGGAACTCTTTAGATTTCGATCACAATCATTTATGCCATTTACTTAGCTTTGTAAAGCCAAAAGGAAACTGGAAAATTGTGAAACTGCTATCTCAACAAAGTATTCCCATAATAAACACTCGCAGTCCCCCAGATAACCTGACATTAAATATGATTCATGAACCTCTTGAAAATTAGGGAAGAAATGTGCTTCCTGTCAAGTAACACTTGTCATTGATTATACCGTTTTATAAACCGGGTAGTTTGGGTCCTGGATGCTGATTGTCTGAAAGCCGTGGTATATCAGACATTATAAACCGGGTGGTTCGAGCCCTGAATGCTGATTGGCTAAAAGCCATGGTATATCAGACCGTATACCACGGGTATTTATATTTTAAATATACTTAAATGAGAGAACTGAATTGGGCGATGGTACAAGCTTTCAGTGCTCAGTCTGTCTAATCATGGTTGATGGGAGCTACTTGATTGCAGAAGCACCAAAACGCTCTGTGATAATTACTCTAATTACATTGGAAAGGGGGTTTGTGGTATATGGCCAATATACCACGGCTAACGGCTGTATCCAGGCACTCTGCCTTGCGTCGTGGCTAAGAACAGCCCTTAGCCGTGGTATATTGGCCATATACCACACCTCCTCGGGGCTTATTGCTTAATTATAATCTATGCTTTACTGTTGCATGTTCTCTAAAATATCCTGTCTTAAAATATAATTCTTAATCTTGCAGTTACTATGCTTTCAGCATGTTTCATAAGGCCAAACAATGATATTTCATAACGACTACATCTCTGCTGGACAGAACATTCAGTTGTGTTGACACACTTCAAAAATAGGACAAGCTGCAACAATGGCAGTCTCAACTGAAGTGGTCCATGGACAATGTCTGCAGAACTAGTGGCTCTTAACAGAACAGTATAAAAGCTTCTGTCTCTGTGTGTTTCTGTCAAAGAAGACAGGGTCACCAGTCATTCTGAAAGGATTCACAGTGAAATAAGAGCTACATTAAACATATTACATCACTTTGGTGGAGGTCGGTTGCGGAAACGTCAGGGAGAAAAGATTTAGGATTTAAAGTGGAAGACGTTATTCTCGACTTTATCAGATTAAAGTGCGTTTAAACAGGTGAAATCTAAAATGTATCATCCATGTAATTCTGCTTTAGAATGTGAAACATTCATAGAAAATGCATGTGTAAATAACCTTTAAATCAAACATGCAAATACTGTATATGCTAGAGGTGTGTAGCCAAGTAGAGGGAAAGCCTAGATGAACGCAATCACAGTATGATGGAGAGAGGAAAGGATTGACTGCAGATTCTTCGTTTTCCCACCACAGGTTATGGATAGGATTCGGGAATCCTAAATCTGATCCTAGATCTGTGCCTGAGTGCCACTTCTTCCTGATCCTGTCACTTACTGGTTCCTGTTCCTGTCCATGAAAGTATTTTTGCAGGAGGTGGAGGATCCTTCGTGCTGGCCCTCCTCTCCCTCCTCCGTCTCCAGACTGCGGTTGCAGGAGCGGATGATCTGCAGGATGTTGCTGACCGTGGCTTCCTTCTCCTGGCTGTGCAGCCCATCTGGCCCCGCCCTCTGCAGGAAGTGCTGCTGCCCGCCGTAGTCCCCCACAAACTACACAGAAAGAGAAACAGGGTAAAGTGAACCTGTTGTTACTGTGGTAATAAAAGTGTTACTACACAGGTAAAACAGCAACTTCATGTAAAGTGTACATTGTCAAACTGCTCATCTAGGAAGAGCCATCAAAAGCTGTGTTAAGAGCTTTAGGGCGATAGCAGGTGTTGTCTGTCCACCCACTATGGTACAAGCCTGGCATGCAAGCTAGGGCCTGGCCCACTTCGTTACCTCTAGTGAGTCCTCTGGCGAGTCGTGCGGTGAGTGGCGCAGGCTGATAATGCTGGCGGCCCCGTCCAGAGCGTCACTCAGCTCTTTGAGGAAGACGCCACAGAAGGGCACCACCTTGCACCCTGGGATGTTAAGGGCACGGTTCACCACTTTCTTGTACTCGGACGAAGACTCGTGCTGCGCCATGGCATCTTTCAGCCTGCGCATGGTCTCAATGTCCGACTGCTCCATGAACTGCCACATTTTCAGTACTTTCCGAGACCTGGAGCAGAGTATAATTCCATATCGATCTATTTCACATTTGACTTACATTATGTTTTATCATGTAGAAGACACTCTTATCCAGAACGACTTTTAATAGGTGCAATCTGAATATGTAAATTGACAGCTGCTGTAGGAAGAAAGGGAGGCGTGTATCAAACGTGTCTGGAGGACTATAGTGTCGTCAGAAATACCGTAGTCCAGCCAGGAACTCCATGACAGCGTTGTAGTTGCCCATGTTCCAGCAGCACTTGGCCACGTGGACCAGGTAGGAGAACACTGCTCTCTTCTCCTCCATTGAACCCGCAGTCAGGATCAACCAGGTCACCCACGAGCTCACCTGTTAGAGGCAGCAACTCTCACAGTTAGAACATAGTCTACTTCATGACCTGCCAATGCTCTGAAACAGCCAGGCTACGTTTGAAATGACACGCTAGTCCCTATATAGTGCACTACTTTCATAGGGCCCCTATATAGTGCACTACTTTCATAGTGCACATAGGGCTCTGGTCAAAAGTAGAGGCACTATATAGGGAATATGGTGCCATTTGGGACACTCCCTTATAGTGAAAGGCAGAGGACTAGTGTTTCACACTGTGCAGGTTAATGTTCTACACAGCATCAACAACAGCACGATTTATGATGAACTCATTGAAATGGTATTAGGTCTTATTTCACCCCAGGTGTAGCGGTCACCATCTCCAACCTAATACAGAACGATGCTGGTAGTCGGCTCTACAACAAGTCATGAAACTCTTGATTGCATCAGGTCTCGTTTGTTGCATACATCCAACCAAAATAGTAGTCCAGGGTTTATCCAAGTTCATGCAGAAACCCTGGACTGGACATAACAGTTGGAGCAAATATTTGCCCGCTGTCGTGTCGCAGCTAAACCCCCCCCCCCCTTAAAACAACGAGGGTTACATAAACAGTTCCACAGGCAGGTTCCTGATACTGCAGTCTCACGTCTGTTCTGTTCCTATGGGAGATCCAGTCATCAGAACCAGGGCCAGTCCGACTCTCTAATGTCATCCCTGTAAACATTCCTCGTCGCTCCGCTCGGCTGTCTATAGTTACAGATGGAGGATCTTAACATTTGAGCCAGCTTGCTACAGCAGGAAAATAATCCAGCAGCAACAGGAAATGTGAATTATTTTTGGGGATTATAATTAATGGAAATATATTGTAGGGGTTGATTCATTTTTCGTTGGGGCAAATCGTGTTTGACATTTTAAAGTGGAAATTACAAACTTTACATTTTAGTCATTTAGCAGACGCTCTTATCCAGAGCGACTTACAGTTAGTGAGTTCATACATTATACCTTTTCATACCTTTTTAAACCTAAACAACTTTGCATTTCCTGCTGTGCAAAATTCTCAGCAACACAAGAGTCAAATTAAGAACCTACATCTGTACACACCCAGAGAGAATCCAGTAGACTTAAAAAAAAAAAAAAAGAACACCCCACAGATCTAATTACTGGGTTATGTAAGATGTAAAGGGAGGGGGAGGGGTAGGGGGGGGAAACTGCAGTTTGATTCGCTCCAGAGACAAAACTTCAGAGACACTAAATAAAGTTAGAGCGCCATCAGACACAGATATCATCCCAACCTCCTCCTCCTCCCTCGTTTCCAGGAACGACTGACAATGAGAGACGGCACCAAAGTGATAGAGCGAGAAAACATGACATTCCTCTTCTCCCTCTCCAAGCGTCTGCAGTACGTAACTATTTGAATCCAGACTGTATTACATTACAGCTATGTCCCTCAGCGTTATAAACATTGCGGACGGTGGACATGAAAGCACTGGTAGATTAGAAACAGGTGCATATCTTGCAGAGTGGCTGATATTCCAAATGGCACGACTCCCGTCCGCTCATGGACGAGTCCGTATTAAAAGGTGGGAGATCGGTCGACGGGGATCTAAAATAGTCCCTATCTGTTATGTGGCTTCCCTTTGATAACGACACATAGGGGTTACATCAGAATGACAACCCAAATCCACTGGACTAAAAACAGAGCGGCACTCTGATTCCAATATGATATACCATAAATCAAATAGGCTACACAATAACAATACAATTATAATTCCAGTGTGTAAATGCCAATAACACCATTTGACCAGTGATCAAAAACATATACAATGTACTTACAATCTTGTTTCTTTTGTTGTGTGTCCTACTGCGCTATCAAGGTTTAGTTTCCCCATGATGGAACGATGACATAATCAAGGTTGACAGAGAGTTATTACAAACTCACCACACAAGCATTTTGTGTTTGTCAGAGTTAACTGCTCCAGACAGCCATTTCGGCTCAAACAACCTGCCCAGTTTCTCTGCTCCAGTTGGTGGAACTGGGGCACAGCAGGTAACCACACACAGTGAGTCCATCTCCATCATGCTGTGGAGCTTATGTCAGACTCTGTTTGTCTCTGTTGGGAAGAGTCACTCATTGGATTATAGCTCCGCAAACATGCCCAAAAATGGTTAGGATGCACATTCGCTCTACTTCTCTCACTTAATGAAAACCAGCTGATGTTACGGCGTGCAACTTAAAGATGACATCATTTCCACTCTGTGCTTGGGACGGACTTCATTCTGATGCGGCCGAGCTGTTTTTATTAATTGTTTATTCTCAAAGTCAATCAGCGTAGAGGGCAGCTCAAAGGGCTCCATTTATGAGTGTAATATGACACTAATCACCTCAAGTATGCGAAACAACCTGGCAGAATACGACCACCAAACACAGTATACCACCAGGTGGTCAATTCCACAAGGCAAAAAATTATAACTAACAACATTACCGTCAAGTGAGATCTTTAATAACCTTATACAGTAGGGCTCTCCAAACCTGGTCCCGGAGAGCAACAGTGTGTCCAAGCTTTTGTTATAGCCCAGCACTAACCCACCTGACTCAACTAATCAATTAATCATCAAGACCTTTATTAACTGAATCCCATCCAGTAGATCTTTAGGATCAGGATTGTTACTGACCACTCAACGCAGTCACATTAGCCCATCCTCTCTCCACTAGTCTCACCTCATTGAATCGCGTGACCAGGTCCTCCACGGTGTTCCTCTGGGTCTGTATGGGCATGGCCGGGGCCGACAGCGATGCCTTGAGGCTGGGGTGCAGGCGCTTGCTGCAGTCGGGGCTGCCCAGGTCCTGGGTGAGGAAACAGAGGTAGTCCAGTGGGAAGATGCGTCGGTACAGCTGCTGCTCCTGCGCCGTCAGGATGCTGGCGATCTCCTCGGGGAACTGGATCAGGTGACGCAGGTCGACCAGCTCCTTGCTGATGCCCGTCACGTTGGACGGGATGGTGCTGGACGCCGACATGTTGCTGCACATCTGACGCTCTGAGAGACATAGACAGATGAGAGATGTACACAGTCAACTAAAAAGCATCCTCCAATGTCAATTCCCAGGTAATATTAAACATAGCAGGAAAGCTGAACACCGCTGCCTTTCAGAATACAAACGTCTAAAACAAACTCCCTAGTTCAGACAAACTTCTCAGTGCCTCCCCCATTTCCACCCGAGTGGCAGAAGTGCGTTTGCGTTTTCGTACAGGAGCCATTAGCCCCGTTTCTCGTGTGTTTACACACCCTGAGAACACACACCACAGCTCTGCTCTCTCTGCTCATGGAGATGCATGGCTGTGTGCTCTGTTGGTATGGTGGACAGGTGCAGAAATACCATAAATACAGGGAATTAGATACCCCTCTGGACATCGTCAGCCCTCAGCCGCCACACACCACCGCTGGATGTCCTGGGAAACCTTTTGAGACATGCGACAGGTAGCCATGGCTACCGCAATAACTGGCGGCGAGAAAAGTTGGCCATTTATATTGGTTGATTTATGCATCCGGCGCAGTCTCTCAACTGCTCTCGGTAATGAACATTGTGTGTGAGTGTGGATTTGTGCGGCGTTTACATTGTGAGATTGACCTGATCTATCATGCTGTGGCCTAGAGTTGAGTCTAACTAAACACAACATCCTGCAGACTGCACTAGGCCTTGTGGTAAAAAAAAAATTGTCCTTGACTTAAAAAAGGGGCAGTCCCACCACTGTTTGGGTAAACAGCTGAGGGATGGGGATGGAGAAACGTAACCAATCAAATTCATAGCCCGAGCTACAGCTGCCAGGACTGACCAAGACCAAAATGACAGTTTTAACCATGCTTTGAGGCAGTGTTTGTTTACAATGCCATTGTTTACAAACAGTGAAGTAAAATACGCTTATGTTTTGGGTTGTGATGGAGTAAGACAATTGAACTAAGCTTAGAAGGCATTTATAAGTTAGGCCTATATTCTTCAAGAATAAACGGCTTCCAATCATGAATTTAAAAGTCTAAACATTGGATGTACCAACTGCAGATTGCCCCTTTAAACGATACTGAAGTGGGTGAAATAAATAATGGCACAGCTTCATAGCCAGAAAATAACCAGAACGTTCTAGAATGGCATGAAAGCAGAACATAAACAAAACATGTCATTCATTCTTCTTCTTTTACCTTGATAAAGGGGGCTCAATGTTTTCATCTTGCCCCCATATTACAGTTTGCCATTGACCATATTAGCCATTTTATCCATGTAGTCAATAACACTACTCTCCCTTAAACAAGAGCAGCATTTGTTTTGGTTTTATAATGCTATAAATCATTGACTTCTTATCAAGTTAATATCACAAAACTAATATTGAACGTTTAATTTAAAAAAAAGCTGAGCAGCATATGGTCCTGTAAATATTTTCAACAAATCAAGGTCTGTTATCATCCATCTCCAACATCTGCTCAATGTCCTCCTTTGTTTTTACGAGCTACCTTTTGAAGTGGAAATAAATTGCATTTGATTATGTAGTACAATACTCCAGGGGTAAGTGTCTCCCGCTCACCTAATCTTTATGCATGATGCCCTACTCAAAGCACAGCATTAGCCTTGCATTAAAGCCTGGTAAGCAGGGCTCATGGTTGAGTGTCTGCAAAGATCTTGCTTTAGAATAGACCCCATTGCATCCTAAATGGCACCCTATTCCCTATGTAGTGCACTACGTTTGGCCAGGGTCAATAGGGCTCTGGTAAATAGTAGTGCACTATATAGGGAATACCCAGGCTGCCTAGCTGGCTGGTCCAGGATGTAGCCTACTGTACATCCTGCTGAGAAGACCTCCTCTGTGATCACACTCTGCGTCTTTCTGTGAGCCTGTGTCACAGTCCGTGTATGTAAGACTGCAATAGACTTCAGAGCTCTATTCAGGGTGCTTAAAGGCCAGAGGTCAGACCCTCAGGAAAGAGAGCGCTTTCCCTTTGCCCCTATGTGGTATTTCCTGTGTGAGGAGCAAGTCGGGGGACGCTTATTGGCATGAGGAAGGAGAATAACAGAATGTAAACCATTACAAAGGCTGCTCAAGAGAAGCTTGCAATTACAGTAGCTTGAGCCATGGCATGATGAATCACCTGGCTATTTATACTGACCCGAGCAGAGCATAGAACCTTGAACATGATGTCTGACGTTACTCACTGCTGCGATGACAATCACAACTACAGTAGGGGATGAATCAAACAGGTGCACCAAGTCTGAGATAATTATTTTATTTATCTAAAACCAGCCCAATTCCATATTTCTTTATTATGATAAATTGACTTTACCCATATCAGTCTCATGACAAGGACCTAACATGAGACCCCAAATCCTTATTTTTAATCAATCAAATGCATATCTAAAGCCCTTTTTACATCAGCAGTTGTCACAAAGTGCTTCATAAATTACAAACAGAAAAGTGTCCATCAGCAGATACCGACTTTAACCACTTCACCTGACCAGAGTTTATTTCTAAAGCTCAAACCACACAACAAATTCATGACCTCAAAAATACTGTTTAATGTCAACAAATCCACATCTTTCAAAACAACATTGCAACAGACTGTAAGAGGGACAGAAGTCTGTCCTTGGAGCTCGAAATAAAACATCCCATTACAAACCAGGACATAATGTGACCAGCCAGTCCTGGTAAACTAGCCACGGACAGACAGACAGACAGACAGACAGGAGTAGCAACAGTCCGTGACCGCTCTGGGGACAGAAATATCAACCTGTGGAGACTATAGAGGCACACAAGCAAGTTACAACCCACAGGACTAGGCTAGCTATAGAAACTGAAGAAATCTACCACACACACTTGAGAAGGCTGCTAAGGTGCAGGCAGATAGCTTACTGTTGAGTGAAGAGAGCCTCTATCCACTCACAGTATAGTCCACACACTCACAGTAGTCACAGTATAGTCCACACACACACTCACAGTATAGTCACAGTATAGTCCACACACTCACAGTATAGTCACAGTATAGTCCACACACACTCACAGTATAGTCACAGTATAGTCCACACACTCACAGTACAGTCACAGTATAGTCTACACACTCACAGTAGTCACAGTATAGTCTACACACTCACAGTATAGTCACAGTATAGTCTACACACACAGTATAGTCTACACACTCACAGTATAGTCTACACACTCACAGTAGTCACAGTATAGTCCACACACACACACTCACAGTATAGTCACAGTATAGTCCACACACTCACAGTATAGTCACAGTATAGTCCACACACACTCACAGTATAGTCACAGTATAGTCCACACACTCACAGTATAGTCACAGTATAGTCCACACACTCACAGTAGTCACAGTATAGTCTACACACTCACAGTACAGTCACAGTATAGTCTACACACTCACAGTAGTCACAGTATAGTCTACACACTCACAGTATAGTCACAGTATAGTCTACACACTCACAGTATAGTCACAGTATACACACTCACAGTATAGTCACAGTATAGTCTACACACTCACAGTATAGTCACAGTATAGTCTACACACACAGTATAGTCTACACACTCACAGTATAGTCTACACACTCACAGTATAGTCTACACACTCACAGTATAGTCACAGTATAGTCTACACACTCACCGTATAGTCATAGTATAGTCTGCACACTCACAGTATAGTCACATTATAGTCTACACACTCACAGTATAGTCCACACACTCACAGTATAGTCCACACACTCACAGTATAGTCACAGTATAGTCTACACACACAGTATAGTCTACACACTCACAGTATAGTCTACACACTCACAGTATAGTCACAGTATAGTCTACACACTCACAGTATAGTCACAGTATAGTCTACACACTCACAGTATAGTCTACACACTCACAGTATAGTCACAGTATAGTCCACACACTCACAGTATAGTCACAGTGTAGTCCACACACTCACAGTAGTCACAGTGTAGTCCACACACTCACAGTATAGTCATAGTATAGTCTACACACTCACAGTACAGTCACAGTGTAGTCCACACACTCACAGTATAGTCATAGTATAGTCCACACACTCACATTATAGTCACAGTAGTCCACACACTCACATTATAGTCACAGTATAGTCCACACACTCACATTAGTCACAGTATAGTCCACACACTCACAGTATAGTCCACACACTCACAGTATAGTCATAGTATAGTCTACACACTCACAGTATAGTCACAGTATAGTCTACACACTCACAGTATAGTCTACACACTCACAGTATAGTCACAGTAGTCCACACACTCACATTATAGTCACAGTATAGTCCACACACTCACAGTATAGTCCACACACTCACAGTATAGTCATAGTATAGTCTACACACTCACAGTATAGTCACAGTAGTCCACACACTCACAGTATAGTCACAGTATAGTCTACACACTCACAGTATAGTCACAGTATAGTCTACACACTCACAGTATAGTCACAGTGTAGTCCACACACTCACAGTATAGTCACAGTGTAGTCCACACACTCACAGTATAGTCACAGTAGTCCACACACTCACATTAGTCACAGTATAGTCCACACACTCACAGTATAGTCCACACACTCACAGTATAGTCATAGTATAGTCTACACACTCACAGTATAGTCACAGTATAGTCTACACACTCACAGTATAGTCACAGTATAGTCTACACACTCACAGTATAGTCACAGTATAGTCTACACACTCACATTATAGTCACAGTATAGTCCACACACTCACAGTATAGTCATAGTATAGTCCACACACTCACAGTATAGTCATAGTATAGTCCACACACACTCACAGTAGTCACAGTATAGTCCACACACTCACAGTATAGTCACAGTATAGTCCACACACTCACAGTATAGTCACAGTATAGTCCATTCCATAGGACTACAGCACTGAATCCTGTCTGTCTAGACGGGTTCATTTAAAGCCTACTTACTGATCAGCTTGAAGTCCATCCTGTGGGAGTGCTTCATGGCTGAGCCGCAGACGGCGGGAGCAGCGCTGTCGTTACTGTTAGCTCCATGGTTGTTCACACAGCACCGGCGAGGTGCACTTGTCCACATTTGAGCAGCCCAAGAGCGCCAGCTGCTCTCCAGCTCTCGTTGCTCTGCTGCTCCCCAAGCTGACACGCTACAAACCTCACAGCCATGCGCCAGCAACGCCTGCAGCCAGCCCACACCCCCCCCAACCTCCACCTCAGGCTAGAGTTATCCCCCCCCCCAACCCCCCCCCCACAGAGAAACAGATAGCCCCTAAACTCCTCCCTCCCCTCATCCCAGCTCCTCTCCACTCCTCTCTGGAGGTCAGTTTACATACACATGTAGCCTATACGTGTCCCTCTACAGAGGGGGAGTCAGGTATGTAAACATGTAGTCTAAAAGCTAAATATGACTCATTACAAAGTGGAGGGAAATCTCAGAGAAAAGGAGTGTACCATTGATTTACTGGTGGTTGTAAAATTGGTTTCAGATAAATATTTGATAAAAGCTTAGTCACTCCCCAGTCCAAAGAGTACAAAGGAACATTTAAGTCTAACTAACAGTATATCAAGGTAATATTCAGTGCCGCTGGAATACGTGTGGCAAGCTGGCATTTTCCCCAGCACTTTTCACTCAGTTGGGGCAGCGCCTCACCACTTTTGATTTAGTTTAATAAAAAACATTGATGCTAAAGTGTTAAGAGGCGCAAAGTGCTGTTTTTTTTAACCAAATTCCCTCATGATTGGTCAACTCGCACACAATGTCACTGTCCTTCACATCAGAGTGCTGCTGCAAGCACTGTGCGCGTCTTGAGAAATCAGATTTAAGGAAATCGCGCTCTCCACTTTCCTCTGGTAGCTTATTTATTTAGCAAACGTGACAACACATCCCCGCAGTTAGCTGTTTTCATAACATACACATACATAACATACACATACATATACATACACAGCTGCGGAAAAAATTTAAGAGACCACTGCAAAATGATCAGTTTCTCTGGTTTTACCATTTATAGGTATGTGTTTGGGTAAAAATAACATTTTAGTTTTATTCTATAAATCTACTGACAACATTTCTCCCAAATTCCAAATAAGAATATTGTCATTTAGAGCATTTTTTGCAGAAAATGACAACTGGTCAAAATAACAAAAAAGATGCAGTGTTGTCAGACCTCGAATAATGCAAAGAAAATAAGTTCATGTTCATTTTTAAACAACACAATAGTAATGTTTTAACTTAGGAAGAGTTCACAAATCAATATTTGGTGGAATAACCCTGATTTTCAATCACAGCTTTCATGCGTCTTGGAATGCTCTCCACCAGTCTTTCACATTGATGTTGGGTGACTTTATGCCACTCCTGGCACAAAAATCAAGCAGCTCAGCTTTGTTTGATGGCTTGTGACCATCCATCTTCCTCTTGATCACATTCCAGAAGTTTTCAATGGGGTTCAGGTTTGGAGATTGGGCTGGCCATGACAGGGTCTTGATCTGGTGGTCCTCCATCCACACCTTGATTGACCTGGCTGTGTGGCATGGTACATTGTCCTGCAGGAAAAACCATTCCTCATAGTTGGGGAACAATGTCAGAGCAAAAGGAAGCAAGTCGTCTTCCAGGACAATCTTGTACGTGGCTTGATTCATGCGTCCTTCACAAAGACAAATCTGCCCGATTCTAGCCTTGCTGAAGCACCCCCAGATCATCACCGATCCTCCACCAAATTTCACAGTGGGTGCGAGACACTGTGGCTTGTAGGCCTCTCCAGGTCTCCGTCTAACCATTAGACGACCAGGTGTTGGGCAAAGCTGAAAATTGGACTCATCAGAGAAGATTCTTACTCCAGTCCTCTACGGTCCAATCCTTATGGTCTTTTGCAAACATCAGCCTGGCTCTTCTTTGCTTCTCATTGATTAAGGTTTTTTTTCTAGCTTTGCACGACTTCAGCCCTGCCCCTAGGAGCCTGTTTCGAACAGTCCACGCCATACACTTCACTCCTGCTGCCGTTTGCCATTCTTTTTGTAGGTCACTTGATGTCATCCTACGGTCGTTGAGTGACATTCGAATGAGTTGGCGGTCATCCCGGTCAGTAGAGAGTCGTTTTCGCCCTCTGCTGGTCTGTAGCTTTGTTGTCATTGAAATTTTAAGGATGGAAGCAACCTGACGCTCACTGTATCCCTCTGCCAGTAAAGCCAGAATTGACCCCTTCTTTTCCTCACTCAAAACTTTCCTTTTCAAGTATTTTGGCATGGTCAATAGTTCTTTTTTGATTAATATTACTTTTGAGGTACTACTAGCACTGTTTTTGCCATCCAGCTGGTCCTATTGCAGGAGGATAGTGATGACCACAGCAGTGGTTTTTATACTTTTCCTTGTTAAATAAGATTTGGTTCAGGTGATCACCTAATCGGTGAGGGGAAAAAGTATTTGATCCCCTGCTGATTTTGTACGTTTGCCCACTGACAAAGACATGATCAGTCTATAATTTTAATGGTAGGTTTATTTGAACAGTGAGAGACAGAATAACAACAAAAAAATCCAGAAAAACGCATGTCAAAAATGTTACATTAATTTGCATTTTAATGAGGGAAATAAGTATTTGACCCCTCTGCAAAACATTACTTAGTACTTGGTGGTAAAAACCCTTGGTGGCAATAACAGAGGTCAGACGTTTCTTGTAGTTGGCCACCAAGTTTGCACACATCTCAGGAGGGATTTTGTCCCACTCCTCTTTGCAGATCTTCTCCAAGTCATTAAGGTTTAGAGGCTGACGTTTGGCAACTTTAACCTTTAGTTCCCTCCACAGATTTTCTATGGGATTAAGGTCTGGAGACTGGCTAGGCCACTCCAGGACCTTAATGTGCTTCTTCTTGAGCCACTCCTTTGTTGCCTTGGCCGTGTGTTTTAAGTCATTGTCATGCTGGAATGGCCTAGCCAGTCTCCAGACCTTAATCCCATAGAAAATCTGTTTTCAATGCCCTGGCTGAGGGAAGGAGGTTCTCACCCAAGATTTGACGGTACATGGCCCTGTCCATCGTCCCTTTGATGCGGTGAAGTTGTCCTGTCCCCTTAGCAGAAAAACACCCCCAAAGCATAATGTTTCCACCTTCATGTTTGACGGTGGGGATGGTGTTCTTGGGGTCATAGGCAGCATTCCTCCTCCTCCAAACACGGTGAGTTGAGTTGATGCCAAATAACTCAATTTTGGTCTCATCTGACCACAACACTTTCACCCAGTTCTCCTCTGAATCATTCAGATGTTCATTGGCAAACTTCAGACGGGCCTGTATATGTGCTTTCTTGAGCAGGGGGACCTTGCGGGCGCTGCAGGATTTCAGTCCTTCACGGCGTAGTGTGTTACCAATTGTTTTCTTGGTGACTATGGTCCCAGCTGCCTTGAGATCATTGACAAGATCCTCCCGTGTAGTTCTGGTCTGATTCCTCACCGTTCTCATGATCATTGCAACTCCACGAGGTGAGATCTTGCATGGAGCCCCAGGCAGAGGGAGATGGACAGTCTTTTGTGTTTCTTCCATTTGCGAATAATCGCACCAACTGTTGTCGCCTTCTCACCAAGCTGCTTGGCGATGGTCTTGTAGCCCATTCCAGCCTTGTGTAGGTCTACAATCTTGTCCCTGACATCCTTTGAGAGCTCTTTGTCTTGGCCATGGTGGAGAGTTTGGAATCTGATTGATTGATTGCTTCTGTGGACAGGTGTCTTTTATACAGGTAACAAGCTGAGATTAGGAGCACTCCCTTTAAGAGAGTGTGCTCCTAATCTCAGTTCATTACCTGTATAAAAGACACCTGGGAGCCAGAAATCTTTCTGATTGAGAGGGGGTCAAATACTTATTTCCCTCATTAAAATGCAAATCAATTTATAACATTTTTGACATTCGTTTTTCTGGATGTTTTTGTTGTTATTCTGTCTCTCACTGTTCAAATAAACGTACCATTACAATTATAGACTGATAATTTCTTTGTCAGTGGGCAAGCGTACAAAATCAGCAGGGGATCAAATACTTTTTTCCCTCATTATATCTATATACATACACATATACACACATACATACACACACACACAGCTCTGGAAAAATGTAAGAGACCACTGCACATTTTTCTTAAATCAGCATCTCTACATGTATGACAGCCATTCCATTCCAGTGTCTGTTGATTTCCAACACAGGCACACCTCATTCTACTGAATTAGGTACTGATTAGGTGATCACCTGAACCAAATCTTATTTAACGAGGAAAAGTATAAAAACCACTGCTGTGGTCATCACTATCCTCCTGCAATAGGATCATCTGGATGGCAAAAACAGTGCTAGTAGTACCTCAAAAGTAATATTAATCAAAAAATAACTATTGACCATGCCAAAATACTTGAAAAGGAAAGTGTTGAGTGAGGAAAAGAAGGGTTCAATTCTGGCTTTACTGGCAGAGGGATACAGGGAGCGTCAGGTTGCATCCATCCTTAAAATGTAAATGACGGCGGTTCATAAGAACAAGTTCAAGCAGCAGACATTGGGGACAACAAAGCTACAGACCGGCAGAGGGCGAAAACGACTCTACTGACCGGGATGACCGCCAACTCATTCGAATGTCACTCAACAACCGTAGGATGACATCAAGTGACCTACAAAAATAATGGCAAACGGCAGCTGGGGTGAAGTGCACGGCGAGGACGGTTCGAAACAGGCTCCTAGGGGCAGGGCTGAAGTCGTGCAAAGCTAGAAAAAAGCCCTTCATCAATGAGAAGCAAAGAAGAGCCAGGCTGAGGTTTGCAAAAGACCATAAGGATTGGACCGTAGAGGACTGGAGTAAGGTCATCTTCTCTGATGAGTCCAATTTTCAGCTTTGCCCAACACCTGGTCGTCTAATGGTTAGACGGAGACCTGGAGAGGCCTACAAGCCACAGTGTCTCGCACCCACTGTGAAATTTGGTGGAGGATCGGTGATGATCTGGGGGTGCTTCAGCAAGGCTGGAATCGGGCAGATTTGTCTTTGTGAAGGACGCATGAATCAAGCCATGTACAAGGTTGTCCTGGAAGAAAACTTGCTTCCTTTTGCTCTGTCATTGTTCCCCAACTTTGAGGAATGGTTTTTCCTGCAGGACAATGTACCATGCCACACAGCCAGGTCAATCAAGGTGTGGATGGAGGATCACCAGATCAAGACCCTGTCATGGCCAGCCCAATCTCCAGACCTGAACCCCATTGAAAACTTCTGGAATGTGATCAAGAGGAAGATGGATGGTCACAAGCCATCAAACAAAGCCGAGCTGCTTGATTTTTGCGCCAGGAGTGGCATAAAGTCACCCAACATCAATGTGAAAGACTGGTGGAGAGCATGCCAAGACGCATGAAAGCTGTGATTGAAAATCAGGGTTATTCCACCAAATATTGATTTCTGAACTCTTCCTAAGTTAAAACATTAATATTTTGTTGTTTAAAAATGAACATGAACTTATTTTCTTTGCATTATTCGAGGTCTTACAACACTATCTTTTTTGTTATTTTGACCAGTTCTCATTTTCTTCAAATAAATGCTTTAAAATGACAATATTTTTATTTGGAATTTGGGAGAAATGTTGTCAATAGTTTATAGAATAAAACAAAAATGTTATTTTTACCCAAACACATACCTATAAATAGTAAAACCAGAGAAACTGAATTTTGCAGTGGTCTCTTAATTTTTTCCCGAGATGGATGGATGGAGATATATGTATATATACACATACAGTGGGGAGAACAAGTATTTGATACACTGCCGATTTTGCAGGTTTTCCTACTTACAAAGCATGTAGATGTCTGTAATTTTTATCATAGGTACACTTCAACTGTGAGAGACGGAATCTAAAACAAAAATCCAGAAAATCACATTGTATGATTTTTAAGTAATTAATTCGCATTTTATTGCATGACATAAGTATTTGATCACCTACCAACCAGTAAGAATTCCGGCTCTCACAGACCTGTTAGTTTTTATTTAAGAAGCCCTCCTGTTCTCCACTCATTACCTGTATTAACTGCACCTGTTTGAACTCGTTACCTATATAAAAAGACACCTGTCCACACACTCAATCAAACAGACTCCAACCTCTCCACAATGGCCAAGACCAGAGAGCTGTGTAAGGACATCAGGGATAAAATTGTAGACCTGCACAAGGCTGGGATGGGCTACAGGACAATAGGCAAGCAGCTTGGTGAGAAGGCAACAACTGTTGGCGCAATTATTAGAAAATGGAAGAAGTTCAAGATGATGGTCAATCACCCTCGGTCTGGGGCTCCATGCAAGATCTCACCTCGTTGGGGCATCAATGATCATGAGGAAGGTGAGGGATCAGCCCAGAACTACACGGCAGGACCTGGTCAATGACCTGAAGAGAGCTGGGACCACAGTCTCAAAGAAAACCATTAGTAACACACTACGCCGTCATGGATTAAAATCCTGCAGCGCACGCAAGGTCCCCCTGCTCAAGCCAGCGCATGTCCAGGCCCGTCTGAAGTTTGCCAATGACCATCTGGATGATCCAGAGGAGGAATGGGAGAAGGTCATGTGGCCTGATGAGACAAAAATATAGCTTTTTGGTCTAAATTCCACTCGCCGTGTTTGGAGGAAGAAGAAGGATGAGTACAACCCCAAGAACACCATCCCAACCGTGAAGCATGGAGGTGGAAACATCATTCCTTGGGGATGCTTTTCTGCAAAGGGGACAGGACGACTGCATCGTATTGAGGGGAGGATGGATGGGGCCATGTATCGTGAGATCTTGGCCAACAACCTCCTTCCCTCAGTAAGAGCATTGAAGATGGGTCGTGGCTGGGTCTTCCAGCATGACAACGACCCGAAACACACAGCCAGGGCAACTAAGGAGTGGCTCCGTAAGAAGCATCTCAAGGTCCTGGAGTGGCCTAGCCAGTCTCCAGACCTGAACCCAATAGAAAATCTTTGGAGGGAGCTGAAAGTCCGTATTGCCCAGTGACAGCCCCGAAACCTGAAGGATCTGGAGAAGGTCTGTATGGAGGAGTAGGCCAAAATCCCTGCTGCAGTGTGTGCAAACCTGGTCAAGACCTACAGGAAACGTATAATCTCTGTAATTGCAAACAAAGGTTTCTGTACCAAATATTAAGTTCTGCTTTTCTGATGTATCAAATACTTATGTCATGCAATAAAATGCAAATTAATTACTTAAAAATCATACAATGTGATTTTCTGGATTTTTGTTTTAGATTCCGTCTCTCACAGTTGAAGTGTACCTATGATAAAAATTACAGACCTCTACATGCTTTGTAAGTAGGAAAACCTGCAAAATTGGCAGTGTATCAAATACTTGTTCTCCCCACTGTATAAATAATTTTTGTTTTTTTGAGGGGGGGGGACTTGATCGGACCTCGCATGTGGCCTTGCAAAACTGCGCTACGCCACTGCTGATAACACATCACTCCCGACAGACAAACACTTTATAAATGTTGTAGCAGCCTACACCTAAACATTAAAGACTATCTGGCATGCTGTATTGCATGGAACCTAGATGATTTTTCTGTCTGATAAACTGTAGGCTACTAACAACAGCAGCTTCATACAGTCTACTATGCCAGGGTAAACGAAACCGTAACATTATGTATTTATAGCCCATTTATTTGTGTTAAGAAAAAATGTGAATGGGCTCAAATTTGGTTTATTTTCAAACTTAGGCTGACTAGGCTACCTAGAAGTTTTAAAGCCAAAATTATTAACTTGAATTACTATTACACAATAGCTGACAGACTGACATCAGTTTTAATTAGGCCTACAGTTGCATAGGGCAAGACTACATGATGCAAACCTGCATAAAGCAAGCTCAGCCCTGTGAGTGCTATTGTCCAATCATGTTGCCGTCTCTGTGTCTGTGCAGAGGAAACCCACCTGTTAGTCTAGCTTTAAAAAGTAATTAATATGAACAAGTACAGGTTGCTGCAGTTTGACAGGGTTTTCATCTTCCCAAGGCCAGGAGTTTTCCAGGATATTTTTTTAAACCATGTGACCGGATTACAAAAACTCTGGTCCCATCACGGCCCATATTAAACCTTTTTACAACTGATAAATCACTTCATACCGCATAAAGGTCCAGTTTTACCTGGATAGGTTACCAGATAAGGAAAAACTCTGGGCCCCATGGATTTTCTTTCTGCCCCACCACTCTGGGACCTGTGGTACCACCTCTGCAAGGCATGAGGTCATACACCATTGACTGCCTTAAAAACTGGAGACTTCCCCCTAAGCGTCACCCCCATATTGCCAAATAATGGTTCAAACACACAATGTATAATATCAACAGCCTGTTGGGAGGAAGCCAAACAGTATTCCTCTTAGTCATTTAGACCCCATTTAGACCATGTAGGACAAAAGACTTCAAACTTCACCCTATTCAGCACACAAACAAAAAACTGAACACGGCTTTTCATAACATGACTACTCAGAGGAGGAAAGGCTTCATTGTTTAACCCACACCTGCTTTTTCTCCACAAGCTGTCTGACAATGCGAGAGCTAGCCTAGCGCAGTCACCGCGCAGCAGTTCAACGTAAACATCATAAACAATGCTAGCTGACACAACCTGGGCTTCCACACACAGCCTCTCTAACCTCTCGCCGTGTGGGTCTGCACTTCAGACAAACAACCGCTTTTCACTCTAGCATACTGGTGAATCTCACTGTACCGTGACCTGATCTTGACCCGGCTATTCCAGTCAGCATTTTTCGAAAGCGGTTATTTGTGTTTGCAGCTGCCAGTATGTCACCCCGACCCTCATAACAATAACGACGAGTGTGGTTTTGAATATGCTCGATCCGCATACAGCACTAACATTACTGAGTCTTTCTGTCATCTGAGTGCCTGTGAACATCTGAGTCCGAGCTCACGTGCCCAAACTCTGAAACACCTTTATCGAGTGTTAGAATGCTTCTGATCATTTGGCATGATCTATAAAAGTCATAAGTCTTCACAAATGTCATCAGTCACAAAATAATATTGTTCCCATCTCTAAATAAGCTCTCAATAGCAAACTACACCTTACTGTATCTGTTCTTTACATATTACAGTAGATAGTCGCAGTAACACTGGTTCTTGGCTGGAAGACTATACCAGCTTTTTAACATCAGTGACAATGTCCTGAAGAGGACATGACAGTAACAGTATGTAGCCCATTGAAATGAGGCAAGGAGGAGGGGGAGAGAAGACCGGTGGATCTCAACACAAAAGCCTCTGACCGGGACCCTTTGGAAAATGTAAGCATTGTATTAACCCTTTCTTCAGAGATGAGAACAAGATCGCTGGGTGGTGATGGACTCATCCGCTGTGTGTGGTACAGTCCCAACCACATTCAGCCTCGACTTCAAACAACACAAACCCCTGACTGACGTTCTATTATGAAAATACTCTTCCACAGATGGAAACATCAACTGGACTCCTGAGGGAGACTACAGTATATAGAGATCATCATCAATCTGTATATCAAAGAAAGAGGACAGGTGTGTTTCGGACCAAGTGTTTTTATTTACCAGAACCGAGTCTGTAAATCAAACAAAGGCAGGTAGAGTCTATATGTATTCTGCAGGCTTTGACTCAAAACCTTTCCTGTGGATCATACTGTACAAATAAGAGAAGTACTCAAGTAAACTGCTATAGTTTCTAAACCTGCTGGGTGAATACATTCTGCAGTCCATAGCATGTTACTCATAGCCTAACATTGTGAGTCTCTTTCTCCCTATGTACCGTCTCAATCCAACCTCACACGACAGTTACCGGCATCTCAATCAAGTCCTACAAAGGGCTACATCAGATTTCAGTTCTGGTTTTCAACTAACGGCGTACGGTTTCCCGGACTCTATAACAAAGGAATGCTCCTGCAATTAATATTTGGACGGTGGGGATGGCGAGGGGGCTAGTGACTCAACGTGTCAAAGCCGCATCACAGACGGCCTGTCACCTGGCCTCTGTCCAGCAGGATTTTCATCAGAGCCAGAGGGGGGATAAGCTTACAGCGCTCTCTGTGTGTGTGTGTGTGTGTGTGTGTTACATCATCGCGCTAGACAGGCCCATGGGAGACTTCAAGGTGAAACCATCATTGAAGAGCGTGAGAGATAGAGAGATACAGAGACAGAGACCGAGAGAGAGACAGAGACCGAGAGACAGAGCCAGAGACCGAGAGACAGAGCCAGAGACCGACAGAGCCAGAGACCGAGAGACAGAGCCAGAGACCGAGACCGAGAGAGAGAGAGAGACCGAGAGAGAGAGACCGAGAGACCGAGAGAGAGAGAGAGACCGAGAGAGAGAGAGACCGAGAGAGAGACCGAGAGAGAGAGAGAGACCGAGAGAGAGAGACAGAGAGACCGAGAGAGAGAGACAGAGAGACCGAGAGAGAGAGACAGAGACCGAGAGAGAGAGACAGAGACCGAGAGAGAGAGACAGAGACCGAGAGAGAGACAGAGACACAGAGATAGAGACAGAGACCGAGACAGAGACAGAGAGACCGAGACCGAGAGACCGAGACAGAGAGACCGAGACAGAGAGACCGAGACAGAGACAGAGACAGAGAGACCGAGACAGAGACCGAGACAGAGACCGAGAGAGACAGAGACAGAGACCGAGAGAGACAGAGACCGAGACCGAGAGAGACAGAGACCGAGAGAGACAGAGACCGAGACCGAGAGAGACCGAGACCGAGAGAGACAGAGACCGAGACCGACAGAGACCGAGAGAGACAGAGACAGAGACCGAGACCGAGAGAGACAGAGACCGAGACCGAGAGAGACAGAGACCGAGACCGAGAGAGACCGAGACCGAGAGAGACAGAGACCGAGAGAGACAGAGACCGAGAGAGACAGAGACCGAGACCGAGAGAGACCGAGACCGAGAGAGACAGAGACCGAGAGAGACAGAGACCGAGAGAGACAGAGACCGAGACCGAGAGACAGAGACCGAGACCGAGAGAGACAGAGACCGAGAGAGACAGAGACAGAGACCGAGACCGAGAGAGACAGAGACAGAGACCGAGACCGAGAGAGACAGAGACAGAGACCGAGACCGAGACCGAGAGAGACCGAGACCGAGAGAGACAGAGACCGAGACCGAGACCGAGAGAGACAGAGACCGAGACCGAGAGAGACAGAGACCGAGACCGAGACCGAGAGAGACAGAGACAGAGACAGAGACAGAGACAGAGACCGAGACCGAGACCGAGAGAGACAGAGACAGAGACCGAGACCGAGAGAGACAGAGACCGAGAGAGACAGAGACCGAGACCGAGAGAGACAGAGACCGAGACCGAGACCGAGAGAGACAGAGACCGAGACCGAGACCGAGAGAGACAGAGACCGAGAGAGAGACCGAGAGAGAGACAGAGACCGAGAGAGACAGATAGTGTGTGAGAGCCGGCCAGAAAGAAGGCAGAAGTCAGCCAACATCAGATTAGACCAGGAGACAATCAAGGAGAGAGGGGAAAAAGTACTTGTGCTAATCAAAGGAGCAAAGCAGCCATCTTTGAAGTGCATATTGCGTTTTTAATTTCCTGGCTTTTCTGATTTGGAGGAGGTGCAGAGTTGAACCTCAGCGTGACTCATTGCAGGCCACTTAGCTAAACCAGAGTGAATAGATTAGCGTGGGTTGTTTTTATCATTAGTTGGCACCATCTGTCTCATCAACACAAGGATTCATATCTAATATCTCTGAATAATAACGTTGGGAAACCAGCAGATGTAGTCTTACTCATGGAGACATTTTATGGAATTGCATCTTTTTGATCTTCTGTATTTCACCCACACTAACAAATAAGAACTTTAGAGAACATAAGATTTGAACAGCTCTGAAAGCAAGACCTACTCCAGGCCTTAGGTTACGGAGTTAAGGTGCTAGAAATAACTCAATCAATGAGTAGTTTTTTTTAGTGATACCCAATACTTGTGAAACCTGTGAAAGTCTAAAACAACAAAGTATATATGACCACTGGTCCCAACGTGCTGAGTGCCTGGCCTAGGTTAGACAACCAGACAGACAGGGGGTGGAGATGTAAACCACAGTCCCCATCCTCTCCTCTCTCACATGGCCCAATGTGACCAGACCTTAGCTAGCCAGCATGTGGGAAAATGAGAGCAGGGGAATACAGAACTAATGAGAACCTCTTCTATTCGATCAAATCTCAGGAACAACCCACAGTAACACAGAGACCTTCGCTTCTGGGACACGAGCCAGGGACAGAGCGAAGTCAGACTAAAATACAAGCCAATTCAAGTTCTACCTAGGTAATCTGAAGTTCAAACCACTTTCTGTTAAACTGCAATAAACGTGTGGTACAAAATGCGTCTGAACAGGTTTACAGTGTAATTGTAGTAGTCGGTTTCCTGCATTATTATGAGAATACAAACCACAGATGGATTTATGGGTCCTTCTGAGGGACCTTCTCAGTTTAAACAGAACATTGGCTTGTCACACACACACACAGATAACCTAGTCTATTGTATCATATATACACACACACCCTCTTACCTTTGAGCATGGCGTGGCCAGTGGAGCCCCCAGTTACACTGGTCAGAGTGCTGCGGGCCCCGAGGGCGGCGGTGGCCTCCAGCAGGGCCCCGGTCAGACGGGCATACACTGAGGTCCTCTGGGAGCTAGCACGGTACCCGTACCTAGGCTGAGTCGGGCATGCCACCCTGAGACACACACATCCAGCAAAGGCTAGGAGCTTCCTGCAGGGCTGCAGCAGGTTGTCCTCAACACTCAGCGCATGGTGGATCTGTGGACAGAAGACATGTATTTATAAAAAATATTTAATTAGCCAGATACAGGTAAGTTATTCAGAACAGATTATCTTCTACAATAACAACCTGGTTAACCCTGGTTATGGAGACCTGGATTAAAGTGAAGCTCCTCTAGCGACAAAAAAAATAATTGTGTTTGACCAGATACAATGCTATTTCACAGTAAACAAATAAACGGACTTTAATCACGCTTATAGGGAAGGGCACTCAACAGCTTTTGACATTATCGATCATAGTCTGCTGCTGAAAAAAACGTGTTATGGCTTAACATCCTCTGCTATATCGTGCATTGAGAGGTACTTTTCTAACAAAACGCAGACGTGTTCTTTAAATGGAAGCCTCTCCAACATAATCCAGGCAGAGTCAGGCATACCCCAGGGCAGCTGTCTATGTCCCAGATTTTTTTTGTTTTTACAAATTAACTGCAACTGAGTAAAGCCTGTGTGTCTATGTATGTTGATGACTCAACATTATAGACATCAGCTACCACAGCAAGTTAAATCACTGCAAAGCTTTAAAAAGAGCTGCAGTCAGTTTTAGAAATGGGTGGCAAGTAATAAGCTTGCCCTAAATATTTATAAACTAAAAGCATTGTATTTGGGACAAATCATTCACTAAACCTTAACAAAATCTTACAATAAATAACTGTCATGGTAAAAACATATTGATGCAAATGGTAGCTAAGATGGGGAGAAGTCTGTCCATAATAAACCACTGCTCTGCTTTCTCGACACTGCCATCAACAAAACAAGTCCTACAGGCCCTAGTTTTATCGCACCTGGACTACTGCCCAGTCATATGGTCAAGTTCCACAAAGAGGGACATAGGTACTGTAGATATCTAGTGGTAGAGTAGAGGTGTAATAATGTGTTGTATGATGTACCAATGGATTTCTATTTTTTGTAATGTAATTGCCTTGTTTGGACCACATGAAGTGTGGGGATCCTTAATAAATACAAAAATACAAATACTACGGTCTATTTGCGTATAGAGGAATCCCCTTCCATGCATGTATTACATATGATCTATAAATACAGCTGGGACCCTTTTACTATAAATATATTATTACCCCACAGCTTCTTCTTCTTCTTCTACAGCCTCAAAATGAAGAGCAAGCTGATCAAGACTTTGGTATAAACAAGGTTTTAAAGTTAAGTGACACACTTGAACTCTAACAAATCTAATCCTGGTCATCTTAAATCCACCCAGGGTTACGTAGAATTTGGAAAGATCAGAAGAGGTCTTTATAAATGTCGTCCTTGTGATATCCAAACGCCATTTTACATCTGAAAAGGAAGTGAGCTGATGTAAATGGACAAACACAACAACTCTATCTTACTGGCCTCCGAGAGCATTTCATCTCACTCTGAAAACGTTTATGTGAAACCAGCTGCCATTATTCTGCCATTACTGACCCCAGAGCGCTATTCTGCCAGGCGGTTCCAGGAAGCTAACTATTTGCTCTTCCTCTGAACAGAATGACCCTGCTAATTTGTCCCTGCTCTTCACTAGACCTACAGTATACACATGTACTGAGGTAGCGACTTAAAAAGAAAGAGGTTTGAATGAATGGAGGACCTGAGCAGGAACGCACTTTCCAGCACAGTTATTCACTATTGCCAGACTGTAGTTTAGAGGTTGTCGTCTCTGGTGACCGACAGCATGATATAAGGGAATGGAACATTGTGCTCTCGCAGGTCAGTTCACAGACTGAAGTCAGAACAGTACTGACGACTGTTACTCCTTAGAGACAGCAAGACCTTTGGATTTTGTGAACTGCATGTTGGGTTTGAATGTATGAAGAAACTATTCAGAATTATTCATCCAGTTATGTGTTATGGTAAATGTATCTTCCAAGGGCTGAATAAATAATATTCATAACAGAAACCCTCAAATCATCAGGTATCTCATGTTTCAATATCATTAGTGCAGTAGCACCCTCCTCTTGCCTTGTTAAAGCCAGAATGAAGTAGATTATTGCCACAGCAACCAGGATAAGACGACCGTCTATAATTCTTAGCAATTCAATTAGCTGGTTCTAATTTCTTCTCCTCTATTGAAGTGCCGCAGAAAATTACATAGCACAGCTTTTGCAAAAATACACAGTTGTCTGAACGGTTCAAGAAAACAAGGGCAATTGGGATGGTCAGGGGCTAAAGTAGTCCCAGATCATGAGGACTTTTACTCAAGTAGTATTTTACTGGGTGACTTTCACTTTTATTTGAGTCATTTTCTATTAAGCTATCTTTATTTTTACTCAAGTATGACAAATTGGGTATTTTTTCCCCCACTACATTTTAGCTTCTTGTAAGAGAAGGGCAATTGGGATGGTCAGGGGCTACAGTAGTAGCAGATCATGAGGTCTTTATAATGTCGTCCTTGTGATATCCGAAAACGCCATTCTACATCTGAAAATGAAATGAGCTGAGGTAAAAGGACAAAAACAACAGCTCGATCTTACTGGCCTCCGAGAGCATTTCATCTCACTCTGAAAACGTTTCTGTGAAACCAGCTGCCATTATTCTGCCATTACTTGTCCTTTGTAACCGGACTTGGGTTCAAATATTATTCAAATCATTAAAATAATACATTAGCTGTGCTTGATTGAGCTTACATGTTGCAATGAAACCAATAGAAAAGTCAAAAAAGTCCAAACCTGGCACTCCAGGCAGGCCAACGCACAAGTATATGAAAGATTTCAAATAGCATTTGAACTCATGTCTGACTAACAGAAAGCCCTGATGCTGAAAGAAAAAATGGCACACACAAAAAAAGTCCTGTTTACGATGAAAGAAGTCCAGAAGTCATGGACCCTGCAGTCACCAGCCCAGATAAACGTTCTGCTCATGGGATGGGTTTCCTGTCCGAAAAGTCAGTTTGCTGTTGTCAGATTTTAAAACTGGCCCCTCGGGGCCTGAAATCTACCAGCCTGCACGTTCAGTAAATTAGGCTAAAGCAGCCAGTCACAAAATTGGCCAGTTGCAATTTTTTTATGCCTCTCGTCTGTGTCAAACGACTCTCTCTCACACAGCATATGGATTCATCTTAACCAGTTAGGAAAGAGACGTGCAGGGCATTAACTTCATTTTATTTATTTAGCCAGGATAGTCCAGTCAGTAACAATTGCCACTGTTTTCCAGGGAGTCCTGGGTTCCACGAGACAGACAGACAGCACAAGTCCATTAACTGACACTTATTTCTCTGAGCACAACGTCTACTCTACACACACACAGAACATGGGCCGTAGAGAGGGATTACAACGTCTCTCTCCAGTCTGCCTGGCAACAGTCTTAGATCGCCGTCATGCCATTCTTATCTAGATCAAAGGGCAGTTAGCGAAGGGCGGCCTGCGTGAACTGTTGAGCTTTTTCCAAGTATTCCTCACTTGATACAACTGGAACATGACTACTACTCCCTCGGAATCCCTTCATACACTGTAATGCTGACAGACTCTGTAGAAGTGTTGGGAATAAAAGAGAAATGGCCCAGACAGAAGCTCATCACAGTTCATAAACACCTAAAGAGAGCTTCTCTGTCCTGCCAGTCTGAGTGTCTGGAGTCCAGAGCTGGCGTGTGTGTGTGTGGTTGTGTGTGTGTGTGTGTGTGTGGTTGTGTGGTGTGGTGTGTGTGTGTGGTGTGTGTGTGGTGTGGTGTGTGTGGTGTGTGTGTGCGCGTGTGTGTGGTTGTGTGGTGTGAATAATGTGATAATGTGATGATGTGTGTGTGGTCACTGGGCAGAGGATCTGAACCCTGGATGGAAACCCTAACTGCCCTGTATGTGAGACTCGCCCGGCCGTGGCTCAGCAGAAGCAGACAGAGAATGGGAATGTGCCCTGTCTGATGGACACACGGCAGCTGCCTACACTACTGAGACACGTACATCCAGTCCTTATCATTCACTATCAACACACACACACACAAGTCTATCAGTCAGTCACACATGAATACAACATTAGCAATATGGCCAGAAATAGGGGAGACATTTTATCATGTTTTTCGAAGAGGGGGAATTTCCCTCGATAGGCTCCTCGACTCTCAGGTTTCGTGGGAGAGCCACTATGTTTACACACTTTAAAAATGAACAGACATGGCTGACCAACTTTCACAAACAAACCTTGTATATAGCCTAACAATATCTTTGCTTTGTGTCTTAACAGGTAGAAATCCCTCATCCATTCAATACTATACTCAACTGGCACCAGTATAGTAAACTATAGAATACATATCAATGGATTAACCCATTATCAAGGTCCAGCAGATTCTTCTACCTGGCAACCAGCCCATGAGCCATCCATTCTGGGCAGTGATTAGCAGGTACAGTGCCCCGACAGCCTGACTCAGCTGAGCCATGCATGGGACGTGGCTTCTCTGTATGACAGGAGTGACCTATCGATCCTTCCAGCATTCTGAACCCCTCTGTCCCCTGTCATGTGACCCAAACAGAACACAGCTGTCCCCGGACATGTTACAATGCTGTGCTGCCTGGCTGCTTGGCATATGAGCCCCCCGTGGTGTGGAAGTGACACAAGCAGGGTGGGCTAGTGTTACGGCAAGGGAGAGTGGAGTGGGGAGGGGGAGGTGGATGTATTCTGGATCAAAGCTCAGTGTATCCGCTGAGACCCGTCACATTCACAGAGCTCCTCAGAGCATAGGACTGCTGGCTGGTATGGAATAGCACATCTCAGATTTCACCCACATCAAATGGACGCAGGGCCGGGTCTAGCCTTTTTGGTTGGGGGGCCCCCACCTTTTGGTTGGGGGGGCCCCCCACCTCGCGACAAAAATGTTAGTGGCCCTCCTCTTAACAGTGCAGAGAAGAATGTACGTTTTAAAGTTCATTACCTGGAATTCTTCCCATTTTGCCTTAGGGTGGAGAGACATTTGTGCAGTTTTAAGCTAATTTCCTGCAATTCTACACATTTTGTAATAACATATGCCATGTTAATCTCTACTGGATGGGTGTCCCGTGAACGTGACAGTTGTTGCTCACTATGCATAATGTGACTACAACTACGTTGTAAACAACAGCCAATTTTCCGGGACAAATACGTGTCTTATATGGGCAGAAAGCTTAAATTATTGTTAATTTACATTTACGTCATTTGGAAGACGCTCTTATCCAGAGCGACTTACAAATAGGTGCATTCACCTTATAGCCAGTGGGATAACTACTTTACAATGTTTTTTTATTTTTTTATTGTTTTTTTTAAAGTTAATCTAACTGCAGTGTCCAATTTACAGTAGCTATTGCTATTGTTTGAGGATAGTGCACAACAACAAAACACTTATCACGGCGACAGGTTTGATACATTCACATCTGAAGGTAAATAATGTACTTGCATTCAGTAAACTTGCTCTGATTTGTCATCCTGAGGGTCCAGAGAAAAATAATATAGCGTAGTTTTGTTTGATAAAATGAATTTTTATATCCTAACACGATCCATATTGCATGCACGATCCATGTTGTATTCCCACTCATTCAACTTGCAAAGAAAGAAATCTGTGAAAATCGAAAGCTAAACCTTGTTTCAGCCAGTCAAATTAGATTCCTATTTATTCCTCACACTCCAGAAGGTAACCAACCTTTCCTTTATCATTTTAGCCACGACATTACGCGCCGATGAGACTGGCGGTGTTCACTTGATTGACTGTATCTTGGTCCAATGACCACCTATCATTTGAAACATTGCTAGCTAGATCACCAATGAGCTGGGCTTTACAGGAGTATGAGATGGTCCTTTGAGGAAAAGCCTGTGTATTCAGCACCCGCGCAACGCGGTTTCGTGTCCATTGGCAATCTAAACAAGGAAGTGGCACATCACGTTACGCACAGCTCGATTTAGTAAACAACGTTTTCTGCAAATTTTGAAAGTACAATATGGCTACTATTACTGGAAAAGCTAAATCAAAGTCCAGGTATACAGATTTGGACGAGATTATAGCAGAAATCGACCGGGAAAGTGTCACAGAACCAGTAGATGAGGACTTAGTGAATATAGTTTAGACTCAACAGGTGAAGATATGTTTTTGGAAGGAGAGGACGCCACTTTAGACTGGTAAGTGAAATATGGTTTTTCTACTCATGCTAATGCAGTTTTTTGAATGGTTGCATATTATTCATTTGAGAGAGTGAGATTTAAAAAAAAATATATATAATATATATATATATATATATATATATATATATATATATATATATATATACACACACACACACACATATACACACACACACACACACACAGTGGGGAGAACAAGTATTTGATACACTGCCGATTTTGCAGGTTTTCCTACTTACAAAGCATGTAGAGGTCTGTAATTTTTATTATAGGTACACTTCAACTGTGAGAGACGGAATCTAAAACAAAAATCCAGAAAATCACATTGTATGATTTTTAAGTAATTAATTTGCATTTTATTGCATGACAGAAGTATTTGATCACCAACCAACCAGTTAGAATTCCAGCTCTCACAGACCTGTTAGTTTTTCTTTAAGAAGCCCTCCTGTTCTCCACTCATTACCTGTATAATACTTGTTCTCCCCACTGTGTGTGTGTGTGTGTGTGTGTGTGTGTGTGTGTATATATATATATATATATATATATATATATATATATAATAATAATAATAATCACTTATGAAATATGTGTATGACTAGCAAACAAGGCACTCGAAAACCACAGCAAGTCAAAGTAAACATAAAATACAAAAACGGCTATACATTGTGGGTAAATATATATATATATATATATATATATATATATATATATATATATATAATAAAAAGCCAGTGGGGGCTGGTGACGGGAGGACGGCCCACAACAATGGCAGGAATGGCCGGAAACCATGTGCTTGATACCATTCCACTCACCCCACCCCGGCCACCACTACGAGCCGTCCTCCCCTCACCAGCCTTATTTACCATTGGTACACACACTTCACCACAGTGATTATGTTCCCCCTACTCTATATAATATATGTTTACAGATATGTGTTGTTTATTTGATGTATTGGTGCAGGGCTCATCCGTAAAAGTATTCCAGTCCGACCCCTGCTGCTGTCTCTGGCTCCACACCTACCCCCGCCAGGCCATCTAGAGGTGTGAAGAGGCCAGCCCAGAAGATGTGGAGCCACTTCCACAAACATTTAGACCGAAAAGGCAGCCAGGACCTCAGCTGGACATGACTGGAAAATACAACCCCCTTCATCTGCCAAAATACATAACTGCTGACATGAATGTGCCTCAGGGTCAAAAGAGCACAGCAGGGAGGCGTCGTTGTATTTATTATGGATCCCCATTAGCTGCTGCCAAGGCAGCAGCTACTCTTCCTGCAGTCCAGCAAAATTAAGGACGTTTATACCATTTAAAAAAACATTACAATACATTCCCAGATTTCACAACACACCGTGTGCCCTCAGGCCCCTACTCCACCATTACCACATATCTACAGTACAATATCCATGTGTACGTGTGTGTATAGTACGTATGTTATCGTGTGTTTGTATGCATGTGTCTGTGCCTGTTTGGAAGGTGTATGAATGGGGGAGCTTCATAACATTTAGTATGAAGTCACCCCCCCCTACCTTGTCATAACAACTGATTGGCTCAAACGCATTAAGGAGGAAAGAAATTCCACAAATTAACTTTTAAGAAGGCACACCTGTTAATTGAAATGCATTCCAGGTGACTACCTCATGAAGCTGGTTGAGAGAATGCCAAGAGTGTGCAAAGCTGTCATCAAGGCAAAGGGTGGCTACTTTGAGGAATCAAATATAACATATTTTGATTTGTTTAACACTTTTTTTGGTTACTACATGATTCCATATATGTTATTTCATAGTTTTGATGTCTTCACTATTATTCTACAATGTAGAAAATAGTAAAAATAAAAACCCTGGAATGAGTAGGTGTGTCCAAACTTTTGACTGGTACTGTATATATATATATATATTAATTTTATTGGGTCGGGGGCCCTAAGCAACTGCTTAGCAGTATTCTAGAATATTGGACCATTGGCTTTCATACTTGAATCCTCAGCGCGGCTCAAGCAATTTCTCCAACTGTCAACACATTCAAATTAATAAAGGACGCATATGAGGAGCCATGCTGGTTGGGAATTTTGGGGAGGTGCGCGTTCAAGCTGTGAGTCCCCCGCGGACGGTGGTCTCAGAGCCGCCTAGCTATGTCCCAATGGGACGCCGGACAATCACATCTCAGCGTCTGTGGACTATTACACTTAAGGTCTATTTTTTCCCTGTTTAAGAAAGCGAAACATTGTGGAGGGGGGTTAGAGTGAGACAGGGTTAATGTGCTGTGCCTGTTACTCTGGTGAGGTCACTGGGAGAGATGTCATACATACTTAAAGCTGTAAGACTGTCACAATGTTAAGACGCCTCGTAAAAAACACTGACTTTTGATATGTAAAACTTAAGCCAAAAAAGCTATAAAAAAAAAAAAGAGGCAATAAAACCCTTTGAGAAAAGGATCCGTCAGGATCCAGTCAGGCAGATGCGTCCCAGCTAACTCTTTAAGGAAGGGTTAAAAGAGACAGCGCCTCACGTGTATGCTCCAGTATCAGCTGACGGGGTATTCATGACATCCCTTGCAGACCAGACCACCCTGCACTGTACTGCAGCTACAGTCTCTCAGCATAAAGACAGTCCACCAAGCCGTCCATCCAGACAGTGTAAACCAGACGATCCAGAGACGTAAACACAGACGGTCATTCTCCTACTGTAGCTGTAAGAACATGAGGACAATCTGAGAGAACACCGGGCACTCCTCCACTCTAGTCAAAGTCAATAACTGACAAGCCTGTTTTGTAATGTCTTTCAAGCAGCAGAGAGACTCTCCCAAACTCCTGTCCCCCCACTCTTCCTGTGTCTTCACAAGGTAATGTTTGTCTTTCCATAACTGGATGTCTGGACTATTTCAGCGTTGACTAAATATTTTGTGTCCAGGCCAGGCCTTGTCCTCTTACCCAGGATAGGAGCGCTGGCTTGGCCCTATCGAAAGCAGCAATTAATGCTGTTTAGAGAGGCTGATATCGGAATACCTTTCCTGATAAAGGAATGATGTACTTATCAAAACAGAACTAGGTTATGTAAAAGGCTCAGGGAAAGATCCAGGAGAATGTTCTGTATTGGCTCCTGGAAACCAAACGGAAACTATGAGCATGAAAAACGTGCACTGCGCTTATCCTCTAGGCCTAAATCATATTGTCCAGTTCTGCAATCTAGTGGCAGTTTTCCAATCCTGGAATGTTCTAGATCCATCCAGCTTAACGTCATGGAACAACATGTAGACTAACTTAAGTGGGAGACGTAGCTTCAGCATCTTTGTCATGGCTGTAGGTTACTCACTGCACTGTGAGTAACTGCCCCGTGTAGCTCAGTTGGTAGAGCATGGCGCTTGCAACGCCAGGGTTGTGGGTTCGTTTCCCCCGGGGGGCCAGTATGAAAATGTATGCACTCACTAACTGTAAGTCGCTCTGGTTAAGAGCATCTGCTAAATGACTAAAATGTAAAAATGTGTCTAGCGGTTCTGGAATATTCTGTACGGTTTGCCTTAGTCTGAGACACAGGAAGAGCTAGTCAGCGACTGCACTTAGCACCCAATCTACACATCGCATTCTGCAGCTCTGACAATACTGGAAATCGTTCCCACAATTCAAGAGGTCCTCAGAGGGCCTGTAAATCTGTTCGATGAACACTCTCTAACAACAATTGCTGATAGTCTGACCTAGCAACTCCATTATCCTTCAGAAAGTTCAACAAACTACGACATGGTACTTCTTTGAACTTATTTTCTCGCACTCTTTTTTCTTGAACTCAGAAGGCAGGCAAAAACTCTAACTGAACTCAGAAGACAAAGAAACACCCAACAGTCTGTAGAACATATAAGAGGCCTATACTTACATACAAATCAGCCCCCCACTTATGTGTGAAACACAAGATCCAGATTTTCCAGTGACAACAAAATGATTATGAAAAAGCAAATGATATCCAGTCTAGGCACAGGCCTCAGTATATGAGTGATCTAGAATGTTTGCCAGGCCAGTACTGATGGACCTGCAGCTTTTTTAATCTAGGCGAAGGAGAGGCTCGATGGCAGAGATGCTGTCTGTGGGCTCTGAGACTGGCCTGCTGTGGGGAGGAAGGAAGGAGAGGGGAAGGAGGAGAGGAGAAGAGGAAGGACGGAAGGAGAGGGGAAAGAGGGGAGGACTCCGATCATAGTCTCCCATTGAATTTCACAAGGGGCTGTTTTTAACCAATGCAGGGGCAGACCCTCCCCTCCCAACACCATTGTACACGTTTTAACAAGCTTTGGCTTAATTGATGTGCACATGTTGAGAGGAGAGAGGGAGAGAGAGCAGCTACTGTTCATAACCCCAAATAAAGCACATGACAAACCTTAACTATGTTCAGGTGTAGCGTAACATTGACTAACAACAGTGTGTGTTGAATCTCACAGCATTGAGAGAACTGTAGGAGAGAGAGAGAGGAGGCCAGTTCCCTCCAGAGTGCAGAGCCAACCTGGAACCCATTACCAGGCAGAGAGAGAGGGACTCTCACTGCGGCTCCTAGCAACACGCTATCTCATCAACCGGTTCTCATGATGTCATACATCTAGCTGTTACATTTCGCATACTTACCGTATTCCAGGTATACAGTAGGCTACTTGTGATTTCTTAAAAGTCCATAGTGTACAACAGAAAGTAAACTTTCAATACAGTAAGGTTTAGTACTTTGAAGGTTCTAGTCTGCTATCTTGCCCTTTTAAATGCCACATTACACCGTACGTAACAGTGATTACCTCAAAAAGTCTGTTTGGAAAGAAAAGCGGTTTTCAAATCCCCCTGAAAACTCACAAGCATCTGACAGACCTAATAGATTACAGTTAAAGTTACAGCATCAGTAATGTGTCTACTTACTTACGGTGACTCAGGCTGTCAATGAAAAATGCAGAGGAGAAAACCAGACCATAAAAACAAACTGATGTAAAATCCTTCCTAGTCAATGAGGAGATTCCAGATTAAAAAGAAAAAAACTGAGAGAAAAAAAGAGAGAGAGAGAGAGAGAGAGAGAGAGAGAGAGAAGGAAGGAGCAACCGCTCACTGAGCTTTGCCTTTGGGAGGGATGAGGGCACCCCTTATTTGGCAATGACTAGCCCGTCAAAAATGAGAGGTAATGAGAAAAATCTTATCAGAAATTGAAGAGCTGATTTTAAACAGATTGTGACAGAGGGGTCGTAATTACACGAGTTTCCCATTCAAAATCGATTGTACGATAGTAGTCTAATGCAAGAACATGATTTCAGAGGTCCTGTAATAAGGTCTCTGTTTTTCTATGAGGAGAAATGATGTATGCTTCAAGTCGACCGTGGTGCCTTGCTTCATGCAGGGACATGATTCAGAAAAGGCCTAATTGTAAAGTAATCAAGAATTTCCGCAAGGAGATCAATTCTAAATGTTTTAGGTGGTCAAGATAAAATGTAAAAAAGCTCTGACGAAGGCCAAGAGGCCGATACGGAAGCTTCAATAAACAAGTGATACTAGCAAGAGCAGTGTGCGCATTTCTTCTAAGTCATCCCTCTCTGTTGCCATGCACCTGCAACAAGATACACTACATGACCAAAAGTGTGTGAACACCTGCTCGTCGAACATCTCATTACAAAATGATGGGTATTAATATGGAGTTGGTCCCCCCCTTTGCTGCTATAACAGCCTCCACTCTTCTGGGAAGGCTTTCCACTAGATGTTGGAACATAGGGCGGCAGGTAGCTTAGTGGGTAAGAGCGTTGTGCCAGTAACCGAAAGGTCGCTGGTTCTAATCCCCGAGCCGACTAGGTGAAAAATCTGTCGATGTGCCCTTGAGCAAGGCACTTAACCCTAATTGCTCCTGTAAGTCGCTCTGGATAAGAGCGTCTGCTAAATGACCAAAAAAATAAATAAAAAAAATAAAATAAAAATTGCTGCGGGGACCTGCTTCCATTCAGCCACAAGAGCATTAGTGAGGTCGGGCACGGATGGGCGATTAGGCCTGGCTCACAGTCGGTGTTCCAATTCATTGCAAAGGTGTGCGATGGGGTTGAGGTCAGGGCTCTGTGGAGGCCAGTCAAGTTCTTCCACACCGATCGCGACAAACCATTTCTGTATGGACCTTGCTTTGTGCACTGTAGCATTGTCATGCTGAAACAGGAAAGGGCCTGTTGCCACAAAGTTGGAAGCACAGAATCGTCTAGAATGTCATTGTAGGCTGTAGCGTTAAGATATCCCTTCACTGGAACTAAGGGCCCTAGACCGAACCACGAAAAACAGCCCCAGACCATTATTCCTCCACCAAACTTTACAGTTGGCACTACGCATTGGGGCAGGTAGCGTTCTCCTGGCATCCGCCAAAACCAGATTCGTCTGTTGGACTGCCAGATGGTGAAGCATGATTTATCACTCTACAGAACGTGTTTCCACTGCTCAGCGAGATTTACACCACTCTAGCCGACAATTGGCATTGCGCATGGTGATCTTAGGCTTGTGTGCAGCTGCTCGGCCATGGAAACCCATTTCATGAAGCTCCCGACGAACAGTTCTTGTACTGACGTTGCTTCCAGAGGCAGTTTGGAACTCAGTAGTGAGTGTTGCAACCGAGGACAGACGATTTTTACGCACTACGCTCTTCAGCACTCGGCGGTCCCGTTCTGTGAGCGGCTGAGCCGTTGTTGCACCTAGACGTTTCCACTTCACAATTACAGCACTTACAGTTCTAGCAGGGAAGAATGTTACGAACTTACTTGTTGGAAAGGCGGTATCCTATGACGTTGTCACGTTGAAAGTCAATGAGCTATTCAGTAAGGCCATTCTACTGCCAATGTTTGTCTATGGATATTGCATGGCTGTGTGCTCGATTTTATACACCTTTCAGCAACGGGTGTGGCTGAAATAGCCGAATACACTAATTTGAAGGGGTGTCCACATACCTTTGTATATATTGTGTAGCTCAAAAATGTTAAAACAAAAACAAAATGGGTTCCACCAGTTTGTTTTTGATCTTTGCATTAAAAACAACCTTGTGAAACTTGCAAAGCTGAACTCTAATGATGTATTTTACTTATAACACAGATGTGGGGAATATGCTTTATTTTTCTAGCTGACCACTTAGCCTGGGGAATAGTTATGTCTGCCCTATGACAAAAACCTCTGCTCTATTTCGCCTTCATGTTAACAGATGAGCACTGATGTTGGAGATTCACCTTCCTGAAAAATCACAGGGATAAGCACTTGGCACAAACTTAACAGATTATTTACAGTAGTGTTTCTCTTTTCAATGTTTATTTAGTAACCTAATTGGTATGTCTAATTAGTCTGATGAAATCAGGTCTCTGATCATTCCTGTGTGGGCCAATCAGCTCTCCACCCCTGCAATGGCTGCCCACTTAAGTCCCCTGGGACCGTAGGGCGCTGATGAGCATGTCACCCTGGGATTGTCAGGCCACTTGATCCTGCTCATTAGCCAGCTCCGCCCGCCGTTGCCATGAGAACCTCTTAGAAAAAGACCCTTAAGTATTTCAGCTTTCTTTCTGTTGAAAAGCTTTCTGCCACCTCGTGCACACTGCAACACACAATGTCCACTCTAAGCCCTTACATTTCAGCTTTCCTGTTAAAACGACATTCAGAATTTAAAATACTAACCCTGATCCCAAATGAACATATTGCCATGTTTTTCCACTTGTGTTTGTGTCTTGCAACCTCTTATCACTACCTGTGTGGCAGGAGTGGAAGACAGACTTACCACAGACCCTTATTCAATCCATTTCATTCAAGTGGGAGAATTAATCCATTCCATGCCTTGTGAGCATCAAAGTGATCCCATGAACAAAGGACCCACAGCCTTGGACCCTTGCTTTACACATCCAGGCCTTTGATCAATACTTTGTCAAATTAAATGCACTGCAGTAATTCAATTAGGTACAACACGCTTCAACACAATGAACACTTCCCTTCATATGGTGACGACAGATGCTATTCATGTTATCGTTTTGGGGGGGGGGGGGGGTATGCCTTTAGCTTCCATGGAGCGAGTGCGACAGAGGTTCTGGCTCAGATGATAAGTACTGCCACCATGTGGTGAGTCATGGAAGTACGGTAACAGACAAGATCACAACGTGTTTACACAGGCAGCCCAATTCTGGACTTTCTCCCACAGATCAGATCTTTTTTCAGAGCTGATCTGATTGGTCAAAAGACCAAATAGTGAAAAAAAATATCAGTATTGGGCTGCCGGTCTAAACAATGTTGAATGAAATTTGCTGATCAAATTAACTGATAAAGTAGGAGGAAACGGTATCAGGGTGAGACCATACTTACACTATAAAGCCTCACCCTGACTGTGTTCACTGTTCACACACAGGGACACATACCACTTTGATCCAGGCCAAGGAATGACAGGAAATAGCTGATACCAAACCAGACATCCCTATTGCATAACGACCAAGAAATGTGGCTTGGGACCAGTTCTTTAGCAATCAAATGCCAACAATACTTAAGGCTTCCAAAAATACTGCCTGTGGTCACCAGATGGCACTCAAATAGCAGCCATGCTGCAGGCCTATCGGGATATGAGAACGCACTTTCCACAGCCCTGTGCTCATGTAAACAATCAACAAGTACTGAATTAAATTTACTGAACAGATGATACCCAAATAACCTGTAGAATTGCACCATCTCTGTAGTAAAAACATATTGTACTGGTGGGAGTTTGTTATCTTGCCTACAGAATGTCACATGTGAATGATGAACAATAGCAAAGCTCTACTCTAGGGAGGCTACAGTTCATGAGAGGTTTGTCATGGCTCTATATCAAAGACACTGGCCAGGGATACACACCCGAAAGTCCTCTGCTTACATAGGTTCAGTTTGCTCCTAGCAGAACTCGGCTAGGCGAAGCGAACGTCTGTGCTCGCGTCCGCCTTCACTTGAAAAACAAGATTAAAAAAAAGAAAATGTAAAGGTTGTTTGTCCCTCGAGCCACTGTAGCAACATAACCAGTACACATCCTCAAAAAAGCCTGAAATAATCTAAGATGAATCAAGAAATATGTAATTAATAGACTTTTTTTTTTACAGATGTGGTCTTAGTCGCGCAATTTTGCATTAGCTAAGACGTTTAGTGCAGTACTTCTCAAGTGAAAACATTTCCATGAAAACTAGTAGTGCACTGCAGACAGTAGGGCCTGGCTGCTGCGTCACCATCTCGCTCGTTGGTCCCAATGACAGGAAACACTTCATTGAAGAATCCTGTCCATAGTTCCCACCCCTACCGTTGTGTGCGCGCTAACAGCCGAAAAAATCTATAGAAATCATCAGCTAGCCACAGTCTCTGGGGACGTGAGTGGGCCGCCATTGCAGGGGTGGAGAGATGATTGGCCAACACACTCATTAGCAGAGACCTAATTTGCTCACAGACTAATTAGAGAACTAAATAAACATAAAATAGATAAAAACACTGACTTCGTGCTGATCCCTGTGATTTTCCGGAAGGTGTATCTCTAACATCAGTGTTTTTATAACAGCTAAAAACAGCATCATTATAAACTGTTTCCACTGGGAAGCATGGGACAGGCTTTAGTCAGTAGCATAAAAACCAATATGTCTCCAGCCTAGAAGAATATTGGTTGTTTACCCTCAATGTGAAGCACACAGACACAGGTCTCCTCAGGGGGCCAAAACACTCCACAGGACATGACAAGAGGGATGATCTCTCTGGACCTCTGCCATTTTCCCACAGTAGAGAGATGATGGGGGGGGGGGGGGGGGGGGGGGGCACATCTGTACTGTATTCACACATTATCTTAGTGCAATACATCATGGGGCCTCTATGAAGATGTGTTTTTAGGACGTAGGGATGTTTCCTAAATCAGAGTCAATGGCAGAGTAAAGAGAAGGATGTTGTCATGATCACAGTTCAAATCAATTCATTTTAACCAGCCAATAGACTACAGGACATCATTGACTAGCTCAATCAATAGATAGACAATTATGCACTGCGTATTTCTCTTACAGATAGGCTAGCTGAGTGTCATTCCTTAACACAAAGCATCTGGACATCCCAGAGAAACAGAAGATTCCTCACAATGATTACATGTTTACTCCTCAGCCTGTTCTGTGTAGGAGAGCATCTGGGCAAACAGAACAGTGTAACACTCCCCTAATCTCTGCTTAAGCTGCATCACCCAACTGGGACAAAAACACGCCGCCTCGGCACATTCCACTGAAACGGCGCAACACACACCCCATGGAGCAGGGAGAGAATGGAGAATGGCTCTGCAACCTGCCTCTATACGTAGCTAGTCAGCAGCCTAGAGATGGTCCGAGGCCTCCCTGTAATGAAGGCTAATTACAAAGAAGTCCTATTGGAGTTTCCTCTGTGTGTGTGTCCATTTCTGCTGGGGAGGTGCTGGGCTGTGGTGTTCACATGCTTTTGTACATATAGTGTACCTTATCAGGATCAGAAAACCAGTCAGTATCTTGTGTGACCACAGTTTTCCACATGCAGTGCGACACATTTCCTTCGCATAGAGTTGATCAGGCTGTTGATTGTGGCCTGTGGAATGTTGTCAGACTCCTCTTCAATGGCTGTGCGAAGTTGCTGGATATTGGCGGGAACTGGAACACGCTGTCGTACGCATCGATCCAGAGCATCCCCAACTTGCTCAAATGGCTGACATGTGTAAATGTGATATTTCATTATTTATTTTTTGCAAACATTTCTAAAAACCTGTTTTTGCTTTGTCATTATGGGGTATTGTATGTAGATGGAACAATTTAATCAATTTTAGAGTAAGGCTGTAACGTAACAAAAAGTTGAAAAAAGTCAAGGTGTCTGAATACTTTCCGAAGGCACTGTGTGTGTGTATAAGCTCTAATGTGCGAATGGGTGTTTTTAATTAATGCTTTGGTAGTTTTAAAATTACCTTAGAAAGCATTACCCATTTCTTTGTGTTAGGCTTTGAAACAACGACCATGTTTTACACTCCGTTCAACCTGCTGTTGAACTTCTTTCTTCAAATTGATCACGGTGAGCTGAGTTTTAAAAGCACAAAACTGTTTTGACGATAAGTGTTTGATTTGATTTTCAATTGCATTTACATTGATGTCAGAGTGGTTAGAGGGACAATAGAGCCCTGAGTACCAGGCCATTAGCGACCTGATGGTCATTAGTAAGTTAGGTACTACCAAAGCATGTCCAGAGTGCTTAACAGGACATTACCGTGACTAAACGGTCATGTGGAATTTTACTGCGGTCATGACTTATTACCGGTGTGGTGGTAATAAGGTCACTGCCACAGCCCTAGCTGACACAACTAACAACCATAAAACATCTTATTAATTTCCTGGTATTTAATAGTCTTGAGCTAATCACAGTTGGTCAAACAGCAGCCTTCTATGATTGTTTATTCAAGGATTAGGTATCTGGAAGCAGGAAGTTGTCTAACTTACCCTTCTTTAGAACAGCACCTGCCCCTGTTGGCTCTTCTATGTAAACCATTTATCTTTTAAAAAAAGGCCTTCTTCTTATCTAACCTAACCAACCAACCAACCAGTAGCTACTAGCTAGCAGCTGCCAGCTACATAACGGAAACATTCAACTGTGTGTATCCACAGAGCCGATACTACCGAATCATATCCCTGTTATTTCTTACTAAGAGTAACTAGAGAAAGCCATGGAGGCCTGGGCAAACAATTACAGGAGCAGATTTTAGCCACTTCCCCTCTCTCTTTTCTCGGTCTCGAAAGGCTCTGTGACTGAGAAGCCTGGTCAGTGACATTGGTGAGCTGGTGAGTGTTCTTATCAGCCAATCATGTCACTCTATTCTCTTGACAGGGCCTGTGGTAGCCATCTACCACACAGACAGGAAGTGATGCGGACATGAGGGTTATTGAAGACTGTCGTTTTTGTTATTTAAACTGCAGACTTGGTTCCTGTAGTTAAAAAATAAAATTGTGTGTAATTATCACGTTCATGTCAAAGTTCAGATTTCAATATATTAGTCATAGGCTGTTGGAAATCCCCTTCAATACAATGTACTGAAAACTGCTAAGCTTATCAGTTCATTCAAATACAACATTTAACAGCTGTGTGCTATCTATTTGTCTAGGTTCCTTTTTTGCGGGGAATGTTTCACTCCCCCTGTAATTCCCTTGGCAAATATAATTTTGTATTATTCTGTAGAATACTATACTCCAAACTGTAGTATCCCTCAATCATGTGTAGTGCACTTACTATATAATTATTATTATTCACAAAAAAACACTGTAGTAAATACTACAGTAATGTCCACCAAAACACTTTTGTAACTATAGTAAATACTACAGTATTTAATTTGCATATACCCTGCCCATTACCCAATTTGTGCCACCCACACGTGAGAAACCTACATGTCAAGTATAGACCATATATTGTGTCCGTTACAGGTTATAGAAAAGAGCAGAAGCGCTCAACTCTCTGTTCATCTTTCCTTCCTTCCTTCCTTCCAACAGGTTATTTTAGTAGTTCTCCAGTAGGTTTCCTCAAGGAGAAAGCCTCCACTTCCATGTCAAAGATAATACAAAAACAAAATCAATACAGTAAATACTACAGTAATGTCAGCAAATTCACTACTGTAAATACTACAATCTGAAAAAACCTGACAATTATAGTATATGCTATATTTATTTTACTAAAGTATACTATAGTTAACTGTAAATACAACAGTAAATACTACAGTATACTACAATATGAAAAAAATGACATTAATTACTATAGTATATACTACAGTTCTTTCACTAAAGTATTTATACAATAGTTAACAGGAAACAGTAAAGTCTGCAAAAACACTACAGTGAATACTACAATATTTATACCATAGTATTTTTTTATGTGGGCTTCGCAGCAAACATACACTGCTCAAACACTTAAACAACACAATGTAACTCCAAGTCAATCACACTTCTGTGAAATCAAACTGTCCACTTAGGAAGCAACACTGATTGACAATACATTTCACATGCTGTTGTGCAAATGGAATAGACAACAGGTGGAAATTATAGGCTATTAGCAAGACACCTCCAATAAAGGACTGGTTTTGCAGGTGGTGACCACAGACCACTTCTCAGTTCCTATGCTTCCTGGCTGATGTTTTGGTCACTTTTGAATGCTGGCGGTGCTTTCACTCTAGAGGTAGCATGAGACGGAGTCTACAACCCACACAAGTGGCTCAGGTAGTGCAGCTCATCCAGGATGGCACATCAATGCGAGCTGTGGCAAGAAGGTTTGCTGTGTCTGTCAGCGTAGTGTCCAGATCATGGAGGCGCTACCAGGAGACAGGCCAGTACATCAGGAGACTTGGAGGAGGCCGTAGGAGGGCAACAACGCAGCAGCAGGACTGCTACCTCCGCCTTTGTGCAAGGAGGAGCAGGAGGAGCACTGCCAGAGCCCTGCAAAATGACCTCCAGCAGGCCACAAATGTGCATGTGTCTGCTCAAACGGTCAGAAACAGACTCCATGAGGGTGGTATGAGGGCCCGACGTCCACAGGTGGGGGTTGTGCTTACAGCCCAACACCGTGCAGGACGTTTGGCATTTGCCAGAGAACACCAAGATTGGCAAATTCGCCACTGGCGCCCTGTGCTCTTCACAGATGAAAGCAGGTTCACACTGAGCACGTGACAGAGTCTGGAGACGCCGTGGAGAACATTCTGCTGCCTGCAACATCCTCCAGCATGACCGGTTTGGCGGTGGGTCAGTCATGGTGTGGGGTGGCATTTCTTTGGGGGGCCGCACAGCCCTCCATGTGCTCGCCAGAGGTAGCCTGACTGCCATTAGGTACCGAGATGAGATCCTCAGACCCCTTGTGAGACCATATGCTGGTGCGGTTGGCCCTGGGTTCCTCCTAATGCAAGACAATGCTAGACCTCATGTAGCTGGAGTGTGTCAGCAGTTCCTGCAAGAGGAAGGCATTGATGCTATGGACTGGCCCGCCCGTTCCCCAGACCTGAATCCAATTGAGCACATCTGGGACATCATGTCTCGCTCCATCCACCAACGCCACATTGCACCACAGACTGTCCAGGAGTTGGCGGATGCTTTAGTCCAGGTCTGGGAGGAGATCCCTCAGGAGACCATCCGCCACCTCATCAGGAGCATGCCCAGGCGTTGTAGGGAGGTCATACAGGCACGTGGAGGCCACACACACTACTGAGCCTCATTTTGACTTGTTTTGAGGTCATTACATCAAAGTTGGATCAGCCTGTAGTGTGGTTTTCCACTTTAATTTTGAGGGTGACTCCAAATCCAGACCTCCATGGGTTGATACATTTGATTTCCATTGATCATTTGTGTGATTTTGTTGTCAGCACATTCAACTATGTAAAGAAAAAAGTATTTAATAAGATTATTTCATTCATTCAGATCTAGGATGTGTTATTTTAGTGTTCCCTTTATTTTTTTGAGCAGTGTATGTTCAACTTACTGTAGCTTCATCCCAGTCTTATGCAAACCCCTTAGGATGACGTGTACTCCCACACTGGCCAATGTAAATTGGGTCTCACTTGGGAAAACTATCCCCAAAGATTACACAAGCCAGTGGGTCATGGAGCATGAAGAGGTCAGTTGAAGTTTGCATTTCCGTTCCGTCAAAGATGTATTTGCACCAGTGCTAATTGGAAAAAAGCATTTTTACAGGCTACTTTCCGGGAAGCAACCAACTCTTCTCGCCATTCCCTCTGGCCACTAGTAAAACATCTGTTGCCAGGAGGTTATACAAGTGCAAACTTACAAAGAGACGATGAGTGTTGATATGAAAAACTGCTTTGGGGGAAATTAAAGGATTTGGTCCAGTCTAATTGGTAGGGTCCTTAAGAGCAAACAATAAAAAGGCACCATCTTAAGGATGTTTGATCCTGAGGGCAGGTGAGCTGGGAGTGTTTTTTACAGGTAAACACACTCATGGTGACGAATTTCAGACCTGCTCTCTGACCACGTCAGAGAAGCAAATAAAAGCTACTGAGGAGGTCTCGTTTGAATAAAGTCAACATGGAAACGTGCAAGTAACCAATAAAGTTTGCATGGGAGGTTGATATCTTGTCAATTTGCAAATGGACATTAAAACTTTCTACAAAGATGAGCTACCAACAAACTAGCTTGCTGCCTAACTCAACAATTGTTAACTTACTAGCCCAGCTATATTGCACTAAACACAGAAAGACTTCCCTTACTCTCTGAGTTCACTACTCCAACGCTGCCCTGCTAAGATCCCTTTACTATATAATCCTGTGTGCCTTGGCTCACCTCACCTCATTTGCTGTGGAAATAAACACAGGAACACTGGACACCTTGGAATTCCTCACAGAAAACTCCACTTCATTATCGTATAGTCAGAAACTCAAGTGGGGGCTGGGGGTGGGCATAAGAATCAGTGACCATTCTGTTTGGTTCCTATGGTAACGCCATAGGAATAGTGCAGATGGTGTTTTGACAGGCGCCCTGACTATTACCCTTTTCAATGGCCTCATTATTAGCCAGGACGCGAGCGAGCCTTAGACTTAACGCAGCCCATATTTCTGCACCACAAAGGACTCATAAAAACCCTGCGTCTCCAACCACTGCAGCGGCAGGGTTAGTTACCACAGCACAGACTCTGTCGACACAGAGGATTGCTCTGTTGTGGCGTATGCACGCTCAGCGGAGCAGAGCACGTTAAACGTCCAAGGGAGACTGGAAGCCAGATGCTCTTTCTCCGGCCTTATTCGTCTAAACTCTCTTTGACAGATCCTCTCGGCACCGCAAAAACTCCTCACGCTGAATTTGGCACATGTGTTCCATAGGAAATTAACCATAACACTGAACCAGGCATTTCTCCCCCTCTCACTCTGTGCATATTATTGATTTCCATGGCAATAACTTCAATGCAATGGTAGCTCAGGCTGTCAATAATATTGGGACCAGAACTAACTGGGCCTGAATAATGTTTCCACTGCTGCGGACTACTGTGGACAAAGAGACCGTGTGACTGTGTGGTTCTGCGTATGACTCTCCCTGCAGAGCGTAAGAGGCGAAACATTTAAAATCAAAACAGAAACTACACACAAAAATAAATAAATATGTTAACCAATGATTTGTTGTGTTTTAGTTGGGTGTGATTGACTTGCTGAAGCCGAATGAGAAAAAAACTGCACATTACAAAAATATTTGCAGAATGTATCAAGATTGTACTATTTGCACAACTACAGTATTTGAAGGAGCTGATTTGTCGTGTGTGGGAGCTAAACCAACACATTCATAAGAGAAGGCCGCTGCAGCGAGCTCCGACAACAGAGGATTCTTTCATGAAACCTGTAGCCTGGGTGTGAAGAACAAAGATGCTTACCTCTGAGAGTCTGGCCCCCGGGTATCTGAGCAGGCCTCTGTAGCCCTGCAGGCTGACGGTCAGAGGCCCTGCGCCATGCCCTCTGACTGACACGATGGGTCTCTCACTGGGGTGCCAGGTCCTTTTGCAAACAGCCTTCCAGGCCCTCTCTGCTATGTGTCCCAAGAGAATAGACCTCATGATGGCGTTGGTGCCCGTGCACACAGACTTCTCCACCTTGCGGTTGTTTTTGTAGTACCTCCTCACCAGCACGGTGGAGCGCTCTTTCCTGTTACGGATGAACTCGCTGTCCGACAGGCCACTGTCGCTCTTCTGGGGGCTGGTGGACTGCTTGGAGGAGGAGAGTATGGTATCCAGCGAGGCCCTCCTGAAGAACCTCTCCACGGAGACCTTGGCTCTCGGTCTCCTGTTGAGTCTCTCTAGGCTGGAGTAGCCATCTTTCAGGAAGTGCCAACAGCGGGCATCGATAGTCCTGGCTGGTGTTCCTGGCGTTCCTCCCTCCCCCGTGGGAGAGCAGGAGAAGTGGCACTGAGACGCCACTGGCAGGCTGCTCCTCCTAAAGCTGCGTCCGCAGGGCAGTCGTGTGCTAGCCGTGCTGTGCTCCAGCTGGCAGGGAGAGCCCTCGGAGTAGCTCACCTTTGGCAGAGCACCAGCCTGGGGAGTCACAGCAGGAGACGAAAACCCCTCTGTTCTCCTCTCAGACTGGTTTTCCTGAGGCTCCGGCTCAGTCCCAGCGCTCCCACAGACAGAGTCAGCCTCCTGGCAGGCTGAGAGACTTTCCACTGGATCACATGTCAGACACAGCTGGGTGGAACTGGAACCCAACACTCCAGTCCCCCTCTCCCCCAGAGATGTGGCACTTCGCTGGGCTACAGCACTAGCATGTTTAGGGTTAGAGTAATCCCAGCATTTGCATCCTGCATCCAGAAACCTCCCCTCCCCACTATCATAAGATAACTTACAATACAGAGGGATCGGTGAGCAGCAGTCTCTTCTGCCCTGGTGGCTAACCTCTGGCTGGTGAGAACGTGGACGTGTGTTGCTTTGACTCTGAGACATGCCGTGGTCTGAAGAGACATGGTTATTGCTGGTCCTGGCTGATAAGGCAGAGTCCACCACTGTCGCACGACCCACAGCATCTCCTATGTCCTCGGATGCCATAGTAACGCTTTGAATTTCCCCGAGGTCCCTTTGTCCCTTCCCAGCAAGAAGCTTCAGATCACAGAGCATTTAGAGGTGGTGGATGGGATAGCCTTGATCAGGAACATACAGCCAGTCATGCTCCTCCAGACTGATGTGGAAACAGAAGCTTTTCCAGCTGTACAAACCAGCCGGGAGAAAGGGTGAACTTTGGCAAAACGAGGAATTTCCTGACAGAACTATCCCGAGTCAAGAGCTTACAAACCCTTCTTCAAAGTGTAGTGTGGGTGTGTGTGACAGCAAGGTAGTCACTGACGCCTTGGCTCGCTCCTCCCCAGTCTAACTGGTATGCCTGCTTTCTGGATCTGAGAAAAGCAAGAGAAGACAACAGGAAAAATGCAGATTAGCACCAGAACCGTCTGTCACAAAGGGCCATTTCAAAAATCTGCGCTGAGATTTTTCACTTCAAATGTATGCCAAAACAAAAACCACTGATTTCAAAGTTGAACAAACCATACAACTGTATGCACAAGGACTACTTTGAACAATTTACAATAACGTTTTTACAAATACACATTTACTGGAAGAATTGTGGATGCAAAGTTTGGTCAGAGAATTTTGGTAAAATCTCCCTCAGTTTATGGACCATGGTTTTCCAAAAACTCTTAAAATACCTGCTCAGAATTAAGTTTTAAAAATGTCTAGAAAGAATGGGGTGTCAGATTTAACATGACACCTTGACTTTGAAATCTATTTTGGTAATTAACTACAGTGAGTGAAGTGGATTTACACCTGGTAAAAGAATTGCGGTAACGAAATGTCATCATGGGTCCCTGATCTGTACTAAACAGCCATTTGATTTCAAATTGAATTTGGACTTTATTGCTATAGCCCATAGAAACGCATTGAATAACACATTCATAAATGGCAAAACAGACAGTAAAAACATTTATCATAAGGAATAAGGTTTTGGAGTGTCTGTCCTATATCTAGGAGATAAGAGATCTTGGGAATTATAATATTTACACATTTAACCCACTTTTCTTTTTTTTACCGGTACTGGGTTACCCTCTGCCACTTTCCACCGCAGATGCGGAAGGCCAACATAGGTGGATGCGGTGGATTGAGACGCAGCCCATACAAAAAAAAAAAAAAACATCTCTACCCTTAGACGGATTTTGATGCAGTTATTTTATGTTCATCAACTCTAGGGTGTTTTAATGGTGATGTATCCTAAATTGGTACACAAAAAGGTAGAAATATGCAAGATACTCCTTTGCCTATTTGGATATTATACTACACACTATTATTTTAATGAGCTCCGGCACCAAACAAGACCAAATTTGGTTGGTCCGGAATGGACCAAATCTGAACCAGCCAGACTTCTGTTTCACAACTTTGGACGTCAAATCAGAGCTCAGTAGAGTACAGTATAGTTTAGTACATTATAGTGTACTCTACTCTAGTGTGCTTTCCTGTGTGTGTATTGAACTCTACAGGACTATACTCAACTTGTTTTACATTACAGTTTTAAACTCCCGAGTGGTGCAGTGGTCTCTGTCGTAGCCGGCCGCGACCGGGAGACCCATGGGGCGGCGCACAATTGGCCCAGCGTCGTCCAGGGTAGGGGAGGGAATGGAGGCAGGGATGTAGCTCAGTTGGTAGAGCATGGCGTTTGCAAACGCCAGGGTTGTGGGTTCGTTTCCCACGGGGGGCCAGTTTTAAAAATAATGTATGCACTAACTGTAAGTCGCTCTGGATAAGAGCGTCTGCTAAATGACTAAAAATGTAAAAATGTAAATTACTGTACTCTCCAAACTTGTGAAACATACAGGTCTATGATTGGTTCAGATTTGGTCCGGTGACGGTCATTGCTCAGTGAGTAAGGATGCTGCTTACAGTAAATAGAAAGAGGGGGCTCATGGGTAGGTGTCAGTAAGAGCCGGGAGAAGTGACGTTAACTGAAGAGAGAGACAGAGGGGGAGGGGTTGTCTAGACTTTGACCACCAGATGACAGACAGAGAAAGAAACAGTTATCAGCTGAACATAAGAATAGGCCAGTGGAAGGGACTACAGTAGCAGGTGACCCAACTGTGGTTTGTGACTATGATTTCTCATTGTAGCTAATTCAATAGCAGAAATTCTGTTACCAAATTGGTAACAGAATTTCTGAAAAATAGGTAACAGAATTATGGAAATGACCATAACATAAGCCAAGTTTCTTTGACTTCTTCGTTCTTCTCATCAACAGCAGACTAGGCTGGCCAAACAATTCAATTTCACTAGGCCTTTAAGATCAACTGCAACCCACGTGCTTCATTTTGTGCAAATACTTTAACTTTGTTGAGACTGTCATCATGCTGTCAGTTATCACAGCCTAGTTCTGTTGTGTCTCTCCCGACGCTATTTTTTTTTTTTTTTTTTTTGGGGGGGGGGGGGGGGGGCCTTCACTGCATGAATGGAGGCTTTTTTTAAATCCTCAATGACACTCCAGTCTTTCTCCTGCCTGGACAACTTCCAGAAGTTTGAGAAATTGTCACCTCTCATAAGAAACACACAGCTGTCCAAAACATCACTAGTGAGGATGGCAGCAGAAAATTGTGCTGTAAAAAGGCGTGGGTAGCTGGAATGTGAGGCCTCCGTTCGGGAGGACTAGTCCAGAGAAGATTATGGTTGAGAATTGGGTCTTGATTCTGGGTCAATTTAGCTAGTAGTCAAGGCCTAGTGGCCCTCCAACTTCTCACACCCACACACACAGTAAATCAACGCGTCAGAGCAAGCAGCCTCTTTTCAAGGCACAACTTCACATTCTGAGAGGGAAGAAAATCACTTTAGCCAATGGAAGAAAGACAAGCAATCCATTCATTCGTTTGGAAATGGAATCAATTCTTAATACAATTTAATTCATTTGACTGCCTGGCTGTCTGTGCCCTTTGATTAAAAGCTTTGATATTCCACAGATGACAGAAAACAAGTCCCTCGTGATCGGAGCGTGTTCGTTTTCAGTTTAATCTCTAACAAAAGTCAGTGTGTTGTTGCTCCACGGGAAAGGCACCAACTGTAGAGTAACTTTGTGTGACAATATAATTATGACAGGGAGTAAGGTAATTACTCCGAAAGTTGTTGAAATAATTATTATCCTCTGGAAACTCTTCTGATCCATGAATCACACTAAACTAACTGGTTGGATAAGGAAAAACATGAATCCTCAAAGCAAAGGAAAGCTGGGAGTGAAACAGACTTAACACCCTCACTGGCAATGAGCGTTGGGCCCCCGTTACTACTAAGGTAACTCTGATCTCTCTTGCAGAGTTTGGAAATCAACAGTCTCAGTCCACAGATCAAAGTTTTTGTTTTCGGCTGAGCTTCAATCACGCCAATACATACAAAGTGGTCTGGAGGTCAAATCACAGCTTGGTGCAATTCAAGGGAGGAAACCAGATCATGGAGAATATAGTGCAGAGACAACAGACGCAAACCCTTTTCAATACTGTACTTTTTATATAACAAGTGGACTTCGGTCCTTACCTCTACAGTTATCAGGTCCTGACACAGACTAGGTTTCTGTTGAGAAGGGTGTGATGAAACTATTGTAGATCAAACATCTTCAGAGCTAAACTTCTCCCTCTCCTTTGGTATTCAGGGTTGAGCGCACTGCTGGAAGACACAAACACATAATGACATTGACTTGAGGCCTGAGGGGTTGGGCAGTCAGGATAAGACAGCAGCCAACCAGAGCAGCTGTAGGACTTACATGGCGGCCTTTACCCCAATAAAGTGATTATGTTCATTGTTTTTCAACAAAGACTGTCACCTTTGTGACAGATAGCGTTAAAGAAAGACACATGGAGTTGACACATAGCAAGTTGATAAGCTAGCTAATTGCCAACAGCCCTCGAGTCGATAACGGCTTGGTTCTCAGCGGTCTATTGTCTCTCGCAGGTTAACGTTTGTTGTCATGAGTCCTGCCCTGGAGTCAGAACTGAGCAGTTGAACGAAATTGACTATATCGTAGAAATTCATTAAAAACAAACATTTGCTTTTTGGTCTTAATTTAGGGCTAGGCATTAGGGTTAGCAGTGTGGTTAGGGTTATGACTGAGGCTGTGCCAGCTAGTGACCACTCTGAAGAGCTGCCCCGAGTACATGAGTCATCTCAATAAATGCCAACCTGCTTTTCCCTCTTATCACTCTGACATCAATGTAAACGCAAAAAAAACAATTGTACACTTCATGATTGAATTTAAATAAATCGGAATGCTGAAGATAAAGATGATGCACTCCCATCATCAGTTATCAATGGCTGTCTAATTATTTTGGTCAGGTGGAAGTAGCCCATCATGCTTTTAAAACTCACCGTTACCATTGTTTGACCTCACTGTGATCGATCGAGTTGAAGAATGGTCAACAACTGGTGGAAACTGAGTGAAAAACATGGTCGTTGTGGATTTTATCACTGCCCTATGGGAAAATGTGTAGAATTGCAGAAAATGTCCTGAAAACCGCAACATTATATCTACACCCCATGGCAAAATGTGTAGAATTGCAGGACATTAACTTGAAAGCGGCACTATTTCTCTCTCAGCCACCACCAAGAGGGGGGCCACTAAAATATTTTGCCCAAGAGGTGGGGGGGCACACATCCAAATCTCCCTTAGCTCTAATGCTAGAAATGTTTTTTTTTTTTTTACTGATCCCAGCTTTCTATTGCTACTATTACTTAAGTGTGCTTGCTGAAAGCAAGAACAACTTTAGAGATCCAACATACTTACTAGTCTTACTACTACTTCTGCTGCCACCTGTACCGCCAAAACCATAAACACCAAAAGAACTTTAAAATGTGCAGGCTACATGTCTTTGTGGTGGTTGAAAAAAAATGTTTTGATACTCCCAAAAAGTTTGCCACCACAACCATACTTGCATCTATCCCAATGCATGTTAAATGGCCATTTGTTTTAATGGTAAAAAAATTCCACCACCTGTAGCACCAAAATCGTAAAAGCTACAAAACTACTTTAAAATGCCCAGACCGGGGGAGCAATCAGCAGGACACAGCGTTTTGAAATGGTCAGATAGCATATTCCTATGTAGAATAAAAATGCCTCTCTGGCAAACGTAGAATAAGGAATCACGTCAGCTCTGTGTGTGGCATTTCTATCTGCAACGTTTGACAATGCTTGGCTACTGAACCCGGCACTGGTCAGGTTGCTTGAAAAAAATCATTTTGATACTTTTTACACTACAACCATATTTGCATAAATGCCAATGCATTCCAATGGCCATAGGTTAACATGGCAAAAGTTTGGACTGTAACCAGTCTTGAACTGTTTACGCCAGAAGTGCCATACAAACTTTAAAACGTGCAGACCTGTCTGGAATAGGTTGCTCGTATACAGCTTTTTTGATACAATGCTTATTTTTTCAACTATAACCATTTAAAAATTAGCATAAACGCTCAATAGGCTACAAAGGGAAGTATTTGAATATCAATTTGTATTAGTGTTTGCCAAATTTCATGAGTATCACAGCACTATCTGTAGTCAGAGTGAATCTATGCAGAGGCCATTTGGATGAATCAAAAAATGTATGCTTAATTTTATCAGAAAGGATGTGTCATAGAATACTTTGACAATGGACAGATATTCTTTAATTCCTTAAGAGATTTCTTCACCGTTTTAACCAGTTAGTTGTACAAAGTTTAATTTTGCCTACCTACCGGATGTGGAGATCCCTGCAGCTACCTCAGGATTGTGATGGTGTTTTTGTTGGTTGGGTACAAGGTTGAGAGTTGGTTAAAGTATCGGTGTTGTGAAATTGAACCACAGGTGCCACACCTCCCAAGTTACCAAACCAGAAACTCTGAACACACTGCCAGAAAGATGACACTCCTGTGAGACTGTGAGAAATCAAATGTCTCACACTGAGGCCGAGATTGATTCCGATCCGTGTTAAATTTACATTTTAGTCCTTTAGCAGACACTCTCATCCAGAGTGACTTAAGGCGTCAGCATGCTTCAGTTCGGCTGGTGCCGAACACGGCTAGGCAAACGAGTGTGCTCGCATATTTCCTTAAAAGACCATCGCTTGAAAAATGAGAAAAAGAGGCAATAGTACTGTTATCCATTTTGAGCTGCCGTAGCCAGTATACACTTCCTCAAAATAGTTCGAATGTATCTACATTTACAGATTTCTTGAGTTATTAATTTTTATGTTTTTGCAGAGGAGATCTTAGTCGTGCAATTTTACACCCAACTAAGCTGTTTGGTGCAGTATTTCTCAAAGAAAGAATGTGCATGAAAACGAGTTGTCCCTTTTTGAATGACAACAAAGACTGAAGAATCCCTACTGTTGACCAATCACTCACGAAGGGGCATAGACTTCGGCTTGCCTCGACAGAAATAAATATATGTGCCCAAACAACCGAAGTCGGTAGCCGAACTCGAAAACGTCCTAAAGTCGAAAAAGAACTAAAACGTCACAAAATGTCGTCATAACACAGCGCAAACTCTTCCAAACTGTTTCGGCTGGGAAGCATGCGGACGCCTTTACAGTTAGTGCATTCATCTTAAGATTGCTAGGTGAGACAACCACATCACAGTCATTGTAAGTACATCTATCCTCAATAAAGGGGGGGGGGGGGGTCTTATTTAAGATACTCTTTGAAGAGGTAGGGTTTCAGATGTTTTCAGAAGATGGGCAGGGACTCTCCTGTCCTAGCATTAGGGGGAAGCTGGTTCCACCATTGGGGTGTCAGGACAGAATAGCTTTGACTGAACTGAGTGGGAGCTTACCTCCCGTAGAGGTGGGACGGCTATGAGATGTTAGGTCCACCTTATAGCGAGCAACTGATGTTTAAAGGTCATTTACAACTGACATTTAAAAGGTCATTTCTGATTGAGCCGATATATGCATACCCTAGCCGAAAAAGGGCGATCGGATTGAACCCCGGCTCTTTGTAATGTGAGCAATGTACGGGCACAAAATCTAGTCTGCTGATGTAGGCTCATGGCACAACAAGTTATGATTGTATGATGATAGAGGATACATGATATATACTGTGTACAAAACATTAAGAACACCTGCTCTTTCCATGACAGACCGACCAGGTGAAAGCTACGATCCCTTATTGATGTCACTTGTTAAATCCACTTCAATCACTGTAGATCGGGGTAGGCAACCCTGGTCCTGGAGTGCCGCAGGCACTTCATGTTTTTGATTTAACCGACCTGAAAGACCAGGTGTTGAATTTAGGCAATCACTAAACTGATCCATTAGCTCAGTTGGCCAGGTATGGTGCCTAGTTGGAATAAAATCCTGCAGTACCTGCGGCACTCCAGGAAAAGGGTTACCTACCCCTGGTGCCTTGAAACATGGATTGTGTACGTGTGCCATTCAGAGGGTGAATGGGCAAGACAAACGATTTAAGTGCCTTTGAACGGGGTATGGTAGTAGGTGCCAGGCACACCGGTTTGTGTCAAGAACTGCAACGCTGCAGTGTTTTTCCACGCTCAACAGTTTGCTGTATGTCTCAAGAATGGTCCACCACCCAAAGGACATCCCGCGAACTTGACACAACTGTGGGAAGCATTGGAGTCAAAATGGGCCAGCATCCCTGTGGAACACTTGACACCAAGCCCTGAGAAATTGAGGCGGTTCTGAGGGCAAAAGGGTGCAACTCAATATTAGGAAGATGTTCAGGTGATCTTTTCTGAATGTGCATAGCATCCTTAAACACTTGGCCCCCTCCCAGTTTTTAATATGATATCGGAGTGAGACTGACTAACAAAATCAATGGAGTCCCCCCGGGCGGTAATTCAACCATGATAACTACAAGTTTAGATAGCTGGCAGCTTAACTAACTTAGCAATCTAAAAAAGTGTTTGGGCTAACTGAGTAAATATCAGTGACTGACATAAGAGAAACTGCTGATGCACAACCAAATTTCAAAATTGCACCCTGTGTATTCTACCTTGCAACAGTAAATTGAGACCCCGACTGAGTTCCTTCCGGACACTGATCCGAGGGCGGTCCGCGGGCCGCCATTTGCCCATCCCTGAGCTAGAGTGATGGTATGAACTCACTCAGTTCATACCTATTTAGGTTCTCTCCCTGCTTGAAAAGTTATAGCTAAACAGGTCACTATTTGCACGTTTTCTGGGCAAATGTTTGCTTTTTAGGTGTTAAAGTAACTTTTCCCATCAGCTGTATTTTTCTTATACCCGTCCTGAGCATTAATGTCCAAGAATACAAACTAGCATAATTTTGATCACTATAAATTGGCTAAACATCGACATGATTGACTTATCACTTGTTGTCTCTTGCTAGGCACATCAACTTCTCCCATAGCTGCTGGGTTGGAGGCAATTGTAACGCAGTGTTAAAATTAACCTGCGACAAGCATCCAAATAATAATAACAATTTTTTTACTTTAAGATGGTATGAATCATACAAATATTAACTTTACATAGCCTTGGGGTGCTGTAGCGTGACAAATCATAAACAGATATAATCTGGGCATCATCACACTATTCAAGATGTTTTGAGAGGAACCGAATGGCCTGTGGTGGTGATGCGGTCACCACAACAGCCCTACCTACAGATACTGTTCAAATGATCGCCAGATGTTCAACTTCACAATTCCAAATGTGGTACTACTTTGCTAATGAGGGTCATTTTTAAGGGAAAACTAAACCCCAACGTTGGGCTAATTCAATGGGGATTATTTCTCAACTCATCCAAGTGATGACTCACTGGGAATGTGATTAACCAAAACTCCCATGGGGTGAGAATTAGAGTGCAGCCGACTGAGCAAAGGCAGAAGGAATCCCCCTCTTAGGAGGTCACAAAAGAAAGACATGTCGCGTGATAACAATGGATTGACATTCTTTCACCCTAGAAGCCGTTGAAATGTCGGTCAACACAACGTAAAATTTTTTAAGTAGAACACACAACTTCCAAAGAAAGACTGGTGAAAATGGACAATGTGTATGTAAACTTTAAAAGCAGTGTGTTGGTTGGTGTGTTTTTCCAATGTACAAAACCATTCAATATAATCATTTGAGGTCCAAAACATTGAAATCCCAAAGAACTGAACGAAACAGGATGCTTTTCATGTGAGAGACCTTGGATCATACGGAATTGATTAGAAGACAGGGCAGCAGACGCCAGTGGAAACAGAGACCCTGTGTGGAATAACAGAGAGGGCTGGTTCAAGAGGGACTACTGCTGGATTTGGAGGCTGGAATCATCAACTGGCTAAATGCAGTGGATTTCTCTTTCAGTGCATTCCTCTCTAACCACCACACCATGGTTTCAACCAACCAACCATTTAACCATACTTGTGCCAACACCACAAATACATGCCTTTCTGGATAGAGTGCTAGTGATTATAGTGTAGTGAACGACAGGGCAGGGAAGCAAACCTGGATCGCTGGTGTATAAGTCAAACAGCCTACGCATCGCGCCAATAGGGTTAACCCACTTGGTGGAAATTGTAATGTGACTCATAAAGTGAGGACAGCTACACTGCCCGCTCCGAACGGGAAGGCACATGCTTCGACTACTCAGCCCCCTCACGTCCAGGCTGTGGCCTCAGATGCCATCCCACTTCTGACAACAATGTAGCGAGCGGTGGGGCAGGGAAGCAAACCCGGGTCGCTGGCGTGAAAGGCAAACACCCTACGCATCGCACCAATAGGGCTCATATAGTGAGGATCACTACAATATGAACAAACTGACAGGCAGAAAGCGTCGTCAGCCATCATTTAATCTTCACTGACACCATTTGAAAAAAAAGTTACTTTAGATTTGTTGATGTTTTTCTTCCCAATGAAACATGAAATATGTCCAGAAGGAAGATGAGGAAAGAGGTCCGAGGACAACCGCATAAACATCACATAAAGGCTAAAGGTTAAAAGGTGATACCCTCAGGGAATTTTGGAATAGTCCTACCTAAATAATTACACACCCCCTTCTCCTCTCAAGACAGAACAGTGGCGGTACATAGGATGCACGGTCCTCTGGGTTACCAATCCCCACTTTCATTTTACAATTAATGAGAAGACTAGGTCAATTCAAACATGGATAGCATTGGCAGGGACCACCTGTCCTGACCAAATTATTCATTTAGTTGATCCAGCAATTAAATCTGATAATTAAAATTGGGCGTAGGCTACATAACATAGATTGAGGTTCCTCTATTTAATTATTAAATTCCATTAATGTTTTTAATCATCGAGATACAACACCCCGAAAAATATGTAGTCAGATAGTATGAAAATCGATAAAGTTACAAACGCAGTAAAGAATCACAAATAATTTGAAGCTAGTTCTGATTAGCAAATGTGGCACGTGCACGCCAATTTCTCTTCATTTAGACAAGATTTAGCTACACTTCCCAGCAAATTTGCGTAACTTACCAAAAATGTAGGCAAATGTTCTGGTAACTCAAGGTAAAAAGTCCGGTATCCTCGAAGGCGATTCAATTCAAAAGGTACATCCCTCACGAAGAGTAACGAAACTGTGAATGTTGCTGACTGAGATGAAGAGCTGAACCCAAAACGCCAGCCCAGCAGCATTGACTAGGATGTACTGCTGTTGTATTGGTAGTAGCCCAATTGCTGCGGTGGAGGAGGACAATAGCCGCTGGGTAGTTACCATAAGCAGATTCAATGTACTGTCCCTACGTTGGAATGTCTGAGGCTACAGTGTTTCACCAGCACATTAGTTACGGACAGTGCCCCATAAAAGTTTTTGTTTTGTTGTGCTCAGTCGAGTTGTGGCGGTAAATTGACGACAAAGCGTGTCATTTTCACACAGGTTCAATTCCATCCTTATTGTCAACAACTTGCATGTTGTTATGATTTGAGTGGTGATGGAACATGTAGGCTAAGTGTTGTTTAATTGTTCCACTAAATGATTAGCACCTACCTCAATTTGTAACTTCACTTCCATTGTAAAATTTGCAGTTGTAGCCTACATTGCATCATGAGTTAGTACCGCCCCCTATTCACTTCACTTGTCATTCCCATGTCCTGTCCTGGGGTGCGCACGGTTGACGGTGTGGCTGTACGAGTTTTGCGATTTCAAATGGTCAAACACATATTGATCAGACCAAACTTACCCTCAAATACTGTTGAAGAACAGTGGACACCTTTTATTGGAAATGTGTCATTCAGTACAAACCGTGACGCAACGTAGCAAACGTTTAATCGAACTGAACGCACCCATGGCCTGCGCGTGTGCGTGTGCGTGTGCGTGTAGATGGTGGGGGAGTGGTTTCACCTGTCCTAGGCAATCAGCAATTAGTGCCGGCAGTGTGTTTTTCACCTCTGCAGGGCAATCAGCAATTAGTGTTAGCACTTCAGTCTCCCCTGTTTTTTCAGCGGGTGTTAGCGAAGACGTTTTGCTGAGTTATTCAAGGAAGGTGTCACACAACTCTCTCACTTGAGTAGTTTACCTAGTTATTTTCAGATTATCTCATTTTTCTCTTGAATAGCTTTGTCAAGTGTGTGTGATTTCTATTCCTGTTCGCTCCTCTCCCTGTAGGTTTTACAGACGCTCCCCACCCATTGGCTGCAAACCTTCTAATCTAGTGTACCCTGCGCACATAACCCATGTGGACTTCCTGCTCTCCTGGCAGCCTTTGGGACTGCCAATCTGTGGTTAATAATCTGTGGTTCATCTCAGTTTGTCGCCCTTCAATCCCTACACTTTTTGGCCCTGGCGGAGACATGGTTTACCCCAGAGAACACTGCTATGCCAGTTGCTCTCTTGTCGTCTGATTGTGTTCTCTCATAGTCCTAGAGCATCTGGTCGTCGAGGTGGTGGCACAGGGCTACTCCATTTCTCCTAAATTGAGATGTTCTCTTTTCCCTCTCTCCTACCTGTCCATCTCATTTCAATTCCATACTGTCACTTGTCCACTCAAGCTTAACATTGTTGTCATCTATTGCCCACCAGGTGCTCTTGGCATTCCTCGACGAGCTTGACACCTTGATAAGCAAATTTTCAGACAATGGCTCACCACTCATTGTACTGGGTGACTTCAGCCTCCTGACTTAGACTCATTTCTTTCCACCTCTTTCCTTTCCCTGTCCGCTCCCACTCACAAGGCAGGCAATACGCTTGACCTCATCTTTACTAGACTGTTTGCCTACTGATCTCACTGCAACCCCCGTCCAGGTCACTGATCACTACTTTGTTTATTTTTCTCTCCCTCTCTCCTCCAACCCTACCCACTCTCCCCCTACCCAGATGATGATGCGCTGTCACAATCTTCTCTCACTACTCTCTCCTCTTCTATCCTATCATCTCTTCCTTCTGCCAAATCATTCCCTTTCCTGACTCTGCTTCTTTGACCCTACTCGCCTCCCTTTCCGCCTCATTGACTCCCACTGTCCCCTTTCCACCCAGCCTGCTCAACCCTCCCCTCCTGCTCTTTGGCTGAGTGACTCACTGCACAGAGCTGGAAAATAGACGAAAACTAAACTTCTGGAGGACCTATCATCCTTCCACTCCCTCTCTACCTTCTCTTATGTATCTGCTGCTAAAGCTGCTTTCTATCACTCTAAATTCCAAGCCTCTGCCTCCAACCCTGGGAAACTATTTTCCACCTTCTCCTCCCTGCTTAATCCTCTTCCCTCTCTGCAGACAACTTTTTCAACCACTTTGACGACATCCGCTCCTCATTCACTCAGCCTACTCACACAGAACTACCCTACACCTGACCTCTTGCTCCCCTCTCAAGATGGAATCCTCTGACTAATGTCCAGCCGCCCGACAACCTGCCCAATAGATCCCATCCCCTCTTCCCTTCTCCAGACCTTCTCACTTCCCTCATCAACTCATCCCTGACCCCTGGCTGAGTCTCCTCTGAATTGAAGTTGGCCCAAGTTGCTCCCCTTAAGAAACCAACTCGACCCATCTGTCAGACTGGTATCCCTGAGACTGAAACTGCTCTCTGTCATGGAGGCTCTGCCAAAGCTGATTATTTCACTGTTCTCATTCTCCTAGATCCATCTGCTTCCTTTGACACCATCAACCATCAGATCCTCCTCTCCACCCTCTCAGGGCTGGGTGTCTCAGACTCTGCACACTCATGGATTGCATCCTACCAGGCAGATCTCTCCTACCAGGTGGCATGGAGAGGACCAGGGTCTGGACTACGTGCTCTCACTACTGGTGTCTCTCTCCAAATCACTTGGCTTTGTCATATCCTGTCATGGTCTCTCCTATCATTGCTATGTGGATGACACTCAACAACATTTCTCATTCCCCCATTCTGATACCCAGGTGGCAACATGCGTTTCTGCGTGTGAGACATTTGATTTGTCACTTTCAGGTTTGGTGAGTTGGGAGGTGTCACCTGTGACTACATTTCACAACACAGGTGGCTCAGTTGGTAGAGCATGGCGCTTGCAACACCTGGTTTGTGGGTCGATTCCCACAGGGGACCAGTATGACAATGTATGCACTCACTACTGTAAGTCGCTCTGGATAATAGCGACTGCTAAATTTTTGTTTTTTTATTCAACCTTTATTTAACTAGGCAAGTCAGTTAAGAACAAATTCTTATTTACAATGACGGCCTACCAAAAGGCGAAAGGCCTCCTGCGGGGGACTAAAATGTAACTTTATTGAGGAAAAATTTACTTACTACGACTGATATGTGGGTGTCTTGTCATGCACTAACTGTATAAGAGCGTCTGCTAAATGACTGAGAGGAGAGGGTGGTATACAGTGCATTTGGAAAGTATTCAGACCCCTTGATATTTTTCCACATTGTTACGTTACAGCCTTATTCTAAAACTGCTTAAAAAAATATATCTCATAAATCTACACATAATGCCCCATAATGACAAAGTGAAAAAACAGGTTTGTAGAATTTTTGGGACATTTATTAATTATAACTATTTCTCATCACTTCCCAAAATGTGCGCCAGCTGCTAGTTGTCAGCTGCATTTCTATTAAACCTGGAAAATGTGATTATTTTTTTATTGATTATTTTCCCTTTATTCTCTAATGGGAACTTGTATGCCATCCAGGAGGAATGTTGGAACATGAAATTCTACTGATTTAATTGCACCATAAATCTCTACACTTTAGTTCACCAATTCAACTTAATTCTTTATAATTCACTGTAAAACTGCAGCATGAGTCAGATACACATTAAAATATCATTACACAAAGTAAAGGATCTTCAGTCAGTTGACTTTAGCTATGTATGCAAGACTTTATGTAATTCATGTCCACTGTTTATTTTGCCACAGGAGGAACAGGAAATATCATGACAGATACTTCACCACAGAGATCTCTTTGCCATTGTGCACCTTGTTTTGTACCGGTCTTCACATTTAAGTGTTATCTGCACATTTTCAGAGGAGGAAGGGGAGAACCATCCTCAGTGAATCTCATAAAAATAGGGGCGGCGCACCATGGGGCGGCGCACAATTGGCCCAGCGTCGTCCAGGGTAGGGGAGGGAATGGCCGGCAGGGGATGTAGCTCAGTTGGTAGAGCATGGCGTTTGCAACGCCAGGGTTGTGGGTTCGATTCCCACGGGGGGGGGGTATGAAAAAAAAAAAGTAACAATAATGTATGCACTCACTAACTGTAAGTCGCTCTGGATAAGAGCGTCTGCTAAATGACGTAAATGTAGTGAAACATTAAAGTAAATATATTCATGTCACTAAACCATTGACTTAAACACACTGTTTTACAATGAAGGTCTACAGTAGCCACAACAGCACTCTGTAGGGTAGCGCCATGGTGTAGCTGGAGGACAGCTAGCTTCCGTCCTCCTCTGGGTACATTGACTTCAATACAAAACCTAGGAGGCTCATGGTTCTCAACCCCTTCCATAGACTTACACAGTAATTATGACAACTTCCGGAGGACGTCCTCCATCCTATCAGAGCTCTTGCAGCATGAACTGACATGTTGTCCACCCAATCAAAGTATCAGAGAATGAATCTAGTACTGAAAAAATAAGCTACAGCTAGCTAGCACCGTCAGTGCATAACATGTGGTGAGTAGTTGACTCGAAGAGAAAAACAACAGTTTTGAACAAATTAATTTATTCAAAAATGAAGAAGAAAGACAGAGAGTGAGAGAGAGCTAGCTATATTTTGTTGTATTTCTTTTCACTTTCACTTACTTAACTAGCAAATACAGCTAGCTGGTTTAGCCTACTCAAACACCCGGCTCAAACAGAGAGGGATGCTATGTTAGCTAGCTGGCTATGGATATCAAACACTGGAACTCTTCCATGTCAAGGTAAGCTTTTGATTTTATTAATTTATTACCACCGGGGCCCGCCAGTGTAACTGCTAAACTGCTTGCTGACAGTAAACTGTACTGCATGATTGTAGCGGGTTTATGTTGACCATGACGTTATCTAATACAGTGAAGGGAAAAAGTATTTGATCCCCTGCTGATTTTGTACGTTTGCCCACTGACAAAGAAATGATCAGTCTATAATTTGAATGGTAGGTTTATTTGAACAGTGAGAGACAGAATAACAACAAAAAAATCCAGAAAAACGCATGTAAAAAATGTTATAAATTGATTTGCATTTCATGAAGCTCCCGAATAACAGTTATTGTGCTGACGTTGCTTCCAGAGGCAGTTTGGAACACGGTAGTGAGTGTTGCAACTGATAACAGATGATTTTTACGTGCTACGCGCATCAAATCAAATTGTATTTGTCAAATGCGCCAAATACTACAGGAGTAGACCTTACCGTGAAATGCTTACTTACAAGCCCTTAACCAACAATGCAGTTCAAGAAATAGAGTTAAGAAAATATTTGGGTAGAAGCTGTTAAGGAGCCTTTTGGACCTAGACTTGGCGCTCCGGTACCGCTTGCTGTGCAGTAGCAGAGAGAACAGTCTATGAATAGGGTGACGGGAGTCTTTGACCATTTTTTCAGCCTTCCTCTTACACCGCCTGGTATAGAGGTCCTGGATGGCAGGAAGCTTGGTCCCAGTGATGTATTGGGCCGTACGCACTATCCTCTTACGGTCAGACGCCGAGCAGTTGCCATACCAGGCGGTGATGCAACCGGTCAGGATGTGCTCGATGGTGCAGCTGTAAAACCTTTTGAGCATCTGGGGACCCAGATGTTGTCGTGCCCTCTTCATGACTGTCTTGGTGTGTTTGGACCATGATAGTTTGTTGGTGATGTGGACACCAATGAACTTGAAATTCTCAACCCGCTCCAATACAGCCCCGTCGATGTTAATGGTCCCGTTCTGTGAGCTTGTGTGCCGTTGTTGCTCCTTGATGTTTCCACTTCACAATAACAGCACTTACAGTTGACCAGGGCAGCTCTAGCAGAGCAGAAATTTCACGATCTGACTTGTTGGAAAGGTGGCATTCTATGACGGTGCCACGTTGAAAGTCATTGAGCTCTTCAGTAAGGCCATTCTACTGCCAATGTTTGTCTATGGAGATTGCATGGCTGAGTGCTTGATTTTATACACCTGTCAGCAACGGGTGTGGCTGAAATAGCCGAATCCACTAATTTGAAGAGGTGTCCACATACTTTTGTGTATATATACTGTACATCATTGTTCCATCCTCTGTCTGAACACATTGGATGATTTTGAAGTTCCTTCTGCCCTCTGCTGGCTACAAATGTTATACATGGGTTACACAGAAAGTAATATACACTGAGTATACCAAACATTAGTTACACCTTCCTACTATTGAGTTGCACTATTAGGGCAGGTGTTCTTAATGTTTCGTATAATCCCTGTGTATACAGTGTGTATATATATAATGTTATGAAGACATCTGTCCCATGTACAGAATGATACAATACAACAGTACACAATCTTTGTTATTCAATGAAGGGTTGAGAGAAAGGTCTTGGCAAAGTCTAAAACCTAAACACAGGGTTACATGATAATGGTTCCCCTTAGAGGTTAAAAGGCTCTGACTCAGTGTTTTGAGAAAAGCTATTGTGTAGTCTTGTTCATAACGGAGTACTTTGTCTAGCCAGGTTGGAACAACTGTGTGCAACAGTGGAGTAAAATCATTCTGTCAGATCTTATGGTAGAGCGCAGCAGGAATTACAGACATGCAAATGTATGATCAAATGGAAAACATCAAACTTCCTTAGTTTGAGAGATCAAGACAAATAGGTGAAATGTGTATGCAATGTATTTTATAAGAAAAAATGACAAATATACAACATTTAGAATAATCCTTATTTCTAATAATAAATCTGAAATAGTCATAAATACTGTAATATAATAATTACATAGATGAGAAAGGATTTAGTAAGGCATGAAGGTAGTAACTAAAATATTTTATGCTCTTCTTTGTGCGAGTGTATCCAACTTTTCAGTTTCATCAATCAAATCAGTATCAGTTAAATAAAATCAAACATGAACTACACAAAGGTTCAGATATACTGTGTCCACCTTAATTGAACACAGCACATTGTGAAATAAGTAACTTCACGTTCTATAAACAATGTATGATGTCATATAAACAGGCTCTGAATTAAATGTAAGAATGAAATGGTTCATTTAAATTGTTCATACTGTCGTTATAACCAATTTATGTAAACCTACCTGAAAAATGATTGAACACAGAAAAGTTAAGAAACATTTTCACTACATCAAGATATTTGATAAACAAGAACAAATTCAAGTCAAAGACTTTCAATCAGTCTGAGAAAGTGCTATTGATACAGAAAAAATCCTATAAAACAGCATAGAAACCCTGAGAGAACTAGGAGTATACAACTTATACAAAGCATCATCACTGATACTGCATGTAACAAAAATGTGCAAACTCAAGTGCTTAGTTCTAAATGACTAGTAAACATGTTAAATGGAAGGCAACTAGTTGTTTTCTGTGGTATACTGTCATAAAGCTATTTGTACTGTAAATATCAAGTTTCCATCATATTCTACTATTTAACTAGGTAGGATAACTGTAAGATATGCATGAATTCATCTGATTATGCTGCTTACTCGTTGGGTCAACAGAATATTATTGCTATCCAGCAATCTCAGTGACACATTGCACAAAGCAAATCTTTGTAGACATTTTTTTTTACAAAATCACCATCACACTTTTGAAATTTCCACAACAAACCGATTCTGACCAGCAGTGTAATAAAATAAAGGATATCAGCCCATTTAAAATACAATAAGATGCTAATATAAGCTTTGCTGATGACCTATATAGTGCCACTACCAAATAAGTGTTATTTGGCTTGTAACCATAGCGGAACCCTTTATCGTGCTATATAGAACCCTTTATAATGGGGTTAGCTATATTATATTGTTAAAATGACGGTGTTATTACTGTTAATTAACACTTAGAATCAGGTGTGCTAGCTCTGGAACGGCTGGGGGTCCCTGAGGAGAGAATTGAGATTTTGTCAACAGTTCTCAATTGACACAAGACTTTATGCGAGTCTTTTTAACAAGACACCGTTACTGGCCATAGTCATACTTAATGACACAACACAACCGATTAGATCAACTGGAATGACACTTTCACTCACGGTTGCACAAAAAGATCTGTGCGCACACCACGCCCCAAAATATTTGAATGAGCCGCCGCCCCTACATTTTAATTATCACTAAAAGATAAAAGAACCCTTTTCTGAAATGCAAAGAGACATTTAAGGGTTCTTTGAGTCATTATGGTTCGACATATCACCCTTACCAAAGCACCCTTGAGGAACACTATTTTCTAAGTACTGTATGTAGATGTGAACACTGAAACAAGTCCAGTTTTGTGTTCAAACCCTTACAGTAACATTTGGATGTAATATTGCTTCTTTGGTTTTCTGTGTTTTTTTTTGGTTTTCACTCGTCTGCTGAACATTAACATCATATTAATTGATAACCTTTAATTTATTCCTAGCAAAAAATTAATTTATTTGTGTGGTGTGTGGTTCTCAGCTCTTTCTTGGGTGTGTGTTGCTGTACCACTTCCTTAGCGCCACACCACAAGTGCTGACGACCACACAACACGCCCCACCGAGACTCCACATGGTGGGCTTTCGGTTGAAAAAAATGAACTGGAAAATAAAGGCTAGGACCACGTCGACGGTCCTCATCAAGGCCACAGGGCCGGCCTTCTCAATCTGGAGTGCTTTGGTGAGGAATGTTTGGCCAGCGATGCCCAGGATTGCTATCAGCATAAGGATCCACCTGTCTCTCCCACAGAATGGAATGGTCCATTCACCAAGTATAAACAAAGTGATGACACACTCAATGAAACCAATGACTGCATAGTACCACACGGACAGATAGTAGTGGACACTTTTGCCCATTTTCCTTAGTATAACGAAAGTGCAGGCTGCTCCTATCGCTCCACCGAAGGCTGCAATAGTCCCCTTGAGATGATTGGTGTAGTCTCCCTCTATTCCCTCTATACGAGCACCAAATATGAAGGGGGGCCTGGCTATCATTATGACACCAGCCAGGGTGAAGACAGTGAAGACACAGTCCCAGATTGTGCATTTCTCTTTGAGGAAGATCCAGGCTAGCAAGGCGGTGAACACTGGGTTGCTGAACATGATGACTGTTGCATCAGCCAGGGGCATCTGCTGCACTGCATAGTACAATAGGATCATGGCGTTGGAACCCAAGAATCCTCTCATCACCAAATAGACCCGCTTGTCTCTTGGTCCAAGGAAGCCAGTCCTAAAAAACAGGAAATTGTGAAATATTTGTATGTAAATATCAGGGGTCAAGGGGTCAAGTTGTTCAATACAGTTAAATACTGTTTTGTAATAACGTACTTGTGATAGATAAGCATAGGCATCACAAACAGCATCTGGAAGAAGCAGCGAATGGCACTGATTTCTACAGCATGGACTCCATCTATTGTCTTCACCAGAAGAGCTATAACGGAGAAGAACACTGTAGCCAGCAGGCCATAGAACAGGCCCAGTCCTGGACAATGCTTTTTCTCTGAGGACAGAGGACACATGAACTGGTTAAAATAGCTTGTCTGGAACTGAACATTAACCTACTACTACAACAGAATGTAATATTTGTTTGTCTGAAATGGTGAAATGGGAGGAGGAAGAGGTACAGTATTCAAATGTGATATCAAAAGCTCCTTTGTTGAAGAAAATCCCTGCTAAGGCTTACAGCTACAGAAAACCTTTTGACAAGCTGTAAAAACTGCAGGAATATTACTAGATAAACCTGAAAGTTAGCCTGTCACACACTGTACCCACTGATTGCTCATGTTTTTTTGCTTTACATAGAAAGAGTGCCATGAACCCATGTCCTCTAATTGGCGGGTGACTCAAATTGAACAGGAAGAATAATGGGAAATTGTACTGACTAGACATGCAGAAGAATATGACTAATCTGAGAACAGACAACACCATTGTTAGAGGCTTCTTTGTGAGTTTGATTTACACCCTGTGGGCTAGGTGTTCATTCTTTCAAATTTTGTCATCATACCTAAATAAATTACAAATGAGGAGCCTATGTTGAAAAGAAAAACTAATAAATGACTAGGTGTTTTCTGGTGCAGAAATTGGGAACACTATTCAGGAAGTTACAGCCACATAATAGAATTGTTCCTGGTGGGAAAATGCCTCGTCATCCCCTTTGAGGATGATGAAAATGTTAAACCGGATTACATTCAATAATTAATAATCAGACTGATGAAAGTGAGAGGTGAAGCGGCCACAATGTTGCAATATTTAGGCTATTATTAGCTAGTTTAAAATGAAAGGGCTTGTGCGGCAAAATGTATGATTATCAGTAAAGTAATTCGGTAATTAGAGAACAGCGATTACGTCAGTTACATAACGTGCTGCTACGGAGTTCGTCATTGGCTACGCCAATGCTTCTCATTTCTAATTTCTCCATCTATCTCAAAGTTCATCACTTCAACTAGATGGAAGCAGATCCAGTCATACAATGGACTATATTAATACACAACAAACAAGTGGTTGCGTTAGTAGATCTCTTAAGATAGCGAAATTATATACATTCTCTCCAACTTTAGCTTGAAGGCTACCTTTGGTAACTGTGTCTTCTGCGTCCGTTGAGATGGGATCCTCGCCGCCGCCAGTTCTACAATACAGAAGAGGACATAATATTTGCTTCGCGCTGCTTTCCATTGTTCTAGTCCTTGCATCCTCATCATTACCCCTCTCATCATGACTGTTACTTTGTAAATGAACCCTCTCAGTAGTGTGTTCATCGTCGTCGTCATCCCCAACTTTGTGAAATACAACTTTGATGTCCTCCTCTCTACGAGGAACGACCGATAGACCTCGGTCGTCTATGCTATTACCGTTCGTCAAATCACCCATTGTAAGATGCAACAGGTGAACATGCCTTGGAGGTAGCTTACACCCTTCTCTGCCTGAGAGTGAGTGTCACACCGGTTTAATATGTAACCTTGGTGGCCACTGTATTAACATGCAATGATTACTTTAACCACGGGGGGCAGCTATCCAGCAAACAACATACCGGTAGCGAAATTTCCTACCCCGTAGGCAAACCAGTTGGCCAACCAAAACGTTACCCTACGTTCATGTCTAGTTAAAAAAATTGTTCAAACTTCACCTCATTCCAAAAATCTGAAATAAATAGTGGACATTATTGGGGTACTTATTTAAAGAGGTGTTCTTGTTATAGAATGAATATGATAGGAATTTAAGATGAACTTCATGGATCAAGATTTTAAAATAATGTGTAGGCTAATGCATTTGTGTTGTTTATTAATCAAGGCCATGAAGACAACACATTTATGCTTTTATGAAATTGGTTTATTACTAGCCTACTATACATAAAATACAGCAAAATAAATTAAAAACAAAACACTCTTACTACAGATTAGAATACATGTGTGTTTTTTGTAGTATTGCAGTTAAACAGCTTTAGGCCTACATTAGGTTCAATTAAAAATGTAATTTCAAAATCTAAAACTATAGCTCCATATGAAAGATATAACATGATTGGAGTGGTCCCCTCTACATACAAAATGTTGTATTAATTTACTCATCATTGTAAAAACGTAAACATTTTATTGGCAAATTGTCAGTTAAATGTTAATGAGTACTTCACAAACAAATGTATTCTCGTTTACTTTATTCTACTTTACCTCAAGTTTATCTTATAGCACAAGTATTACTGTAGTTACCGTAGTGTAGGGCTTAGCTGCTGTACGTCAACAATTGCTTTGTCTACGAGGAAAAAAAAAGAAGAAAGAGTGCTGTGAAAGAGAGGGACACAGTAGATGTTTCTAGCAAGGCATTCATCAGGAATTCTTTCTTATTAGTGGGCTATATCATGCAAATAGTGGTGCAGTATAGTCATCCTCTCCCCAGTGTTCAGTGCTACTGCACTTGTCAACTACACACTCCTTAATTGTTTTAATTAATTAATTAATTATTACTCAGGTCAATCATTAGGTGCTCGTATATTTGAGTTTTCCCTTTAAAGCTGGAGGCCAGCAGAAACTCTCTGTTGTCAATGGACACCAGAGAGAATGCCCTTGGTGCCTGGATGTTCAGATCCTGGAAGTAAACAAATTCGCCCCTCTTTAAGTCCCACTGGTAGACCCGCGTCAGGGAGTAGTCGCTGCCGAGGATGGCGTACTGCCAGTTGCCGATGGAGATGGGCTGGAACACCATGGAGCCCCGCGAAGGCATTGTCTGTACCTCTTTGAACATGGAGACGTCCCACCTCATCACCTTGGAGTCCCCGATGAAACGCGTCAGGCAGATGAAAAGTTCACTCTTCACCTTGAAGTGCTTGACCGCAAACACGTCCTCCATTTCGGGGATATCAGTGCGCCGGTCAAACTTCTTCAGGCTCTTACTCCACTGGTAGACGACAGGCCTCTGGGAACTGCTTGCTAGGATCAGATGGGGTTTATCAGAGATCTCCAGGTACTCCACGTCTGTGTCACGGTACCAGGCATGGACGGACTGGTGAGAGTAGAACCCATTGCCGTTCCACTTGTACACTGTGGTAGAACCGGCCTTGGAGCTGTCTGCGATCACGAAGAAGGACTCACCATCTATGAGGAATGTCTCAATGTCATTAGGTTTCCTGATTTTCAGGATGTCAATGTCCTGGATTTTTATGAATTTGTTGGCAGAGATGTCCCGCTTGTAAATGTGAGAACCACCAAAGAGCTGGGCTACAATGATGAACAGCTGATTATCAATCACCATGGGTTTGCATACCACAGTGGATGTACCTGTAAAACAAGGACCAAAAACGAAGTGTTAGAACATAGGAACATAAAGTAAATATTTGTGAGAAAACATGCAACTATACGTTTTAGGTTACAAAATATATAGTATTTTTGGTAAGACAGGTACAGTACTACAATGACAGTTCACACTTGGCATATCATTTTGTCATCTGGTGATATACTGTAAAACACGTATTGCTCACTTTGAACGCTGTCATAGGTTCTGAAAACCGTTTCAACGTGATCCCATTCCAGGAAGCTGCATGTCCCAGTAAAGGGCTGGGCAAACACAACAAACTGGTCCATGCCAAAGGTAAAGGACTCCACTGAAATGGATTCAAACGTCAGGGGCTGATAAGAGGCAAACTCTGCAATACAAAACAGATGTATTAATATACAAAATAAAATAAAATTGACATCACTACCAGAGAAAGCAACATTACGGGAATACTTCCTTGGTGACTGTTTTAGTAGTCTGTAGGCTACTGTAGGTACATACTCTACAGTGTAATCACTTGTGGTACCATTTTCACTTTATCCTGACTAGTAATTAATTGACAGTCTTGGAGTCTATTGCATTTAATTCAAATGGCCACAGTGCTGAATAGCACGAGGCAGCAGTAGTTAAGGAGATTAACATTCCAAGGTGTGAAATAATAATTGCACCAATCACCTGCTGTTATGCAGTCAAATGACTCGGGCCCAAGGCCATTGATCAGTTTCCCTTGGAAAAGCGGGGGCCCACTGCAGGAGATCTGGTCAACAGTCGCATTGGTGGTACGCATCCACTCCACCAGCCACTTTAGTTTGCAGTCACATTCCAGGTGGTTCCCTCTCAGATCCCTGGTAAAACAGGTTAGCAAAGTATGCATAATCAAAACCTGAATATTTTGAATGAAAAGATACTCACACTTTTTTTGTTTAACATAAGTACACTTTAGATGGTGACGTTACCCATAAGGCCGCTGGTTATGTGAAGAAGAAAGAAAGACACTCACACTTTAGCCAAAGCATCCATGCCCTTGAAAACATCTTTGGGTAATGTCTCAAGGTTATTATAGGCCAGGCTCCTGATAAAAAACAAGAAAACAATGTGAGTTTTAGACCACAACAGGAAAAATACAGTATGTCCCGAATCAACACAATATCTTGTGGCTGACTTCCAAAAAAAGTTTCACCCTGTCACTGGGTGGGCCCTTTTCAGATGGTATGAGTAAAGTTACAGAGCAGGTATTATATTTCGTTTTGCCCACCCAGGTCATATCGTTCTTAGTTATAATTATATCTCCTGAGTGGCGCAGTGGTCTAAGGCACTGCATCGCAGTGCTAACTGTGCCACTAGAGATCCTGGTTCGAATCCAGGCTCTGTCGCAGCCAGCCGCGACCGGGAGACTCATGGGCGGCGCACAATTGGCCCAGGGTAGGGGAGGGAATGGCTGGCAGGGATGTAGCTCAGTTGATAGAGCATGGCGTTTGCAATGCCAGGGTTGTGGGTTCGATTCCCACGGGGGGCCAGTATAAAAAAGATATGTATTCACTAACTGTAAGTCGCTCTGGATAAGAGCGTCTGCTAAATGACTAAAATGTAAATAATTACATTTTCAGAGTAGACTCATACAATCTACGTAAAATAGTGAAAGGATATACATTCTTAGAATAATGATTTGGAAAACACATAAGTCCACTCATGTCTGTCTTTTTTTTTCTATAGAAAGGAGTGTATAGGCCTTTCAGAGTGTTGGCAAGGCATACTGATGATGGTCACATGATAAGTAAAACCAATGTTTTTGTAACATGTTTGTCCAAATACATTATTTGGGTTTCAGGGGGGTTTTGAGTGCCTGATGCAAATATTCTGATGTGAAATCTGGAAATATTCCCAGTCAGCGAGGTCACCAAGGTTACATGTGATATTAGACCCACCACAGAGTGTCCTTTGGCAACTTGATCTGGCAGAAGTAACCTAACGTAGCAGGCGTAGAAAGAGGCCTGAACGGAGTCCCTACTTGTGTTTTTCAGGGGAAATGGAAGTTAGGTTGAAAATACTGAATCCCTGAAAACCAGAAACATTGGCTTTATGCCAAAATACTGTATCCCTGAAAACCGGAAACATCTACTTTATGCCAAAGCCACTAAGGGTGGGCAGAAGTGAGGGAGGTTAACCTTGTTCAATATCACTGAAATAGGACTTGCATCCTATGAAGTTTTGACAATGATAAAGTGGCCACCACCAAGGTCCATTTGCTTAATATTTGAATGTACCAATGGGGGCCTCAGTCAACCATGTTGCTGATAACGCTATGCACCCTAGGAAGAAGCAAAAAGCCTGCAAAGATATTGGTTACAATACTTTATTTCTGTTTTCAAGTATGGTTAACACAATATGTAAATGACACAAGACCATTGTTTTAACACATTTTCCGCGATTTCAGATTGTAAGAAAGTAGAACGGGACATGCTTATACTTACAGGTGTATCAGTGCTTTTAGGCTCCGGAATGCATATGGTGATATTGAAGCAATTTTGTTGTTTTCGATAAACCTGTGAATGAGGTAATAACATATTTTGAGGATGAAATCCTCAGATGATGCATTTGTGAGGATCTTATCCATTAGAGAGAGTACAACTCACAGGTACTCCAGATGAGGTAGACCCAGGAAAGCGTCCTCATCAATTGAGTCAAACGTGTTGGCAGTGAATAGGCTGTTCAGAAAATAGAAAATAGTTTTCATTCCATCATTTCTATAACCACTGCTCTGTCACATTGTAGTTTTTACTCACACTTGAATAGAAATATTTCACATTGTGGTTGAGTTACCAAGCAACCCCTCTGCTAAAAAATGTGAACCACTTCATTTTCGTGTAGCCTAATCCTCCTGCTCATACTTGTAATGTTCATGTGCTGTGTGTTATGACATAACTCTGCTCTTCCTCTGAGGGAACAGGGCTGTGCTTTGTTGATGCACATGGACCCTCATTTTAGCAGGTATTATGAAAAATCGTTGAGTAACGACGTCAAACTCACAGAAGCTGTAGAGCGGGCATGTGTAAGAAGCTTCCCCCAGATATTTCGGTGAATCCCGATTTGACAAAAGATCTGCATAGAAACATGGTACACATGAAATGAGGCAATATATCAGAACATAGATTCATATTATTGATAAAATGTCAACCATTTAATTTCATTGTAGGCCTACATTATTTCAATTTGCTGCTTTACTTGTGCTGTTATTTTATTCAATTCAACATCTTCAAAAACTAGACAAAGAAAGATCGATCATACGATAGACCCATCGTAATGCCACTGCCAATGATATTATTTAAATAATTAACAATATTTAATTCAAAGCACTTACAACGAAACAACATCAGGTGGAAAGCTGTGAGGGACCGATCTTATATTTTCACACAGTGCATTATCTTTGGTGCACGTACAAGATGCGGGGCATCTAGGTTGCTTCACTCTTCTGGTCTCTGCTATAAGCAGGAGGGTGGCGATCCAAATCAACACCATGCATCCTTTCAGGGTTTTGTTTGCATATCCCATCCTCGTGTTGCTCTCTGGTGACAACCAGTTCGTCGAATATTTCTGAACATTAACCTCAAGGAAAAATCCAAAATTAAAATGTTTCAATGCCAAATCTTGAATGTCTGTATTTGCTTCGATGAATTTGCAGTGATGAATGCAGCTTGTATCTCAATGACCAGGCACTAATCCAAAAGATTCGTTCTGCAAGGCGCAGTATTTACAAATGCAGGAGAGGGAAGATAAAACAAAGGATTAAAATCCTCCAAAATACGTTGTCATTCCAAAAGTGAAAATGGATCCAATGTAGGCTACACAGTTTTTATATTGTTATTTTTTTGTAAAAACTAGGCTAGCTCTATATGTTTTATTATGAAGGTCTGAATACGTATCGATTTGTCTCGAGCGTATAAGAAAGGATGAAAGCCTCAAGTCCCTGGAGAGAGCGCGCAGAGAGCGGCGTATATTTTATGAGGGACGCAGACTATTACTTATGCGCGCACGAAATCCATGAATGGTTAATGCGGAACGGCCTATTCATTAGAAGGGTCTATGGAAGCTGGAAAAGCACCTGCGTCTCGCTCATTGATAATGTTGCTATTGCTGCTGCTGCTGCTGATAATAGTAATAGGAATAGCATAATAAAAGCCCAATTATAGCAATGTAGGCTAATAACAAAATAATAAAAAACCAAATCAAAATCATAATAACAAAAACATTATAATAGCCTATGTAATATGATGCAGCTATAATAATATTATCCTAAAATAACATGATTATTTTAATCCGTTTGTTCCCAGCTGGCTCTAAAAGTCGCCTTACAAGTTACATTTCTGTGCTCAACCCAATGCTTTTTTCTTTTTAGCTCTCTCAGCGAACATACTGAATCAAATGCTGTGTCTTTGTTGAGTTCAATGGGGATCAAACCCATCAAATTCAAATAACAGTGGAGTTCTGTTCAAGATTGGAAAAGTTCATCCTGCCATCCCACCATTTTCCAAAGAGTTCAATTACAGTATTCAGGAGAATAAGAGATCTATTGTTCCCATTTGATATAACGGAATCTTTAACGGAATCTATGAAAGCCCACAGAAGTACAGTCAGGATAGCAGATATGGTAAATGGTTACTTCAAAACCCAATTTCCTTACATGTGCATAGGCCTACATAAAATACAATGAATTACAAAATTGGATTTCTCTGTGTGTGCATGTTCAAAATAGACTAGGGAACTACTGTATTTAGATTTGTCTATATTTCCCACTTATTTTTTTCCCTCAAGAACAACTGTGATTTTATTATTCAAATCAATACCTGAATATCTGATGCATCTTGTGTGTCTCTATTTGCTTCTCAACAAATGTGATAATGGAATCAAACCATAGATTTGTTGAAAACATGATTTGATTTGGAGAGGTCCTGCCCTGTAATTTTGGTTGTGGCCAATGGTGTTTATATATACACTGAGTGTACAAAACATTAGGAACACCAGCTCTTTCCATGAGATTGACTGACCAGGTGAATCCAGGTGAAAGCTATGATCCCTTATTGGTGTCACTTGTTAAATCCACTTCAATCTGTGTAGATGAAGGGTAGGAAACAGGTTAAAGAATGATTTTTAAGCCTTGAGACAATTGTGACATGGTTTGTGTATGTGTGCCATTCAGAGGGTGAATGGACAAGACAAAAGATTTAAGTGCCTTTGAATGGGTATGGTAGTAGGTGCTAGACTCACCAGTTTGTCAAGAACAGCTGGGTTTTTCACGCTCAACAGTTTCCCGTGTGTATCCAGCCAACTTGACAAAACTGTGCGAATCATTTGAGTCAACATTGGCCAGCATCCCTGTGGAACGGTTTCGAAACATTGTAGAGTCCATGCACCGACGAATTGAGGGTGTTCTGAGGGCAAAAGGAGGTGCAACTCAATATTAGGAAGGTGTTCCTAATGTTTTGTACACTCAGTGTATATCATTGGTTGTGGCAGTTCACTGTTAGAAATACAGTAATTTGTGGTCATTTCATGCACCTTTGTTTTTGTGTGACTCACGAATATTGCTCGCCAGCTTGTAGTCCTAAAACCCGGAAATAAGTTACCTTTGGTTCGTTCAGCCATCCCAATGGGAAAAATGAATGGGGAAATAACAGGGTTTTGGAATAAACGCCGAAAATAAGGTCTGAGGTCAATACAGGCTTAGAAATTCATATACGTTTTGTTCTATGAGATAGTCAGTTAACATGACCTTTATGAATTATGAAGCCTTTATGTGTTTTTTATTATTACATAAATTCTTCAAAATTCACAAAATGTGACGTTAGCTGATGAAGATGATCTCATAGAACAAAACGTATAAGATCTCCTAAGCCTGTTTACCACGTAACTTATTTTCGCCTTTTATCCAGAAACCCTACAAAAACGCCATTAATTTTCCTCATAGGCTTTGTTCAATGAACCATGGCGGAGTTAGTGCCTTCAAAAATACGCCATTACTATAATTTAATAGAATCTCTACGCTCCAGCCCCTCCAATCATAAACGTTATGTTAAACGTCATCATGCGCGACTCTGTTGATGTAAACAAACAGTAGGCTAATCGTGAGCATGGCGATAAATATGGACAGTCTCGTAACACAAATGTCTGCTTTATACTCGATCCATTTGTTTAATCCATAGCACAATATCTAGCGAACTATCTGGCCCTAGTCAACAGTCACAGGCTAGCTTCAATGCTATATGGCTAGCTGCATTCGTTACCCATTGTGTGCATCAGAGGAGACAAGACAACACTAACGTTAGCTACTTACAGTGTTGGGGAAGCTACTCAGAAATCATATTTTACCACTCTACCAAGTAGCGTACTTCACACTAGAAGAAGTTAAGCTACGCATGAGAAAAATATAGTTTATTTAACTAAAGCTACTTTGAAAAAGTAGTTCACTGCCACCAAGCTACTTCGGGAAAAATGATCATATCTACATCGGAAATGTCATAGACTACAAATTGCAAGACAGATCACTTTGAGGTCAGGTGTTAACAGACTGTGTAATGTAGACCATTAAACACAAAAACGATGTTTCAAGTGAGAATTAGGCAGGTCTGATGCCGAAAAAGTAAGAAATTATTGCCTATTTCTGTGATACTGTATGTTCTTCTCTTTTTGCAAAAAGTGTGTGTATTGCCTATTTTGTTAGGATCCCCAATTAACTGCTGCCAAGGTAACGGCTAATCTTCCTGGGGTCCAAACAGGAAACAAAACACAACAAAAATAATACATAAAATACACAATATAATATAATACAAAATATATAAAAATGTCTGTGTCTCGTTACAGTCCCTGTCATGTCGTAAGGTGTTCTTTTATCTGTTTTTTTCCCCATCTGGTTTTATTACTAGTTTGAGTTACCTGGGGTGGCACAGAGTTCTATTTAGCCATGGCTCTATTTAATACTGTGTGTTTCCCAGCCTCTGTTCTGGACCTGGGGACTGTGAAGAGACCTTTGGTTGCATGTCTCGTGTGATACAGATGAGTGTCCGAAATGCGTGCCAACTGCTTGTACAGACAGTTTGGTATCTTCAACACATTAAAACCTCGTACAAAGACCAATAGTGATGCAGTCAATCTCTCCTCTTTGAGGAAAGCCATGAGAGATTGACACGCATGTCATTGACATTTGCTCTCCGTGTACATCTAAGTGCAATATGTGCTGCTCTGTTCTGGACCAACTGCAATTTGCCTATATCCTTATTTGCGGCACATGACCACACAACTGTGCAGTAGTCCAGGTAAGACAGAACTGTAGGACCTGTCTGGTTGATTGAGATGTCAAGAAAGCAGAGCAATGCCTTATCATGGACAGACGCCTTTCCATTTTAGCAACCAGTGAGTCTATATGTTTTGACCATGACAGCTTGCTATCTAGGGTTACACCCAGCAGTTTAGCCACTTGAACTTGCTCAATCGCCACATTATTCAATTATAGATGAGGTGTAGAGTTGAGCGAGTGATTTGTGCCAAAAACTATGGTTGAAGTTTTTTTGGGGGGGTTGATATTTAGCACAAGCCTATTGCTAGTTACCCATTCTATAACTGGCTGGAACTCTATGTTAAGGGTGTCAGTTATTTATTTTACTGTCGTAACCGACGTGTATACTGTTGAGTCGTCAGCGTACATAGACACACAGGCTTTATTCAAGGTCAGTGGAAGGTCATTAATAAAAACAGAAAACCATAATGGCCCAAGCCATTACATGGCAAAAAAAGTAATTAACTACTGAAAACACTACCAAGATTTGTTTTTATTTCAACTACCACCAAGTTATTGCAAAATGTAGTTGAATTACTAGTTGAACTACATGTTGTTCACTACTCTCCAACACTGGCTACTTATATACCTTGCCTTTAGGAGTAAAAATATGCATATTGTTGCCAGCTAGCAATGGCCTTGGTCAATAGCAAGTAGCTAAAGCTAGCAAGCAAAATGACTGGCTACTACATTTAGGCTAACGATAACCAGAGTCAAAGTAAAGTGAGAATGCTATCTAATTTCTCCCCAAATGATCAATTCCTTGCTATATGTCACATTTAGTTACTGATATAATGACAAGGTTTACAAAACAGCATCATAACCAATTCAGCCCCACATCCTGACCTTCACAATTGCAGGTGTTGGTATCACTGCAATGCATCCCTGGTATGATGTTTCCTCCAGTCTGCTGAGATGGCCATTTGATAAAGCTGACCTTACAATGAGTGACATACACTGCTCAAAAAAATAAAGGGAACACTTAAACAACACAATGTAACTCCAAGTCAATCACACTTCTGTGAAATCAAACTGTCCACTTAGGAAGCAACACTGATTGACAATACATTTCACATGCTGTTGTGCAAATGGAATAGACAACAGGTGGAAATTATAGGCAATTAGCAAGACACCCCCAATAAAGGACTGGTTTTGCAGGTGGTGACCACAGACCACTTCTCAGTTCCTATGCTTCCTGGCTGATGTTTTGGTCACTTTTGAATGCTGGCGGTGCTTTCACTCTAGTGGTAGCATGAGACGGAGTCTACAACCCACACAAGTGGCTCAGGTAGTGCAGCTCATCCAGGATGGCACATCAATGCGAGCTGTGGCAAGAAGGTTTGCTGTGTCTGTCAGCGTAGTGTCCAGAGCATGGAGGCGCTACCAGGAGACAGGCCAGTACATCAGGAGACGTGGAGGAGGCCGTAGGAGGGCAACAACCCAGCAGCAGGACTGCTACCTCCGCCTTTGTGCAAGGAGGAGCAGGAGGAGCACTGCCAGAGCCCTGCAAAATGACCTCCAGCAGGCCACAAATGTGCATGTGTCTGCTCAAACGGTCAGAAACAGACTCCATGAGGGTGGTATGAGGGCCCGACGTCCACAGGTGGGGGTTGTGCTTACAGCCCAACACCGTGCAGGACGTTTGGCATTTGCCAGAGAACACCAAGATTGGCAAATTCGCCACTGGCGCCCTGTGCTCTTCACAGATGAAAGCAGGTTCACACTGAGCACGTGACAGACGTGACAGAGTCTGGAGACGCCGTGGAGAACGTTCTGCTGCCTGCAACATCCTCCAGCATGACCGGTTTGGCGGTGGGTCAGTCATGGTGTGGGGTGGCATTTCTTTGGGGGGCCGCACAGCCCTCCATGTGCTCGCCAGAGGTAGCCTGACTGCCATTAGGTACCGAGATGAGATCCTCAGACCCCTTGTGAGACCATATGCTGGTGCGGTTGGCCCTGGGTTCCTCCTAATGCAAGACAAAATCTAGACCTCATGTGGCTGGAGTGTGTCAGCAGTTCCTGCAAGAGGAAGGCATTGATGCTATGGACTGGCCCGCCCATTCCCCAGACCTGAATCCAATTGAGCACATCTGGAACATCATGTCTCGCTCCATCCACCAACGCCACGTTGCACCACAGACTGTCCAGGAGTTGGCGGATGCTTTAGTCCAGGTCTGGGAGGAGATCCCTCAGGAGACCATCCGCCACCTCATCAGGAGCATGCCCAGGCGTTGTAGGGAGGTCATACAGGCACGTGGAGGCCACACACACTACTGAGCCTCATTTTGACTTGTTTTAAGGACATTACATCAAAGTTGGATCAGCCTGTAGTGTGGTTTTCCACTTTAATTTTGAGGGTGACTCCAAATCCAGACCTCCATGGGTTGATACATTTGATTTCCATTGATAATTTTTGTGTGATTTTGTTGTCAGCACATTCAACTATGTAAAGAAAAAAGTATTTAATAAGATTATTTCATTCATTCAGATCTAGGATGTGTTATTTTAGTGTTCCCTTTATTTTTTTTAGCAGTGTATATTCCTCTATGCGTTCTCAGATTTTTTGACATAGTGGGCTTTTTCCAAAACAATGAATATTTCATTAGCTACCTTTTCTGTAGATTTACCTGTTCTTGATTGCTAAACAATAAATTATAGGCCTACTATAGTGAGTTCCTCACAAGCTATATGGCATGATGACAGATATAAATATTTTCTTGCAGGTCCATGGAGGCGGAGGGTATGACTCCGACTTCAGTGATGACGAGGGCCAGGGAGAGACGTCTCAAAGTGGAGTGAAAAGGTAGAGGCCAGATGACCATATACCAATCTAAGCAGCCTACCTACTTCAAGATGAAAACAGATGAGTAAATCATACTGCTACATACTGTACAATTTGGTTAGTTTTTTTATTAATGTTGACCTTCAGGAAATGTGAGGTTGATCTACTGCGTAAGCCCTTTCAGAAGGGAAGGCACACAAAGGTAGCACATAGGGATGTTGCTGCTCATGAATATGACAGGTAATATATCTCAGACTCTTTCATAGTAAAGCATCGTTGCCTGATGTCAATGATGTTTGCTGTTGGTGACTGCATGTTTTGGTTTCTCACAAAGGGAGGAAGCCAGAAACTAGACGTCACCACCTAATATCAATGAATGCTCGATCCTTCTATATTGACGATATAGAGGTTTCACAAGTAAGAAAACTATAAAAGGTCTCCCGTTGCAAGTTAGAGTTCATTGTGAATAAAAATGTATGTTTGGGACTGTTTAGTTAAAGTAGCATTGTTCCCTCTGAATGTGCTTCACCCAGCAACAATGTTCAATAGATGGGGTTTTGTTGAGGGTCAGCGTGGCAGATGTTGTTGCCTACCCTCATCACCTGGGGGCGGCCTTCAGGAAGTCCAGGATCCAGTTGCAGAGGGATGTGTTCAGTCCCAGGGTCCTTAGCTTAGTGATGAGCTTGGAGGGCACTATGGTTTTGAATTCTGAGCTGTAGTTAATGAACAGCATTCTCACGTAGGTGTTCCTTTTGTCCAGGTGGGAAAGGGCAGTGTGGAGTGCAATGAGATTGCATCATATGTGGATCTGTTGGGGCAGTATGCGAATTGGAGTGGATCCAGGGTGTCTGGGATGATGGTGTTGATGTGAGCCATGACCAGCCTTTCAAAGCATTTCATGGCTACAGATGTGTGCTACAGGGCAATATTCATTTAGACAGGTTACCTTGGCGTCCTTGGGCACAGGGACAATTGTGGTCTGCTTTAAACATGTAGGTATTACAGACCTACATGATAAAAGTATTTTCTTTTTATTAGTTTGTTTTTTATTCAGTTAATCTCTTATACAGTTCACCATTAAAATGCCATTACGGTGAGTCAGGGACATACATTTGTAGGCCTACCTATCAACCAATAACTCTAGTCAGAAGTCATTCAGAGCTCTACCATTAGATGGCGATAAAGGTCAAGACATGTTTACTTTGACACAGCTTTCAGGGGTTGGCAACCCTGCTCTTGTAATACCAAAAGGCAGGCACGTAAGAGTTTTAGTTTACATTTACATTTTAGTCATTTAGCGGACGCTCTTATCCAGAGCGACTTACAGTTACCTCTTTGGATTTCGACCGGGGAGAAAAGGAGGGTGAAATGTAGCAACCACTGAGATTAATTAGTATGCTTAGTTGGTGAGTTGATTTGTAGAATTTGGTGGGGTACCTGGTTGAAAAAAACCTGCGGAATCCCAATATCAAAGTTCACCACTTCTGGTTAACATTACTCTTGGAAACTTGGAAAAAACCTTGCATAATTGCGTCAGGTTCTGGTGGAGATGAATGGAGAAAAAAATATTAACGAGACTAGGGAATTTAGTCCCTAAATGGAAACTCTCAGCCAAAGCATGGGCGAAATGTTTCCTCCCCTTCAGAAATTCGAAATATGCGAACACCTGCGAAATCGTGATTTACCAAATGATCAGTGACCAAAAATCAGTGCACTGTAACCAAGTTGCGTCCCACGGTTTGTTGACAAGCACTACGATACCATCCTATGTTACGTGCATGTCTGTCCACGAGAGGTTAACATGTGCTTGTCTCAAATCACAAACTCGACATCCACTGTGAAAATATCACCAGAGAAATGTATATCCTTACAACAAAAAGATCCCTCTTCCTGGTACTCAGGAAGTAACTACACAAATAGACTAGCCCTTCAATTATCCACTTGTAATTAATTTAAGGTCCATTGCAGCTGTTTTTATCTCAATGTCAAATCATTTCTGGGTAACAATTAAGTACCTTACTGTGATTATTTTAAATTAAAATGGTCAAGAAACAAAAATTGCTTTTTAGCAAAGAGCAATTTCTCAAGCAACAATTTTGCTAGGACTTTCTGAGTGGGGAAGGGAAAACTAGCTGGAAACTAGCTTGGAACTTTCTTTCTTATTGGTCTATTAACTAATTTAATGGCTGGTGATGTCACCAGGCAGGCCAAAACTACATCCCACATCAACAGGCGGACATTTCAGGCGGTCTTTTCAAACAGCTCTTACACTAAAAGGGCATAATCATCATTTTCACAGTATTCTTTTCACAGTATTATTCGAACCTCATAGCGTGGTGTTATATATATATATTAAAAAAAACATAGGAAAATCACGTTTTTGACTGCACTGAGCCTTTAAGTAGGTTACCACCTCCATCTATATACATCAGCTTTGTGGGTGATAGAGTATAAATAGAATAGGCTAATGGAAAGTGCTGTTGCGAGGTGAGAGCACTGACACACTTTGAGTAATGCATTGAACACAATGATCTATTCTTGCCGCTCTGAGAAAGCTGAATAAGCCAATATGCTTTACCTGATTAAGTGACTCTAACTAATCCCGCCCTCGTTTACTGCCGTTCTGTAGGAAGTGGCGAGGGATTTAAAGGCTGACTCAGATCATCAAAATTCACAGCCAATGGTCTTTCACTCCTCAATGGAACACAATGACCAATCGGTGACCTGGAATCAGGTAATCTACATGGTCTTTGTGTAAGAGTAAATCGGAGGCCAGACACATTCTCTCTCTGGCCAATGCCATGGCCATGTTGAAGCAGAGTGATTCTCTAGTTTCATGCTATCTCTGTGTCACAGGTCATGTTGCTTTAAGTTAGGTAATCTATTAGTATTGACCTAATCATGTACAATAGACATTAGTTGCCTGTTTTGGCCATAATAGGAAGGGTTCAGCAACAACACATTTATACTATATACTATTTTATAATTTATTTTATTTTACATCTATTGCCAAAGGGAGGATGCGTATTTTCCACCCTCATTTTGACCAGATGCTTTTGTAAGAAGGACTGGCTCTCCTCAGCTTTGTGTCTCTGTCTTCCCCTCTCTGTTTGATGTTTTCGTGTCTGCCGTCCCTCTTACCGTCTGATCCCTAGCACACTGTTTACATGCAATCTGTTTGCTTCCGTCTTCTGAACCAAGCATGTGGGCTTAGCTAAAACCACGTCTGTCCGTCCCCATATGCCAATGGTCCATCTGCCTTCTTTTACCATGTGACAATGCATGCTCTTTGACACCTAGTTGCCACTTCAACAATGTGTCAAACAATTCCAACAGTGTGTATCGAAAGGTTCGCACACATCGCACCGAATGTGGATCCCCGTTCGTCTACCGATCGTTCAGCGCGCTGTTGACATCTGTAAAATTGGTTTGCACTCGGTTCGCAAAGTACTCTTTGTATCCGAGCTATAACACCGTGGCCACTAAGCTTGTGTTTGGAGATGACACAGGATGAAATGGGCATTGTAACTCTTGATGCCCTTTTGACTTTATGAGGTTGATAAACTCAGAGACAAGTCAAACTCACTTGGGATGATTTGGGATATTTGCAGTCAAATCCCTGCGTTTACTGTTTTAGTGGTCTGGTCACTGGTAAACAGTCAGTTTACATGTAAAGATGTATTGAACAAGCAAGGTCAGTAATTCACCTTTCGACATGTCTGTCTGCACACAATTTGTTATTGCTGTGAGTTGGATACTGTCTGTTCCAAAGTCCCAGCCATATAAACAGTTGTCAAATATTCTAATCACAGTTTATCATTATGACCACTTTGAAACAGCAGATACCGTTCAATATGCTTTAAAAATAAAAAACATTGGGCAGACCCCCAATTCACAGTCTTGGGCCACTTAATAATCGCTGTTGCCTCAAGTTCAACATAGCATCAGCATTTGTTTTTATAAACAATATTTGTGAAATTATTTGTGACATAATCATAATTTATTTCTGTTATGTCGAGCATGTTTCGAACAGCTGTTTGGTGAAACTTTACAGCATGTTTTGGAAAGTCAAACTGAAAAGAAGCCAGCTACAGTTTGACTGCAATTTGTTGTGTTACATAGTTAATTTAAAATGTATTACATTTTGTGTCACTGGCCTACACGCAATACCCCATAATGTCAATTTTTACAAATTCATTACAAATGAAAAGCTGAAATGTCTTGAGCCAATAAGTATTCAACCCCTTTGTTATGGCAAGCCTAAATAAGTTTAGGGGTAAAAATGTGCTTAACAAGTCACATAATAAGTTGCATGGACTCTGTGTGCAATAATAGTGTTTAACATGATTTTTGAATTACTACCTCATCTCTGTACCCCACACATACAATTATCTGTGAGGTCCCTCAGTTGAGCAGTGAATTCCAAACACAGATTCAACCACAAAGACCAGTGATGTTTTCCAATGCCTCGCAAAGAAGGGCACCTATTGGTAGACATTGAATATCCCTTTGAGGATGGTGAAGTTATTAATTACACTTTGGATGGTGTATCAATACACCCAGTCACTACACACTAAGATACAGGCATCCTTCCTAACTCAGTTGCCGGAGAGGAAGGATACCGCTCAGGGATTTCACCATGAAGCCAATGGTGACTTTAAAACAGATACAGAGTTTAATGGCTGTGATAGGAGAAAACTGAGGATGGATCAACAAAATTGTAGTTACTCCACAATACTAACCTAAATGACAGAGTGAAAAGAAGGAAGCCTGTACAGAATACAAATATTCCAAAACATGCATCCTGTTTGCAATAAGGCAATAAAGTAAAATTGCAAAAAATGTGGCAAAGAAATTAACTTTATGTCCTAAATACAAAGCCTTATGTTTGAGGCAAATCCTACACAACATCACTGAGTACCACTCTTCATATTTTCATCTTCATGATGCATCATGTTATGGGTATGCTTGTCATCGGCAAGGACTAGGGAGTTTTTTAAAGATTAAAAAAAGTACAGGCAAAATCAGGAAAACCTGGTTCAGTCTGCTTTCTAACAAACACTGGGAAACAAAATCACATTTCAGCAGGACAATAACCTAAAACCAAGACCAAATATACACTGAGTGTACAAAACATTAGGAACACCTTCCCAATATTGAGTTGCACTTGCTTTTGCCCTCAAACCAGTGCGCCTGACACCTACTTCCATACCCCGTTCAAAGGCACTTCAATCTTTCGTCTTGCCCATTCGCTGTCTGAATGGCATACATACACAATCCATGTCTCATTTGTCTCAAGGCTTGGAAATCCTTCTTTAACCTGTCTCCTCCCCTTCAGTTACACTGGTTGAAGTGGATTTAACATGTGACATCAATAAGGGATCAAAGCTTTCACCTGGATTTACCTGGTCAGTCTATGTCATGGAAAGAGCAGGTGTTCCTAATGTTTTGTACACTCACTGGAGTTGCTTACCAATATGACATTGAATGTTCCTGAGTGGCCTAGTTACAGTTTTGACTTAAATCGGCTTGAAAATCTGAAAATGGCTTGAAGAATTGTAAAAACAATCATGTGCAAATACTGTTCAATCTAGATGTGCAAAGCTCTTAGAGACTTACCCAGAAAGTCTCACAGGTGTAATCACTGCCAATGGTGATTCTACCATGCTTCTACATCTGCATTGCTTGCTGTTTGGGGTTTTAGGCTGGGTTTCTGTATAGCACTTTGTAACATCTGCTGATGTAAAAAGGGCTTTATAAATACATTTGATTGATTGATTGATTGATTATTGACTCAGGGGTGTGAATACATATGTAAATGAGATATTTCTGTATTTCATTTTCAATAAATTTGCAAACATTTCTACAAACATGTTTTGTCACTTTGTCATTCTGTGGCATTGTGTGTAGATGGGTGAGAGAAAAAAATCAATAATGGTGAACACTTGGGGAAATGTGGGGGTTAAGTGGGTTCTAATCTTCCTAAATGTCAGAAAAACACATAATACTGTAGAAGCAGGGTTCTGATAATATAACAATGTGCTAATATTGTCTTTCATCTTTTATTGTCATTCACAGTCGACAGAGATACTGTACCCATCAGCATTTTGTCTGGTGGTGCTGGGGCTACCTTGTCCCATATAGATTTTGGGCATGAGTCTTTATTCATATAACAGTTTTGATTTATTAAATGTTCCATGTGGTTTATATTAAAGGTCACTTCATTTAATATAACAGGCTTTTAAAAATCAATATTGATGTACAATTTCTACTTAAAATATCAAAGGGACGCTGTTCTTTGAAAGATCCACCAACATCAGAGAGAATTAACTCTTGTCTGGCAGATAAGGTGTTAATTAGCCTGCATTTGCCGCTCATGGCATGTCGCCATCTCTATTTTTTATTTATTTTTTAGTCATTTAGCAGACGCTCTTATCCAGAGCGACTTACAGGAGCAATTAGGGTTAAGTGCCTTGCTCAAGGGCACATCGACAGATTTTTCACCTAGTCGGCTCGGGGATTAGAACCAGCGACCTTTCGGTTACTGGCACAACGCTCTTACCCACTAAGCTACCTGCCGCCCTATATCTCTAGAAGGGACCTCTAACTCTTGTTGCTTATGCTTTTCCATTGGCAAGTATAATCACAGCTGTCAGCATCATAGAGAATGGTCTCTCTTCGGGCAGATCAGGTGTTAATTATCCTGCACGTGAAGAAGGTAGCTCATGGCATGTAGCCACCTCCAGCAGCCTGGGGTCAGGTGAGGCCCAAGGTTGTGATTAGATGGAGTACAGCTACGATCGGAAGTTACTTTTTGTAGCAGGTTAAGAGAGCATTTTAGCTAACCCTAACCCTTTTCATAACCTTAACCTAATTCTCCACACCTGGTACGTTAATTCTCCTAACCTGCTTCATAAGTTCTCCTAACCTGGTACGTTAATTCTCCTAACCTGCTTCGTAAATTCTCCTAATCTGGTACGTTAATTCTCCTAACCTGGTATGTTAATTCTCCTAACCTGCTTCGTAAATTCTCCAACCTGGTACGTTAATTATCCTAACCTGGTACGTTAATTCTCCTAACCTTCTTCGTAAGTTATCCTAACCTGGTACGTTAATTCTCCTAACCTGGTACGTTAATTCTCCTAACCTGCTTCGTAAATTCTCCTAACCTGGTACGTTCATTCTCCTAACCTGCTTCGTAAGTTATCCTAACCTGTTTCGTAAAGTCTCCTAACCTGGTACGTTAATTCTCCTAACCTGCTTCATCAGTTCTCCTAACCTTCTTCGAAAGTTATCCTAACCTGCTTCGTAAGTTCTCCTTACCTGCTTCGTAAATTCTCCTAACCTGGTACGTTAATTCTCCTAACCTGCTTCATAACTTCTCCTAATCTGCTTCGTAAATTATCCTAACCTGGTACGTTAATTCCCCTAACCTGCTTCATACGTTCTCCTAACCTGCTTCGTAAGTTCTCCTAACCTGGGACATTAGTTCTCCTAACCTGGTACGTTAATTCTCCTAACCTGGTATGTTAGTTCTCCTAACCTGCTTTGTTAGTTCTCCTAACCTGGTATGTTATTAATCCTAACCTGCTTCATTAGTTCTCCTAACCTGGTACGTTAATTATCCTAACCTGGCACGTTAGTTCTCCTAACCTGGTACGTTAGTTATCCTAACCTGGTACATTCATTCTCCTAACCTGGTATGTTAGTTATCCTATCCTGGTACGTTAGGTCTCATAACCTGCTTCGTTAGTTCTCCTAACCTGGTACGTTAGTTCTCCTAACCTGCTTTGTTAGTTCTTCTAATCTGCTTCGTTAGTTCTCCTAACCTGATATGTTAGTTCTCCTAACCTGCTTTGTAAATTCTCCTAACCTGGTACGTTAATTCTCCTAACCTGCTTCGTAAGTTCTCCTAACCTGGTACATTAGTTATCCTAACCTGGTATGTTAATTCTCCTAACCTGGTACGTTAGTTCTCCTAACCTGCTTAATTAGTTCTCCTAACCTTGTACATAGTTCTCCTAACCTGGTATGCTAGTTCTCCTATCCTGGTGCATTAGTTCTCCTAACCTGCTTTGTTAGTTCTCCTAACCTGGTACGTTAATTCTCCTAACCTGGTACGTTAGTTCCCCTAACCTGCTTTGTTAGTTCTCCTAACCTGGTACATTAGTTCTCCTAACCTGCTTCATTAGTTCTCCAACCTGGTACGTTAATTATCCTAACCTGGTACGTTAATTATCCTAACCTGCTTCATAAGTTATCCTAACCTGCTTCGTAAGTTCTCCTAACCTGCTTCGTAAGTTCTCCTTACCTGCTTCGTAAGTTATCCTAACCTGGGACGTTAGTTCTCCTAACCTGGTACATTAATTCTCCAAACCTGGTATGTTAGTTCTCCTAACCTGCTTTGTTAGTTCTCCTAACCTGGTATGTTATTAATCCTAACCTGCTTCATTAGTTCTCTTAACCTGGTACGTTAATTATCCTAACCTGGCACGTTAGTTCTCCTAACCTGGTACGTTAGTTATCCTAACTTGGTACATTAGTTCTCCTAACCTGGTATGTTAGTTATCCTATCCTGGTACGTTAGGTCTCATAACCTGCTTCGTTAGTTCTCCTAACCTGGTACGTTAGTTCTCCTAACCTGCTTTGTTAGTTCTTCTAATCTGGTTCGTTAGTTCTCCTAACCTGATATGTTAGTTCTCCTAACCTGCTTTGTAAATTCTCCTAACCTGGTACGTTAATTCTCCTAACCTGCTTCGTAAGTTCTCCTAACCTGGTACGTTAGTTATCCTAACCTGGTATGTTAATTCTCCTTACCTGGTACGTTAGTTCTCCTAACCTGCTTCATTAGTTCTCCTAACCTGGTATGCTAGTTCTCCTATCCTAGTACATTAGTTCTCCTAACCTGCTTTGTTAGTTCTCCTAACCTGGTATGTTAATTCTCCTAACCTGGTACGTTAGTTCCCCTAACCTGCTTTGTTAGTTCTCCTAACCTGGTACATTAGTTCTCCTAACCTGCTTCATTAGTTCTCCAACCTGGTACATTAATTATCCTAACCTGGTACATTAATTATCCTAACCTGCTTCGTAAGTTCTCCTAACCTGCTTCGTAAGTTATCCTTACCTGCTTCGTAAGTTATCCTAACCTGGGACGTTAGTTCTCCTAACCTGGTACGTTAGTTCTCCTAACCTGCTTAATTAGTTCTCCTAACCTTGTACATAGTTCTCCTAACCTGGTATGCTAGTTCTCCTATCCTGGTGCATTAGTTCTTCTAACCTGCTTTGTTAGTTCTCCTAACCTGGTACGTTAATTCTCCTAACCTGGTACGTTAGTTCCCCTAACCTGCTTTGTTAGTTCTCCTAACCTGGTACATTAGTTCTCCTAACCTGCTTCATTAGTTCTCCAACCTGGTACGTTAATTATCCTAACCTGGTACGTTAATTATCCTAACCTGCTTCATAAGTTATCCTAACCTGCTTCGTAAGTTCTCCTAACCTGCTTCGTAAGTTATCCTTACCTGCTTCGTAAGTTATCCTAACCTGGGACGTTAGTTCTCCTAACCTGGTACATTAATTCTCCAAACCTGGTATGTTAGTTCTCCTAACCTGCTTTGTTAGTTCTCCTAACCTGGTATGTTATTAATCCTAACCTGCTTCATTAGTTCTCCTAACCTGGTACGTTAATTATCCTAACCTGGCACGTTAGTTCTCCTAACCTGGTACGTTAGTTATCCTAACTTGGTACATTAGTTCTCCTAACCTGGTATGTTAGTTATCCTATCCTGGTACGTTAGGTCTCATAACCTGCTTCGTTAGTTCTCCTAACCTGGTACGTTAGTTCTCCTAACCTGCTTTGTTAGTTCTTCTAATCTGGTTCGTTAGTTCTCCTAACCTGATATGTTAGTTCTCCTAACCTGCTTTGTAAATTCTCCTAACCTGGTACGTTAATTCTCCTAACCTGCTTCGTAAGTTCTCCTAACCTGGTACGTTAGTTATCCTAACCTGGTATGTTAATTCTCCTAACCTGGTACGTTAGTTCTCCTAACCTGCTTCATTAGTTCTCCTAACCTGGTATGCTAGTTCTCCTATCCTAGTACATTAGTTCTCCTAACCTGCTTTGTTAGTTCTCCTAACCTGGTATGTTAATTCTCCTAACCTGGTACGTTAGTTCCCCTAACCTGCTTTGTTAGTTCTCCTAACCTGGTACATTAGTTATCCTAACCTGCTTCATTAGTTCTCCAACCTGGTACATTAATTATCCTAACCTGGTACATTAATTATCCTAACCTGCTTCGTAAGTTCTCCTAACCTGCTTCGTAAGTTATCCTTACCTGCTTCGTAAGTTATCCTAACCTGGGACGTTAGTTCTCCTAACCTGGTACGTTAATGATCCTAACCTGGTACGTTAGTTCTCCTAACCTGCTTCGTTAGTTCTCCTAACTTGGTATGTTAGTTCTCCTAACCTGGTACGTTAGTTCTCCTAACCTGGTACGTTAATTCTCCTAACCTGGTACGTTAGTTCTCCTAACCTGCTTTGTTAGTTCTTCTAACCTGATACGTTAGTTCTCCTAACCTGGTACGTTAGTTCTCCTAACCTGCTTCATTAGTTCTCCTAACTTGGTATGTTAGTTGTCCTAACCTGGTACGTTAGTTGTCCTAACCTGGTACGTTAATTCTCCTAACCTGGTACGTTAGTTCTCCTAACCTGCTTTGCTAGTTCTCCTAACCTGGTACGTTAGTTCTCCTAACCTGGTACGTTAGTTCCCCTAACCTGGTACGTTAGTTCTCCTAACCTGGTACGTTAGTTCTCCTAACCTGGTACATTAGTTCTCCTAACCTGGTACGTTAGTTCTCCTAACCTGCTTTGTTAGTTCTTCTAATCTGGTTCGTTAGTTCTCCTAACCTGATATGTTAGTTCTCCTAACCTGCTTTGTAAATTCTCCTAACCTGGTACGTTAATTCTCCTAACCTGCTTCGTAAGTTCTCCTAACCTGGTACGTTAGTTATCCTAACCTGGTATGTTAATTCTCCTAACCTGGTACGTTAGTTCTCCTAACCTGCTTCATTAGTTCTCCTAACCTGGTATGCTAGTTCTCCTATCCTAGTACATTAGTTCTCCTAACCTGCTTTGTTAGTTCTCCTAACCTGGTATGTTAATTCTCCTAACCTGGTACGTTAGTTCCCCTAACCTGCTTTGTTAGTTCTCCTAACCTGGTACATTAGTTATCCTAACCTGCTTCATTAGTTCTCCAACCTGGTACATTAATTATCCTAACCTGGTACATTAATTATCCTAACCTGCTTCGTAAGTTCTCCTAACCTGCTTCGTAAGTTATCCTTACCTGCTTCGTAAGTTATCCTAACCTGGGACGTTAGTTCTCCTAACCTGGTACGTTAATGATCCTAACCTGGTACGTTAGTTCTCCTAACCTGCTTCGTTAGTTCTCCTAACTTGGTATGTTAGTTCTCCTAACCTGGTACGTTAGTTCTCCTAACCTGGTACGTTAATTCTCCTAACCTGGTACGTTAGTTCTCCTAACCTGCTTTGTTAGTTCTTCTAACCTGATACGTTAGTTCTCCTAACCTGGTACGTTAGTTCTCCTAACCTGCTTCATTAGTTCTCCTAACTTGGTATGTTAGTTGTCCTAACCTGGTACGTTAGTTGTCCTAACCTGGTACGTTAGTTCTCCTAACCTGGTACGTTAGTTCTCCTAACCTGCTTTGTTAGTTCTCCTAACCTGGTACGTTAGTTCTCCTAACCTGGTACGTTAGTTCCCCTAACCTGGTACGTTAGTTCTCCTAACCTGGTACGTTAGTTCCCCTAACCTGCTTTGTTATTTCTCCTAACCTGGTACATTAGTTCTCCTACCCTGCTTCATTAGTTCTCCAACCTGGTACGTTAATTATCCTAACCTGGTACGTTAATTATCCTAACCTGCTTTATAAGTTCTAATAAACTGGTGCATTAATTCTCCTAACCTGCTTCGTAAGTTCTCCTAACCTGGTACGTTAATTCTCCTAACCTGCTTCATAAGTTAACCTAACCTGCTTCGTAAGTTCTCCTAACCTGCTTTGTTAGTTCTCCTAACCTGGTACGTAAGTTATCCTAACCTGGGACGTTAGTTCTCCTAACCTGGTACGTTAATTATCCTAACCTGGTACGTTAGTTCTCCTAACCTGGTACGTTAATTCTCCTAACCCGGTACGTTAGTTCTCCTAACCTGCTTCGTTAGTTCTCCTAACTTGATATGTTAGTTCCCCTAACCTGGTACGTTAGTTCTCCTAATCTGGTACGTTAGTTCTCCTAACCTGGTACGTTAGTTCTCCTAACCTACTTCATTAGTTCTCCTAACCTGGTAAGGTAGTTCTCCTAACCTGGTACGGTAGTTCCCCTAACCTGGTACGGTAGTTCTCCTAACATGCTTTGTTAATTCTCCTAACCTGCTTCATTAGTTCTCTAACCTGGTACGTTAATTATCCTAACCTGGTACGTTAATTATCCTAACCTGCTTCGTAAGGTATCCTAACCTGGTACGTTAATTCTCCTAACCTGCTTCATAAGTTAACCTAACCTGCTTCGTAAGTTCTCCTTACCTGCTTCGTAAGTTCTCCTAACCTGGGACGTTAGTTCTCCTAACCTGGTACGTTAATTATCCTAACCTGGTACGTTAGTTCTCCTAACCTTGTACGTTAATGATCCTAACCTGGTACGTTAGTTCTCCTAACCTGCTTCGTTAGTTCTCCTAACTTGGTATGTTAGTTCTCCTAACCTGGTATGTTAGTTCTCCTAACCTGGTACGTTAGTTCTCCTAACCTGGTATGTTAATTATCCTAACCTGGTACGTTAGTTCTCCTAACCTGCTTTGTTAGTTCTCCTAACCTGGTACGTAAGTTATCCTAACCTGGGACGTTAGTTCTCCTAACCTGGTACGTTAATTATCCTAACCTGGTACGTTAATTATCCTAACCTGCTTCGTAAGGTATCCTAACCTGGTACGTTAATTCTCCTAACCTGCTTCATAAGTTAACCTAACCTGCTTCGTAAGTTCTCCTTACCTGCTTCGTAAGTTCTCCTAACCTGGGACGTTAGTTCTCCTAACCTGGTACGTTAATTATCCTAACCTGGTACGTTAGTTCTCCTAACCTTGTACGTTAATGATCCTAACCTGGTACGTTAGTTATCCTAACCTGCTTCGTTAGTTCTCCTAACTTGGTATGTTAGTTCTCCTAACCTGGTATGTTAGTTCTCCTAACCTGGTACGTTAGTTCTCCTAACCTGGTATGTTAATTATCCTAACCTGGTACGTTAGTTCTCCTAACCTGCTTTGTTAGTTCTCCTAACCTGGTACGTAAGTTATCCTAACCTGGGACGTTAGTTCTCCTAACCTGGTACGTTAATTATCCTAACCTGGTACGTTAGTTCTCCTAACCTGGTACGTTAGTTCTCCTAACCTGGTACGTTAATTCTCCTAACCTGGTACGTTAGTTCTTCTAACCTGCTTTGTTAGTTCTCCTAACCTGGTACGTTAGTTCTCCTAACCTGGTACATTAGTTCTCCTAACCTGGTATATTAGTTATCCTATCCTGGTACGTTAGTTCTCCTAACCTGGTACGTTAGTTATCTTAACCTGCTTCGTTAGTTCTCCTAACTTGGTATGTTAGTTCTCCTAACCTGGTACGTTAGTTCTCCTAACTTGCTACGTTAGTTCTCCTAACCTGCTTTGTTAGTTCTCCTAACCTGGTACGTTAGTTCTCCTAACCTGGTACGGTAGTTCCCCTAACCTGGTACTTTAGTTCTCCTAACCTGGTACGTTAATTCTCCAAACCTGGTACGTTAGTTCCCCTAACCTGCTTTGTTAGTTCTCCTAACCTGGTACATTAGTTATCCTAACCTGCTTCATTAGTTCCCCAACCTGGTACGTTAATTATCCTAACCTGGTACGTTAATTATCCTAACCTGCTTCATAAGTTCTCCTAAACTGGTGCGTTAATTCTCCTAACCTGCTTCATAAGTTCTCCTAACCTGGTACATTAATTCTCCTAACCTGCTTCATAAGTTAACCTAACCTGCTTCGTAAGTTATCCTAACCTGGGACGTTAATTCTCCTAACCTGGTATGTTAATTCTCCTAACCTGGTACGTTAGTTCTCCTAACCTGGTACGTTAATGATCCTAACCTGGTACGTTAGTTCTCCTAACCTGCTTCGTTTGTTCTCCTAACTTGGTATGTTAGTTCTCCTAACCTGGTACGTTAGTTCTCCTAACCTGGTATGTTAGTTCTCCTAACCTGGTACGTTAATTCTCCTAACCTGGTATGTTAGTTCTCCTAACCTGCTTTGTTAGTTCTCCTAACCTGGTATGTTAGTTCTCCTAACCTGGTACATTAGTTCTCCTAACCTGGTATATTAGTTATCCTATCCTGGTACATTAGTTCTCCTAACCTGCTTCGTTTGTTCTCCTAACTTGGTATGTTAGTTCTCCTAACCTGGTACGTTAGTTCTCCTAACCTGGTATGTTAGTTCTCCTAACCTGGTACGTTAATTCTCCTAACCTGGTATGTTAGTTCTCCTAACCTGCTTTGTTAGTTCTCCTAACCTGGTACGTTAATTATCCTAACCTGGTACGTTAGTTCTCCTAACCTGGTACGTTAATTCTCCTAACCCGGTACGTTAGTTCTCCTAACCTGCTTCGTTAGTTCTCCTAACTTGGTATGTTAGTTCCCCTAACCTGGTACGTTATTTCTCCTAATCTGGTACGTTAGTTCTCCTAACCTGGTACGTTAGTTCTCCTAACCTACTTCATTAGTTCTCCTAACCTGGTACGGTAGTTCTCCTAACCTGGTACGGTAGTTCCCCTAACCTGGTACGGTAGTTCTCCTAACATGCTTTGTTAATTCTCCTAACCTGCTTCATTAGTTCTCTAACCTGGTACGTTAATTATCCTAACCTGGTACGTTAATTATCCTAACCTGCTTCGTAAGGTATCCTAACCTGGTACGTTAATTCTCCTAACCTGCTTCATAAGTTAACCTAACCTGCTTCGTAAGTTCTCCTTACCTGCTTCGTAAGTTATCCTAACCTGGGACGTTAGTTCTCCTAACCTGGTACGTTAATTATCCTAACCTGGTACGTTAGTTCTCCTAACCTTGTACGTTAATGATCCTAACCTGGTACGTTAGTTCTCCTAACCTGCTTCGTTAGTTCTCCTAACTTGGTATGTTAGTTCTCCTAACCTGGTATGTTAGTTCTCCTAACCTGGTACGTTAGTTCTCCTAACCTGGTATGTTAATTATCCTAACCTGGTACGTTAGTTCTCCTAACCTGCTTTGTTAGTTCTCCTAACCTGGTACGTAAGTTATCCTAACCTGGGACGTTAGTTCTCCTAACCTGGTACGTTAATTATCCTAACCTGGTACGTTAGTTCTCCTAACCTGGTACGTTAATGATCCTAACCTGGTACGTTAGTTCTCCTAACCTGCTTCGTTTGTTCTCCTAACTTGGTATGTTAGTTCTCCTAACCTGGTACGTTAGTTCTCCTAACCTGGTACGTTAGTTCTCCTAACCTGGTACGTTAATTCTCCTAACCTGGTATGTTAGTTCTCCTAACCTGCTTTGTTAGTTCTCCTAACCTGGTATGTTAGTTCTCCTAACCTGGTACGTTAGTTCTCCTAACCTGGTATATTAGTTATCCTATCCTGGTACATTAGTTCTCCTAACCTGCTTCGTTTGTTCTCCTAACTTGGTATGTTAGTTCTCCTAACCTGGTACGTTAGTTCTCCTAACCTGGTATGTTAGTTCTCCTAACCTGGTATGTTAGTTCTCCTAACCTGGTACGTTAGTTCTCCTAACCTGGTACGTTAATTCTCCTAACCTGGTATGTTAGTTCTCCTAACCTGCTTTGTTAGTTCTCCTAACCTGGTACGTTAATTATCCTAACCTGGTACGTTAGTTCTCCTAACCTGGTACGTTAATTCTCCTAACCCGGTACGTTAGTTCTCCTAACCTGCTTCGTTAGTTCTCCTAACTTGGTATGTTAGTTCCCCTAACCTGGTACGTTAGTTCTCCTAATCTGGTACGTTAGTTCTCCTAACCTGGTACGGTAGTTCTCCTAACCTGGTACGGTAGTTCCCCTAACCTGGTACGGTAGTTCTCCTAACATGCTTTGTTAATTCTCCTAACCTGCTTCATTAGTTCTCTAACCTGGTACGTTAATTATCCTAACCTGGTACGTTAATTATCCTAACCTGCTTCGTAAGTTCTCCTAACCTGCTTCGTAAGTTCTCCTTACCTGCTTCGTAAGTTATCCTAACCTGGGACGTTAGTTCTCCTAACCTGGTACGTTAATTATCCTAACCTGGTACGTTAGTTCTCCTAACCTTGTACGTTAATGATCCTAACCTGGTACGTTAGTTCTCCTAACCTGCTTCGTTAGTTCTCCTAACTTGGTATGTTAGTTCTCCTAACCTGGTATGTTAGTTCTCCTAACTTGGTATGTTAGTTCTCCTAACCTGGTACGTTAGTTCTCCTAACTTGCTACGTTAGTTCTCCTAACCTGCTTTGTTAGTTCTCCTAACCTGGTACGTTAGTTCTCCTAACCTGGTACGGTAGTTCCCCTAACCTGGTACTTTAGTTCTCCTAACCTGGTACGTTAATTCTCCAAACCTGGTACGTTAGTTCCCCTAACCTGCTTTGTTAGTTCTCCTAACCTGGTACATTAGTTATCCTAACCTGCTTCATTAGTTCCCCAACCTGGTACGTTAATTATCCTAACCTGGTACGTTAATTATCCTAACCTGCTTCATAAGTTATCCTAAACTGGTGCGTTAATTCTCCTAACCTGCTTCATAAGTTCTCCTAACCTGGTACATTAATTCTCCTAACCTGCTTCATAAGTTAACCTAACCTGCTTCGTAAGTTATCCTAACCTGGGACGTTAATTCTCCTAACCTGGTATGTTAATTATCCTAACCTGGTACGTTAGTTCTCCTAACCTGGTACGTTAATGATCCTAACCTGGTACGTTAGTTCTCCTAACCTGCTTCGTTTGTTCTCCTAACTTGGTATGTTAGTTCTCCTAACCTGGTACGTTAGTTCTCCTAACCTGGTATGTTAGTTCTCCTAACCTGGTACGTTAATTCTCCTAACCTGGTATGTTAGTTCTCCTAACCTGCTTTGTTAGTTCTCCTAACCTGGTATGTTAGTTCTCCTAACCTGGTACATTAGTTCTCCTAACCTGGTATATTAGTTATCCTATCCTGGTACATTAGTTCTCCTAACCTGCTTCGTTTGTTCTCCTAACTTGGTATGTTAGTTCTCCTAACCTGGTATGTTAGTTCTCCTAACCTGGTACGTTAATTCTCCTAACCTGGTATGTTAGTTCTCCTAACCTGCTTTGTTAGTTCTCCTAACCTGGTACGTTAATTATCCTAACCTGGTACGTTAGTTCTCCTAACCTGGTACGTTAATTCTCCTAACCCGGTACGTTAATTCTCCTAACCCGGTACGTTAGTTCTCCTAACCTGCTTCGTTAGTTCTCCTAACTTGGTATGTTAGTTCCCCTAACCTGGTACGTTAGTTCTCCTAATCTGGTACGTTAGTTCTCCTAACCTGGTACGTTAGTTCTCCTAACCTACTTCATTAGTTCTCCTAACCTGGTACGGTAGTTCTCCTAACCTGGTACAGTAGTTCCCCTAACCTGGTACGGTAGTTCTCCTAACATGCTTTGTTAATTCTCCTAACCTGCTTCATTAGTTCTCTAACCTGGTACGTTAATTATCCTAACCTGGTACGTTAATTATCCTAACCTGCTTCGTAAGGTATCCTAACCTGGTACGTTAATTCTCCTAACCTGCTTCATAAGTTAACCTAACCTGCTTCGTAAGTTCTCCTAACCTGCTTCGTAAGTTCTCCTTACCTGCTTCGTAAGTTATCCTAACCTGGGACGTTAGTTCTCCTAACCTGGTACGTTAATTATCCTAACCTGGTACGTTAGTTCTCCTAACCTTGTACGTTAATGATCCTAACCTGGTACGTTAGTTCTCCTAACCTGCTTCGTTAGTTCTCCTAACTTGGTATGTTAGTTCTCCTAACCTGGTATGTTAGTTCTCCTAACCTGGTACGTTAGTTCTCCTAACCTGGTATGTTAATTATCCTAACCTGGTACGTTAGTTCTCCTAACCTGCTTTGTTAGTTCTCCTAACCTGGTACGTAAGTTATCCTAACCTGGGACGTTAGTTCTCCTAACCTGGTACGTTAATTATCCTAACCTGGTACGTTAGTTCTCCTAACCTGGTACGTTAATTCTCCTAACCTGGTACGTTAGTTCTTCTAACCTGCTTTGTTAGTTCTCCTAACCTGGTATGTTAGTTCTCCTAACCTGGTACGTTAGTTCTCCTAACCTGGTATATTAGTTATCCTATCCTGGTACATTAGTTCTCCTAACCTGCTTCGTTTGTTCTCCTAACTTGGTATGTTAGTTCTCCTAACCTGGTACGTTAGTTCTCCTAACCTGGTATGTTAGTTCTCCTAACCTGGTATGTTAGTTCTCCTAACCTGGTACGTTAATTCTCCTAACCTGGTATGTTAGTTCTCCTAACCTGCTTTGTTAGTTCTCCTAACCTGGTACGTTAATTATCCTAACCTGGTACGTTAGTTCTCCTAACCTGGTACGTTAATTCTCCTAACCCGGTACGTTAGTTCTCCTAACCTGCTTCGTTAGTTCTCCTAACTTGGTATGTTAGTTCCCCTAACCTGGTACGTTAGTTCTCCTAATCTGGTACGTTAGTTCTCCTAACCTGGTACGTTAGTTCTCCTAACCTACTTCATTAGTTCTCCTAACCTGGTACGGTAGTTCTCCTAACCTGGTACGGTAGTTCCCCTAACCTGGTACGGTAGTTCTCCTAACATGCTTTGTTAATTCTCCTAACCTGCTTCATTAGTTCTCTAACCTGGTACGTTAATTATCCTAACCTGGTACGTTAATTATCCTAACCTGCTTCGTAAGTTCTCCTAACCTGCTTCGTAAGTTCTCCTTACCTGCTTCGTAAGTTATCCTAACCTGGGACGTTAGTTCTCCTAACCTGGTACGTTAATTATCCTAACCTGGTACGTTAGTTCTCCTAACCTTGTACGTTAATGATCCTAACCTGGTACGTTAGTTCTCCTAACCTGCTTCGTTAGTTCTCCTAACTTGGTATGTTAGTTCTCCTAACCTGGTATGTTAGTTCTCCTAACCTGGTACGTTAGTTCTCCTAACCTGGTATGTTAATTATCCTAACCTGGTACGTTAGTTCTCCTAACCTGCTTTGTTAGTTCTCCTAACCTGGTACGTAAGTTATCCTAACCTGGGACGTTAGTTCTCCTAACCTGGTACGTTAATTATCCTAACCTGGTACGTTAGTTCTCCTAACCTGGTACGTTAATTCTCCTAACCTGGTACGTTAGTTCTTCTAACCTGCTTTGTTAGTTCTCCTAACCTGGTACGTTAGTTCTCCTAACCTGGTACATTAGTTCTCCTAACCTGGTATATTAGTTATCCTATCCTGGTACGTTAGTTCTCCTAACCTGGTACGTTAGTTATCTTAACCTGCTTCGTTAGTTCTCCTAACTTGGTATGTTAGTTCTCCTAACCTGGTACGTTAGTTCTCCTAACCTGGTACGTTAGTTCTCCTAACCTGGTACGGTAGTTCCCCTAACCTGGTACTTTAGTTCTCCTAACCTGGTACGTTAATTCTCCAAACCTGGTACGTTAGTTCCCCTAACCTGCTTTGTTAGTTCTCCTAACCTGGTACATTAGTTATCCTAACCTGCTTCATTAGTTCCCCAACCTGGTACGTTAATTATCCTAACCTGGTACGTTAATTATCCTAACCTGCTTCATAAGTTCTCCTAAACTGGTGCGTTAATTCTCCTAACCTGCTTCATAAGTTCTCCTAACCTGGTACATTAATTCTCCTAACCTGCTTCATAAGTTAACCTAACCTGCTTCGTAAGTTATCCTAACCTGGGACGTTAATTCTCCTAACCTGGTATGTTAATTATCCTAACCTGGTACGTTAGTTCTCCTAACCTGGTACGTTAATGATCCTAACCTGGTACGTTAGTTCTCCTAACCTGCTTCGTTTGTTCTCCTAACCTGGTACGTTAGTTCTCCTAACCTGGTACGTTAGTTCTCCTAACCTGGTATGTTAGTTCTCCTAACCTGGTACGTTAATTCTCCTAACCTGGTATGTTAGTTCTCCTAACCTGCTTTGTTAGTTCTCCTAACCTGGTATGTTAGTTCTCCTAACCTGGTACATTAGTTCTCCTAACCTGGTATATTAGTTATCCTATCCTGGTACATTAGTTCTCCTAACCTGCTTCGTTTGTTCTCCTAACTTGGTATGTTAGTTCTCCTAACCTGGTATGTTAGTTCTCCTAACCTGGTACGTTAATTCTCCTAACCTGGTATGTTAGTTCTCCTAACCTGCTTTGTTAGTTCTCCTAACCTGGTACGTTAATTATCCTAACCTGGTACGTTAGTTCTCCTAACCTGGTACGTTAATTCTCCTAACCCGGTACGTTAGTTCTCCTAACCTGCTTCGTTAGTTCTCCTAACTTGGTATGTTAGTTCCCCTAACCTGGTACGTTAGTTCTCCTAATCTGGTACGTTAGTTCTCCTAACCTGGTACGTTAGTTCTCCTAACCTACTTCATTAGTTCTCCTAACCTGGTACGGTAGTTCTCCTAACCTGGTACAGTAGTTCCCCTAACCTGGTACGGTAGTTCTCCTAACATGCTTTGTTAATTCTCCTAACCTGCTTCATTAGTTCTCTAACCTGGTACGTTAATTATCCTAACCTGGTACGTTAATTATCCTAACCTGCTTCGTAAGGTATCCTAACCTGGTACGTTAATTCTCCTAACCTGCTTCATAAGTTAACCTAACCTGCTTCGTAAGTTCTCCTAACCTGCTTCGTAAGTTCTCCTTACCTGCTTCGTAAGTTATCCTAACCTGGGACGTTAGTTCTCCTAACCTGGTACGTTAATTATCCTAACCTGGTACGTTAGTTCTCCTAACCTTGTACGTTAATGATCCTAACCTGGTACGTTAGTTCTCCTAACCTGCTTCGTTAGTTCTCCTAACTTGGTATGTTAGTTCTCCTAACCTGGTATGTTAGTTCTCCTAACCTGGTACGTTAGTTCTCCTAACCTGGTATGTTAATTATCCTAACCTGGTACGTTAGTTCTCCTAACCTGCTTTGTTAGTTCTCCTAACCTGGTACGTAAGTTATCCTAACCTGGGACGTTAGTTCTCCTAACCTGGTACGTTAATTATCCTAACCTGGTACGTTAGTTCTCCTAACCTGGTACGTTAATTCTCCTAACCTGGTACGTTAGTTCTTCTAACCTGCTTTGTTAGTTCTCCTAACCTGGTACGTTAGTTCTCCTAACCTGGTACATTAGTTCTCCTAACCTGGTATATTAGTTATCCTATCCTGGTACGTTAGTTCTCCTAACCTGGTACGTTAGTTATCTTAACCTGCTTCGTTAGTTCTCCTAACTTGCTACGTTAGTTCTCCTAACCTGCTTTGTTAGTTCCCCTAACCTGGTACGTTAGTTCTCCTAACCTGGTACGGTAGTTCCCCTAACCTGGTACTTTAGTTCTCCTAACCTGGTACGTTAATTCTCCAAACCTGGTACGTTAGTTCCCCTAACCTGCTTTGTTAGTTCTCCTAACCTGGTACATTAGTTATCCTAACCTGCTTCATTAGTTCCCCAACCTGGTACGTTAATTATCCTAACCTGGTACGTTAATTATCCTAACCTGCTTCATAAGTTCTCCTAAACTGGTGCGTTAATTCTCCTAACCTGCTTCATAAGTTCTCCTAACCTGGTACATTAATTCTCCTAACCTGCTTCATAAGTTAACCTAACCTGCTTCGTAAGTTATCCTAACCTGGGACGTTAATTCTCCTAACCTGGTATGTTAATTATCCTAACCTGGTACGTTAGTTCTCCTAACCTGGTACGTTAATGATCCTAACCTGGTACGTTAGTTCTCCTAACCTGCTTCGTTTGTTCTCCTAACTTGGTATGTTAGTTCTCCTAACCTGGTACGTTAGTTCTCCTAACCTGGTATGTTAGTTCTCCTAACCTGGTACGTTAATTCTCCTAACCTGGTATGTTAGTTCTCCTAACCTGCTTTGTTAGTTCTCCTAACCTGGTATGTTAGTTCTCCTAACCTGGTACATTAGTTCTCCTAACCTGGTATATTAGTTATCCTATCCTGGTACATTTGTTCTCCTAACCTGCTTCGTTAGTTCTCCTAACCTGGTACGGTAGTTCTCCTAACCTGGTACGGTAGTTCCCCTAACCTGGTACGTTAGTTATCCTAACATGCTTTGTTAATTCTCCTAACCTGCTTCGTTAGTTCTCCAACCTGGTACGTTAATTATCCTAACCTGGTACATTAGTTATCCTAACCTGGTATATTAGTTATCCTATCCTGGTACGTTAGTTCTCCTAACCTGCTTCGTTAGTTCTCTTAACCTGGTACGTTAATTCTCCTAACCTGGTACATTAGTTATCCTAACTTGGTACGTTTATTCTCCTAACCTGGTACGTTAGTTCTCCTAACCTGCTTTGTTAGTTCTCCTAACCTGGTACGTTAGTTCTCCTAACCTGGTACGGCAGTTCCCCTAACCTGGTACGTTAGTTCTCCTAACCTGGTACGTTAATTCTCCAAATCTAGTACGTTAGTTCCCCTAACCAACTTTGTTAGTTCTCCTAACCTGGTACATTAGTTCTCCAAACCTGGTACGTTAATTCTCCAAACCTGGTACGTTAGTTCCCCTAACCTGCTTTGTTAGTTCTCCTAACCTGGTACATTAGTTCTCCTAACCTGCTTCATTAGTTATCCAACCTGGTACGTTTATTATCCTAACCTGGTACGTTAATTATCCTAACCTGCTTCATAAGTTCTCCTAAACTGGTGCGTTAATTCTCCTAACCTGCTTCGTAAGTTCTCCTAACCTGGTACGTTAATTCTCCTAACCTGCTTCATAAGTTAACCTAACCTGCTTCGTAAGTTATCCTTACCTGCTTCGTAAGTTATCCTAACCTGGGACGTTAGTTCTCCTAACCTGGTACGTTAATTATCCTAACCTGGTACGTTACTTCTCCTAACCTGGTACGTTACTTCTCCTAACCTGGTACGTTAGTTCTCCTAACCTGCTTCGTTAGTTCTCCTAACTTGGTATGTTAGTTCTCCTAACTTGGTACGTTAGTTCTCCTAACCTGGTACGTTAGTTCTCCTAACCTGGTACGTTAGTTCTCCTAACATGGTACGTTAATTCTCCTAACCTGGTATGTTAGTTCTCCTAACCTGCATTGTTAGTTCTCCTAACCTGGTACGTTAGTTCTCCTAACCTGGTACATTAGTTCTGCTAACCTGGTATATTAGTTATCCTATCCTGGTACTTTAGTTCTTCTAACCTGCTTCGTTAGTTCTCCTAACCTGGTACGGTAGTTCTCCTAACCTGGTACGGTAGTTCCCCTAACCTGGTACGTTAGTTCTCCTAACATGCTTTGTTAATTCTCCTAACCTGCTTCATTAGTTCTCCAACCTGGTACGTTAATTATCCTAACCTGGTACATTATTTCTCCTAACCTGGTATATTAGTTATCCTATCCTGGTACGTTAGTTCTCCCTTTCCTGCTTCGTTAGTTCTCTTAACCTGGTACGTTAATTCTCCTAACCTGGTACATTTGTTTTCCTATCCTGGTATATTAGTTCTCCTAACCTGGTATATTAGTTTTCCTATCCTGGTACGTTAGTTCGCCTAACCTGCTTCGTTAGTTCTCCTAACCTGCAACAAAAAAGTCCCTTCCGGTCGTAGCTGTATACCACCTAGTCAGAACCGAGGCCCAAGGACTCCTAAACACCAGGATGAAAAGGAAGACCTGGCAGAGTCCCAACCACTCATGACGCACTTCTCCTCCTGGGCAATCTGGAGGATCCATCATTAAGCCTGCTAAAGATCAAGCCAGGCTGTTGGTCAGTCAGGGTTAAAGCATGGCCACTGGCCAGCCCTGCTTCCTGCCTCCTACAGTAGCCATGTTTATGTTCCTCCCATTGAGCATGATTATTAGAGAACAATGTCATAATGAATGGCACAGGAGAACACACCCTTGTTGAGCTTTACATTGGCATTTCTCGCATTGCAGACTATCCTTTTCAGCATGATGTCCTGAAAATAAGGATAAAACTTCATATACTTGAAAATGATTTCCCCCCAGCCTGTTCTCTTTAACAAAACCTGCCCAGATGCCGGTTTCTGCAGGTAGAGTCATGTGAGTACAGTACGTACCTTAATCTGTCGCTCTAAATGGCTCTACTCTGTATTGTATGGCAATGCAGTTGAATCATGTCTCTATTGTATTGACACTGTGTTTTGCAGGCCAGTTTCTGTGTGGGAACAAGCGCCTGAAGAGCTGGGAGGTGAACTTTGCCTATGCGGAGCAGAGAAATGCACTGGTCAAACTCAGTAAGAGCTCTGTTGTTTTACATTTACATGTACGCTCTTATCCAGAGCGACTTACAGGGTTAAGTTCCTTGCTCAAGGGCACATTGACAGATATTTCACCTAGTCAGCTCGGGGGTTCGAACCAGCAACCTTTCAGTTACTGGCCCAATGCTCTTAACCTCTAGGCTACCTGCCACTGGCTGTCTAAGCTAGGGCTGGGCCTTCAATCCTCGCAGCAGTATCATGGTGAAGCAAATCGCATGAATAAAGCCTAAAGAATGACTCCCTTCTCATATTGTGATCCCTGAGGAAACTCAGACATGCAAAGTTAACTTCAAGACACACTCCAGCAATTTTTAAAACACTTTCCTGTTGAAAAACAATATCCCATATATAAATACAGTAAGGTACACACACTTAAAGGAAAACTCCACCAAAAACTATATTTTGGTATTTGTTTCATTAGTCCATTGTTGACATAGTCTCAACATGTTTTGCATGTCAGCAATCAAGTTTTCAAGATACGTAACTTTCATAATACAGGAATCTGGCCCATATAAGGCATTTTGCATCATATAATGCAAAATGCATAATGTGGGGCAGATTTCTGTATTTTGCAAAATATTGTTTTCCTTTAAGGGTAATTTTTTATTTTTTTTATCAGCAAAATAGTGTTTTTTAGATACAAGTGCAAACTTCATGGAGTAGGCCATTCAAGGAGTTGGTCTGATGGTCAAATATGATGTCATCGGCCTCCCACTTGCTTGAGGAACAATAGAGGAGCAAAAGAGGAAAGGTCCACTGCCATGTCACGAGGATACCTGGACCACCTATTGAGATGTGCCTTTTGTTAAGTAAATCCGGTGTTAAATGAGGTGAAAAAGAGACTTGAGTAGGACTTTAAAGTTTATGTATCTATATCAAGCGGTCTGTCACAATGATAATTTCCTAGATGATAACCACTATTCCAATGGTTGCCATACTAACAAAGGTGGTATTTTCTAGGACTCTGCCCGAGTGCTCCTTTAAACTCAACTATCATCACAAGTAAGTTGACTCTAATTGTTCTTTGTCAGTTTATCTTCATCAATTGACCACTAATGGGGTCTCTGGTCCCTTTTAGCGGTGTCAAAATGTCACATTTAATGTTTGAATAATGGCAGAATTTAAACAAAGGACTTTTTTTCCCCCAGGAGAACGGAGGTGATCGCCAAGAGAAAAATACAGAAGTCATCTAAGGAAAATCAAGTTGAGCCACAGGCAAAAAGATCCAAGAAAGGCGCCAAGAAACACAAATGCAGAGACAAACATCAGAGGAGACGCAAAAGCAAGACTCCACCGTTTCATATCTTCGCACAACTATGGCTATAGGTAGACACAAATAACAGGCCATGGTGATGAAATGAAAAGTGCTGAAGGTGTTTGTACTAATGTCTTGATGGTGTAATACAACATTTGGAAACATGAGCATTTGCAGACTCAAACCGATTCATTATGTCACGCCCTGACATTGAGATCTCTAGTTGGGTTGGTCAGGGTGTGAAATCTAATTGATCTATTTCTATGTTGGCCGGGTGTGGTTCCCAATCAGAGGCAGCTGTCGGTCGTTGTCTCTGATTGGGGATCATACTTAGGCAGCCATGTTGCCTACCTTAGTTGTGGGATGTTGTTTCTGTTTGGCTTGTTTGATGTTTAGCCTCTTGAACTTCACGTTCTGTTGGATTTTGTTATTTTGTTGGTGTTTATTAAAATAAACGACTATGTACGCATACCACGCTGCACCTTGGTCCAATCCTTTACACAACGAACGTGACACATTAAGACTTTATAACCGCCTACTATAGTGTTGACATATTACATAATAGCTGACTGAAAGCAGCCTTTTCACATGGAGGAGAAAAAAAAATCACACCACTTTTGGATTGCTTCTTGTTGTTGCTCAATGTCAGCTGCACATAGTTGGCTGTCTGAGTTGAAGTGACTGATCCCTTCCTGTGTTCTCCCTCTCTCTCCCCCCAGCAGACCCCTCCTCTCGCTCCTCCCCCAGTAACTCTGAGGACGACTCCCAGCAGTCAGACAAAGGTAGTGTTCATTCTCACTTTCCACCTCCCTACCAAGTCAACCGGTTTATTATCTTACACTCTCAGGGCAAGCAGAACGGACGGGCCCTAATGTCCTCATTCATAACAGGTGCCTTTAAAATACCTTTTAAAAACACATGGGCTAGTTTGGCCCTAAGACCTCAGTCAGACAACAGTCATGCTTTCATTGCGGATTCAGCTGCACTTGAAGTATGGGCCTGCTTACCCTGGGTTGTCAATGTCACATAAATAAAAGCAGCCTTGCACACGAAGGCCAAATTCCAAGGCCAAGGTGCAGGCCAAGGGCCACACTCTTATGGTTGAGGCTACACGACCGAAGGTAACCGACACATTTTACATTTGAGTCATTTTAGCAGACGCTCTTATCCAGAGCGACTTACAGTTAGTGAGTGCATACATTTTCATACTGGCCCCCTGTGGGAAACGAACCCACAACCCTGGCGTTGCAAGCGCCATGCTCTACCAACTGAGCTACAGGGGACACGTCCCGCCGCCTGAAGTAGGGGTGCCGAGGGTGCTGCAGCACCCCCTGATAAATCACAAAACATTTCAGCACCCCCCACCTCAAAACATCTTCCCGCGGCTATGCCCTGGACGCCTCTTCCCAGAGCTAAAGAACTGAATAATGTTCTGCGTATGTTTCTTTAGCTCTGCTTTATGCACACATTCTCACTTTACTCACTGTCAATTGTGAATGATAATTCTTCAAGTTTTACCGGGGAAACATCCATGCAGCATCTGCATGCCAACCATTTGATCTCAATCAGTTTCATGGGAATATGTATTTAGATCTAGTTGTGTATGCTACAGTGTTGTTTTGCATTATGTACAGTGAGCGAATTTTAGAGTAGATGGTGTTAACAAACTGTAGCCTAGGTCTACCTGTGTTTTTACCTGTGTTTTGTTTCAATTAAAGCACATACAGTGGGGAGAACAAGTATTTGATACACTGCCGATTTTGCAGGTTTTCCTACTTACAAAGCATGTAGAGGTCTGTAATTTTTATCATAGGTACAGTTCAACTGTGAGAGACGGAATTTAAAACAAAAATCCAGAAAATCACATTGTATGATTTTTAGGTAATTCATTTGCATTTTATTGCATGACATAAGTATTTCATACATCAGAAAAGCAGAACTTAATATTTGGTACAGAAACCTTTGTTTGCAATTACAGAGATCATACGTTTCCTGTAGGTCTTGACCAGGTTTGCACACACTGCAGCAGGGATTTTGGCCCACTCCTCCATACAGACCTTCTCCAGATCCTTCAGGTTTCGGGGCTGTCGCTGGGCAATACGGACATTCAGCTCCCTCCAAAGATTTTCTATTGGGTTCAGGTCTGGAGACTGGCTAGGCCACTCCAGGACCTTGAGATGCTTCTTATGGAGCCACTCCTTAGTTGCCCTGGCTGTGTGTTTGGGGTCGTTGTCATGCTGGAAGACCCAGCCACGACCCATCTTCAATGCTCTTACTGAGGGAAGGAGGTTGTTGGCCAAGATCTCACAATACATGGCCCCATCCATCCTCTCCTCAATACGGTGCAGTGTCCTGTCCCCTTTGCAGATAAGCATCCCCAAAGAATGATGTTTCCACCTCCATGCTTCACGGTTGAGATGGTGTTCTTGGGGTTGTACTCATCCTTCTTCTTCCTCCAAACACGGCGAGTGGAGTTTAGACCAAAAAGCTCTATTTTTGTCTCATCAGACCACATGACCTTCTCCCATTCCTCCTCTGGATCATCCAGATGGTCATTGGCAAACTTCAGACGGGCCTGGACATGCGCTGGCTTGAGCAGGGGGACCTTGCGTGCGCTGCAGGATTTTAATCCATGACGGCGTAGTGTGTTACTAATGGTTTTCTTTGAGACTGTGGTCCCAGCTCTCTTCAGGTCATTGACCAGGTCCTGCCGTGTAGTTCTGGGCTGATCCCTCACCTTCCTCATGATCATTGATGCCCCACGAGGGGAGATCTTGCATGGAGCCCCAGACCGAGGGTGATTGACCGTCATCTTGAACTTCTTCCATTTTCTAATAATTGCGCCAACAGTTGTTGCCTTCTCACCAAGCTGCTTGCCTATTGTCCTGTAGCCCATCCCAGCCTTTTGCAGGTCTACAATTTTATCCCTGATGTCCTTCCACAGCTCTCTGGTCTTGGCCATTGTGGAGAGGTTGGAGTCTGTTTGATTGAGTGTGTGGACAGGTGTCTTTTATACAGGTAACGAGTTCAAACAGGTGCAGTTAATACAGGTAATGAGTGGAGAACAGGAGGGCTTCTTAAAGAAAAACTAAAAGGTCTGTGAGAGCTGGAATTCTTACTAGTTGGTAGGTGATCAAATACTTATGTCATGCAATGAAATGCTAATTAATTACTTAAAAATCATACAATGTGATTTTCTGGATTTTTGTTTTAGATTCCGTCTCTCACAGTTGAAGTGTACCTATGATTAAAAATTACAGACCTCTACATGCTTTGTAAGTAGGAAAACCTGCAAAATCGGCAGTGTATCAAATACTTGTTCTCCCCACTGTATTTTGCATAGTGGTGCATGCTGTTCGCACAATCATCCTAAAATCTCATAAGAAATGAGGTGGTGTTTTTGATCTTACAGTAACATTCAGACCTGGGTTCAAATACTACTTCAAATATCTCAATTACTTTCACATACATTTTGAAGTAAGTATTCAGATATTTTTTTAAAGACAAGTAGTTGAGTATTGGAATGTATTTGGAAATACACTTGGAAAGTATTGGCAGGTATTTGAAAATACTCAAATACACTGACTCAAATACACTCCCATGCATTTAACCCAAGTATTTGAAAATAGTATTTGAAATAAGTATTTGAAAATACTTTAAAATAGTAAGCTATTTATAGGAAATTATTTGAAAATACTTTCAAATACTTCCAATAGAAGAAGTTGATTCGGGCCACATTATTTGAAAATACTTTCAAATACTTCCAATAGAAGAAGTTGATTCGGGCCACATTATTTGAAAATACTTTCAAATACTTCCAATAGAAGAAGTTGATTCGTACCACATATCATTTGAAAATACTCAAATACACAGAAAATAAGTATTTAAATAACAAATAATCAAATACACATGTATTTGATTATTTTGAGCCCAGGTCTGGTAACGTTGTACTATGCTATTATATTCAGTTCTGTCATGTATAAATACTATGTCTTCTTGCAGACTTTGATTCAGCTTTGATCTAACTTGATTAAACTAGCACCATTCTCCATTCATCATTGAAATTCACCAGAGTAGCCTGTTCTCTGGGCAGCCGAACGAATCCCGCACATGCGCAGAAGCTTTGTTTGTTTAGCTATCGGGAAGAGGCATCCAGAGAATTCGGCAACGCAGCCCGTCCGTACACTTATAGGTTTAAGTCGGACTTGACTCTTCTGACCCTCCTTAATCCTTTAGTGCTCTAACTAAGTCGCTCTGGATAAGAGCGTCTGCTAAATGACCAATTATTATTATTATTATTATTTATTACTATGTTGTGTGTGCTGCAGCAATTCCTCAGGTAAAGCTTCTTATGGGTTTGTTTTTGAAAGTATTATGAATATTATTGAATGTAATGCATGAAAAAAGGCTCTTTATGAATAAAGTTTTTCTGATTTGTATTGTCTCCTTCCTGCCATGTAGGAGAGGGAGAACACAGTGAGGAACCAAAGGGCCTGTCGGCCCAGCCCTCACCGTGGAGGAGAAGTCCAGGTGAGTTTAGCACTCCAACATTATATCACCCTTACAAATCCCTGCTAGGCCTCTAGACACGTTTACAGACACTAGTACCGGCCAATTAAACTTTGATTAGACTATTTTCTGTCTTCCAGGGAGGAAGAGTTTGACGAGTACTTTGAGGACATGTTTCTTTGACTGCCCTGCCCTTGGATTTCTGCCAGCAAGAGTCAACCGCAAGAGTCATGCAAAAGTCAACAGCAAGAGTCAACATTGATTTGATTGATTTTGTATTGGATGTTGTCTTCGTTTAATATCTGAGTTTGTCTGAAGCTAAATAAAATGCTGGTTCTTTTTTTAAACCTGAGCTTCTTATTCAGCCTCCTGACATTTCATTTGAACTGAAATAAAGACTACAATATGCATGAAGCGCCATGTAAGAACCCAGTATCGGAGTGTATTTAGAAAAAGCACAAACCACTACGAACTCCCAAGAAAGAACAATCTCAAAAGAAAACTAGAGGAAGGGAAACATTCAACCACAGGAGGTTGAGTGCACCTTGATTGGGGAGGATGGGCTCGTGGTAATGACTGGAGCGGTATAAGTGGAATGGTATCAAAAACACATGGTGTTTGATACCATTCCATTCGTGCCGTTCAAGCCATTATTAGAGCCGTCCTGCCCTCAGCAGCCTCCACTGCATTCAACCATGGTAGTAGAGACAGAGACAAAATACAAGCCCAGGCATTGGAAAGTGCATGTATTAACACATCAATATTGTTCCTGTAGGGTTATAGTTAACCAATGTTCTGTCTATAGGGTTATAGATGCCCAGACCATATGAACCAATGTCACTGAGTTCCTCAGATGCTGTAGCACTAGGATTAGGAAGCAGTGCCTTATGCCAACGTCGCTTGGTGTGTTTTCATTAGTGTGTCACTTGCCCAGGGATTAGACACATTGGCTTTAATCACCAGTAATTACTCTTCTGTCTGAAGGAGTCCTTAAGTACACTGAGTTAACACATGATAACCGTCCATGATACCCGTCCATGATAACTGACATTGATACCATCCATGAGAACCGACCATGATACCCATCCATGATAACCGACCAATGATATCTGTCCATGATACCCGTCCATGATAACCGATCATGATACCCGTCCATGATAATATATACCCTACGACCCCATTAAAGAGTGTGTATTTTTTATTTATTTATTATTTAACTAGGCAAGTCGGTTAAGAACAAATTCTTATTTACAATGACGGCCTAAATCGGCCTACACAGCCTGGAATCGAACCAGGGGGTCTGTAGTGACGCCTCAAGCACTGAGTGCCTCAGCTTCCGAGTGGCGCAGTGGTCTATCTCCTTTTACACAGTACTTTAGGACTGTAGTTCCTACAGGTCACAGACACAGACATAAGGTTGCATTGATTTCATCATCTTTTGATTTCTGAATGGTCTTTGATTGAAAAAACGTCATACAGCAAATGCAGTATACTTAAAACATGTGCTCTATAGCAGGTTGATGGGATGACACAGGATGTAACACCTCACGCAAACATCACTCAAGGTGCTCACTCAAGGTGTATTGGTCTCGGCAGCACGCCGGTCGGCTGGTCTTCTTTTTCCAGGGCTAATCCAGCTTTATAGGGTAATCCCCATGCAAGTTACAGGCGTCATGACGAGGGCTGTCTAGCCTAAGGTTCTTCAAATTCATTCTGTGTCTCTACAGCGTGTCAATGTGCTAGTCCATTTCAAGGCAGAGGAGGTTGGTGGGAGGAGATGTAGGAGGACGGGTAATTGCTGGAATGGAATCAATGGAACGGAGTCAAACACACAGTTTCCATGTGTTTGATGTGTTTGGTACCATTCCATTTATTCCATTCCAGCCATTACAATGAGCCTGTCCTCCTATAGCTCCTCCCACCAGCCTCCTCTGTTTCAAGGGTAGTGGGTAAAAATGTTCAAGTGTAAAAATGAATTCAGTGGGCAAGTGTAAAGAATGTGACAAGAATCCCACAGACTTTGATGAATGCCTTTATTTTGTTAACATGTTACATCTTATGACACGTGCATGCAGTAGAATTCGTTTCATCAGACATCAAATGTCAAATTCTAACCTCTCTCAATGATAACTCGATTTAATTAGTAGATTTACATTTTTGTGTCCCTTAAATGTACGCGCAGAATAGATGAACTCACTTTCTCATACGGCTCTCATACTGTAAAGCCCTGATCCGAGTGGTCTGCCCTGCCTAGCAACTCTAGGAACAGAGATTCAGAGAAGCCATTTAAGATGCAGGTTGGCTGTCAAAGCCACCCTTATTGGATTACTGCTCTTGATTGATTTCCCAGTGATTTAGTGAGAGAGCACGTTGCATAAGCAAACAAGTCAAACTTTGCCTGCCTTGTGTTTCCTGCTTAGGGCCACTTTGAGATGCCTCCACAGATGTCTCGGTCACTGTTACAGTAGGTCGAAAGGAGATGTCTTGGCAGGATTTGTAAGGAGTTTTTTTTATGGGAACCCCATTGCAATTCAATTGGGTTCATCAATTAACTTTCTGACTGTTGCATAAGTACATTTACACCGGTCCCCAAACGGCCAAACAAAGAGAAGAGGAACTTTGGCCTGCCTGAGACCACATTGGAGGCTTGTCTCCATCAAACAAACATGATGCCCCTCACAAACAGTAGATATGATAAGACTTTGGTAGCCTGCTTTATCTACAGTAAGTAGGGTATTTAAAGTTTAAAGCCGTGCAGATCTCTAAAGCTGGCTGGCAAGCAAACTCAATCCCATCAAATCGTCTTATGGTCAGATACTTGAAGACACTTACGACCCTGACAGAACATATCTGAGGCTTGCCTCCTAGTAACAAGCAAAAGTTTTACATTTAAATTGTAGGTTTAATTTGTACATCTTTTACATACATTTACTACGTGATGAACTACATTTCTTTGGAGCATGCACATACATAATTGCATAATCTACATTTTTGAAAGATGACTGAATTTCAATTTATGATACACATATGTATAAATATCAAGTAATATGTATATTACATTTTCAAGTTATTGGGAAAATGTTGTGCAGTTTAAAATTGTACAGTCGTGGTCAAATATTTTGAGAATGACACAAGTATTGGTCTTCACAAAGTTTGCTGGTTCTGTGTTTTTAGATATTTTTGTCAGATGCTACTATGGTATACTGAAGTATAATTACAAGCATTCCATAAGTGTCAAAGGCTTTTATTGACAATTACATTACATTTATGCAAAGAGTCAATATTTGCAGTGTTGACCCTTCTTTTTCAAGACCTCTGCAATCCGCCCTGGCATGCTGTAAATTAACTTCTGGGCCACATCCTGACTGATGGCAGCCCATTCTTGCATAATCAATGCTTGGAGTTTGTCAGAATTTGTGGGTTTTTGTTTGTCCACCCGCCTGTTGAGGATTGACCACAAGTTCTCAATGGGATTAAGGTCTGGGGAGTTTCCTGGCCATGGACCCAAAATGGCGATATTTTGTTCCCCGAGCCACTTAGTTATCACTTTTGCCTTATGGCAAGGTACTCCATCATGCTGGAAAAGGCATTGTTCATCACCAAACTGTTCTTGGATGGTTGGGAGGTTGCTCTCGGAGGATGTGTTGGTACCATTCTTTATTCATGGATGTGTTCTTAGGCAAAATTGTGAGTGAGCCCACTCCCTTGGCTGAGAAGCAACCCCACACATGAATGGTCTCAGGATGCTTTACTGTTGGCATGACACAGGACTGATGGTAGCGCTCACCTTGTCTTCTCCGGACAAGCTTTTTTCCGGATGCCCCCAAACAATCGGAAAGGGGATTCATCAGAGAAAATGACTTTAACCCAGTCCTCAGCAGTCCAATCCCTGTACCTTTTGCAGAATATCAGTCTGTCCCTGATGTTTTTCCTGGAGAGAATTGGCTTCCTCGCTGCCCTTCTTGACACCAGTCCATCCTCCAAAAGTCTTCGCCTCACTGTGTGTGCAGATGCACTCACACCTGCCTGCTGCCATTCCTGAGCAAGCTCTGCACTGGTGGTGCCCCGGTCCCGCAGCTCAATCAACTTTAGGAGACGGTCCTGGCGCTTGCTGGACTTTCTTGGGCGCCCTGAAGCCTTCTTCACAACAATTGAACCTCTCTCCTTGAAGTTCTTGATGATCCAATAAATGGTTGATTTAGGTGCATATCCTTGCCTGTGAAGCACTTTTTGTGCAAAGCAATGATGACGGCACGTGTTTCCTTGCAGGTAACCATGGTTAACAGAGGAAGAACAATGATTTCAGGCACCACCCTCCTTTTAAAGTTTCCAGTCTGTTATTCTAACTCAATCAGCATAACAGTGTGATCTCCAGCCTTGTCCTCGTCAACACTCTCACCTGTGTTAACGAGAGAATCACTGACATGATGTCAACTGGTCCTATTGTGGCAGGGCTGAAATGCAGTGGAAATGTTTTTGGGGGATTAAGTTCATTTTCATGGCAAAGAGGGACTTTGCAATTAATTGCAATTCATCTGATCACTCTTCATAACATTCTGGAGTAAATGCAAATTGCCATCATAAAAACTGAGGTAGCAGACTTTGTGAAAATTAATATTTGTGTCATTCTCAAAACTTTTGAACACGACTGTACACAGTTTGCAATGGATACCTGATGCTCAAACGCGACTTCGAACCATATCATCAGTTCACACGATCTAAAGAGTCTTAAAATACATGAATTAGAAAATCTGACAATCAAAAAATCAATATTTTGCATATTAACACAAATATACCCTCACAAGGCTCATAAGTGTGTACACATTTTCAGCATTGCTACTATGTTAACCTTAGGTAAAGTCAATTGTCACTTGCTAAAATACAGTAGCACGTTTGCCTTTTCAGCTTGAGTTATGGGAAGAAGTTTGTGCTCTTACAGCACAGCATTCTAAATTAACAGTGTCTGTCGCTCTCTTTCTACAGTTTGGGTTATCATTTGTACTCATATTTGTTCGTAAAAATCCAGAGATGAGTATTCAAATATCAAACAGTATTCCTGTTCTCATTAAACAGCTCAGTTATAAAAGTGTGTCCACTGAACTCTCACCCTCATATCTTTATGGACCATCAGTGTGGATAAAAATGTACAGCTAATTATTTCCCAATGCAGAATACGTCTCAATAAATAGTATTTCAATACAGTATATGCCATTTAGCAGATGTAATGTTCGTTTCATTACTTGGATTATGTTAGTTGTCGATTAAGTAGTACCTATAGTTATCTGTGAAAGATATGCTCTACTTTAAGTGTGCTGTCCAGATATGGTAATGCACCAGCTGCTGGTACATCTGTGTTGAGTGTGTTGAGCCATCAGGATTGGCTTATCAAGTCCTGAGAATGAGGGGAAGCGATCGAGTCAGTCCACACAGGGACACAACTTCACACTGTTTCCCCCACTGACTGCCTGTTGCACACAGGGATCCTCAGCCACACGGCCAGGACTGGGGTACACTCCAGGGGGTTAGGCGATGGTGCAGGTCTTGGACTTTCCCCCTTCTGGGGCTTCTTCTGCTGTTTAAACAGAAAGCAAGACAGCAAGACAGCAAGACAGCAGGACAGCAAGGCAGCAGGACAGCAAGACAGCAAGACAGCAGGACAGCAAGACAGCAGGACAGCAAGGCAGCAAGACAGCAAGGCAGCAAGACAGCAGGACAGCAAGGCAGCAAGGCAGCAGGACAGCAGGACAACAAGACAGCAGGACAGCAGGACAGCAAGCAGCAAAGCAGCAAGACAGCAAAACAGCAGGACAGCAGGACAGCAAGCAGCAAAGCAGCAAGACAGCAGGACAGCAAGACAGAAAGACAGCAGGACAGCAAGCAGCAAGACAGCAAGACAGCAAGGCAGCAACGACATGTATAGCAAAACAAATCAAATCAAAAGTTTGATTGATTTGATTTCATAGCAAGACAGGAAGCAGCAAGATAAACAGTAAGAAGACTGTCTTAGTTTGTCTATAACTTAACTTAGGTAACCTTAACACCAAGGTTAGGTAGAGAACAGCGCCGGAAGAAGATGGCTGCCGTTTTACAGCCCTCTAACCAATTGTACTATTATGTGTGTTTTTCCGCGTTATTTGTAATTTATTTTGTACATAATGTTTCTGCCATCGTCTCTTATAACCAAAGAGAGCTTCTGGATATCAGGACAGCGATTACTCACCTCGCGTTGGACGAAGACTTTTTCTTCAACGAGGCGTTCGCGAAGGATATTCTACAGACACCCAACAAGGCCCAGATCCCCGTCATTCGCGTGAGGAAGAGACGGAGATATCGTGGACGCAGATCCGGGTGCCTTGTAAGGATCCGACGGCGAACGAGTAAACTGCCTCTCCCATCAATCCTATTAGCCAACGTTCAAGCTTTTGAGAATAAAATGGACGTTTTAAGATTACGGTTATCCTACCAACGGGACATTAAAAACTGTAATATCTTATGTTTCACGGAGTCGTGGCTGAACGACAACAATGACAACATTCAGCTAGCAGGCTATACGCTACATCGGCAGGACAGAACGGCAGACTCCGGTAAGACGAGGGGTGGCGGTCTCTGTATATTTGTAAACAACAGCTGGTGCACAAAATCAAATACTAAGGAAGTCTCGAGGTTTTGCTCGCCTGAGGTAGAGTATCTTATGATAAGCTGTAGACCACACAATTTACCAAGAGAGTTTTCATCTATATTTTTCATAGCTGTCTATTTACCACCACAAACCAATGCTGGCATTAAGATTGCACTGAATGCGTTGTACAAGGCCATTAATCAACAGGAAAACGCTCATCCAGATGCAGCGCTCCTAGTAGCCGGGGACTTTAATGCAGGGAAACTTAAATCCGTTCTACCTCATTTCTACCAGCATGTTAAATGTGCAACCAGAGGGGAAAAAAACTCTAGACCACCTTTACTCCACACACAGAGACGCATACAAAGCTCTCCCTCGCCCTCCATTTGGCAAATCTGACCATAACTCTATCCTCCTGATTCCTGCTTATAAGCAAAAACTGAAGCAGGAAGCACCAGTGATTCGGCTAATAAAAAAGTGGTCAGATGACGCAGATGCTAAGCTACAGGACTGTTTTGCTAGCACAGACTGGAACATGTTCCGGGATTCTTCAGACAGCATTGAGGAGTACACCACATCAGTCACTGGCTTCATCAATAAGTGCATCGATGATGTCGTCCCCACAGTGACCGTACGTACATACCCCAACCAGAAGCCATGGATTACAGGAAACATCCGCACTGAGCTAAAGGGTAGAGCTGCCGCTTTCAAGGAACGGGACTCTAACCCGGACGCTTATAAGAAATCCCGCTATGACCTCCGACGAACCATCACACAGGCAAAGAGTCAATACAGGTCTAAGATTGAATCATACTAAACTGGCTCTGACGCTCGTCGGATGTGGCAGGGCTTGAAAACTATTACAGACTACAAAGGGAAGCACAGCCGCGAGCTGCCCAGTGACACAAGCCTACCAGACGAGCTAAACCACTTCTATGCTCGCTTCGAGGCAAGCAACACTGAAGCATGCATGAGAGCACCAGCTGTTCCGGACGACTATGTGATCACGCTCTCCGTAGCCGATGTGAGTAAGACTTTTAAGCAGGTCAACATTCACAAGGCCGCAGGGCCAGACGGATTACCAGGACGTGTACTCCGAGCATGTGCTGACCAACTGGCAAGTGTCTTCACTGACATTTTCAACATGTCCCTGACTGAGTCTGTAATACCAACATGTTTCAAGCAGACCACCATAGTCCCCGTGCCCAAGAACTCTAAGACAACCTGCCTAAATGACTACCGACCCGTAGCACTGACGTCTGTAGCCATGAAGTGCTTTGAAAGACTGGTCATGGCTCACATCAACAGCATAATCCCAGAAACCCTAGACCCACTCCAATTTGCATACCGCCCCAACAGATCCACAGATGATGCAATCTCTATCGCACTCCACACTGCCCTTTCCCACCTGGACAAGAGGAACACCTACGTGAGAATGCTATTCATTGACTACAGCTCAGCATTCAACACCATAGTGCCCTCTAAGCTCATCACTAAGCTAAGGATCCTGGGACTAAACACCTCCCTCTGCAACTGGATCCTGGACTTCCTGACGGGCCGCCCCCAGGTGGTAAGGGTAGGTAACAACACATCTGCCACACTGATCCTCAACACGGGGGCCCCTCAGGGGTGCGTGCTCAGTCCCCTCCTGTACTCTCTGTTCACCCATGACTGCATGGCCAGGCACGACTCCAACACCATCATTAAGTTTGCCGACGACACAACAGTGGTAGGCCTGATCACCGACAACGATGAGACAGCCTATAGGGAGGAGGTCAGAGATCTGGCCGTGTGGTGCCAGGACAACAACCTCTCCCTCAACGTGACCAAGACAAAGGAGATGATTGTGGACTACAGGAAAAAAAAAGAGGACTGAGCATGCCCCCATTCTCATCGACGGGCTGTAGTGGAACAGGTTGAGAGCTTCAAGTTCCTTGGTGTCCACATCACCAACGAACTATCATGGTCTAAACACACCAAGACAGTCGTGAAGAGGGCACGACAAAGCCTATTCCCCCTCAGATCCTCAAAAAATTCTACAGCTGCACCATCGAGAGCATCCTGACTGGTTGCATCACCGCCTGGTATGGCAACTGCTTGGCCTCTGACCGCAAGGCACTACAGAGGGTAGTGTGTACGGCCCAGTACATCACTGGGGCAAAGCTCCCTGCCATCCAGGACCTCTATACCAGGCGGTGTCAGAGGAAGGCCCTCAAAATTGTCAAAGACTCCAGCCACCCTAGTTATAGACTGTTCTCTCTGCTACCGCACGGCAAGCGGTACCGGAGTGCCAAGTCTAGGTCCAAAAGACTTCTCAACAGCTTCTACCCCCAAGCCATAAGACTCCTGAACAGCTAATCATGGCTACCCGGACTATTTGCACTGCCCCCCCACCCCATCCTTTTTACGCTGCTGCTACTCTGTTAAGTATTTATGCATAGTCACTTTAACTCTACCCACATGTACATATTACCTCAACTACCTCAACTAGCCGGTGCCCCCGCACATTGACTCTGCAACGGTACCCCCCTGTATATATAGCCTCCCTACTGTCACTTTATTTTACTGTATATATAGCCTCCCTACTGTCACTTTATTTTACTTCTGCTCTTTTTTTCTCAACACTTTTTTGTTGTTGTTTTATTCTTACTTTTTTGTTTAAAATAAATGCACTGTTGGTTAAGGGCTGTAAGTAAGCATTTCACTGTAATGTCTGCACCTGTTGTATTCGGCGCATGTGACCAATACAATTTGATTTGATTTGATTTGAGGTAACTTTGTGGCCTGTTGACCACTGGAGACTTGGCTAGTGTATGCATTGACAAGCCTCAGGCACTGTGTCTAAAAGAATGGTAGGCTACTTACCGGTATGGATATTTCACGAGAGATTTTACAATAGCATTTCTTGCAGGGTTGGGGACAATTCTGAATTATGTTGCGAATGGCCCTTTAATTGGCCACACCCAACAGGAAGCAGAATTTGAATTGAATTTGAATGAAAGCGGCAATCAGCAGTTGAAACGATAATAAAGCGTATTCCCCGCCCCTGTTTCGGTAAAAATCTGAGGGGATGGGCTGGAGAAATGTTACCACTCATAGATTTCGCTATTGATGAAAGTCATAACCATCCATGATATCAAACTTATACTTTTAACTATGGTTTGAGGCTATATATTTTTGTTTACGTTTACTTTGTTTACAAACATTGGAGTAAGACAAGTTTATATTTTGGGTTCTGATGGGGTACAACAGTTGAACTAAGCTCATGAGGCATTTATAAGTTATATTCTGCAAGAATCAATGGGTAGGTACATTATTAATTTAGAAGTCAGAAAATTGATGTAGCAACTGCAGATTTACCCTTTAAAGGAAGTATAATTTAATTTAATTCAATGAAATTAAAATAGTTCATTTCTTCTGCACGTCACTACACTGAGTATACAAAACAAATATTAAGGACACATTCCTAATATCGCGTTCCACAGGGATGCTGGCCCATATTGACTCCAATGCTTCCCACAGTTGTGTCAAGTAGGCTGGATGTCCTTTGGGTGGTGGACCATTCTTGATACACACAGGAAACTGTTGAACGTGAAAAACCCAGCAGCGTTACAGTTCTTGGCACCTACTACCATACCCCGTTCAAAGACACTTAAATATTTTGTCTTGCCCATTCACCCTCTGAATGGCACACATACACAATCCATGTCTCAATTGTCTCAAGGCTTAAAAATCCTTCTTTAATCTGTCTCCTCCCCTTCATCTACACTGATTGAAGTGTATTTAACACGTGACATCAATAAGGGATCATATCTTTCACCTGGATAAACCTGGTCAGTCTATGTCATGGAAAAAGCAGGTGTTCCTAATGTTTTGTACACTCAGTGTATATCACTTTATTAATCGCCGTTTGGGGGATTATTAAAGTCCTATCTTATCTTATACAAATGTTTATTTTGACATATGGTGACCAATACTATGTAAACATTAGATTTTTTTAACTTCTTCAATTCAATAAAACATTTAATTTCAATTCATGGCTTGAATTGAATTAAAATTCAAAAACTCCAAATTGACTCCAACCCTTGGTTGAGACTTGAATGTATTTAAAATGTTACCTGGAGGTGCCTCAAGCTTCTTTTTCTCTTCCTCAATGGCCGCCATCTTGGCGGCGTGGATGTCGGCCAGCTCTTTCCAGTTCTTTAGGTTGTTGTTCAGCCCATCAAACATGGGGGTGATCTCTACGTGGAACCTCGAGAATTCCTGCACACAAGTAGGCCCCATTATTGCAGGCATTCACATGCCCGGGACTGTCACTCAGCCTGACATTTTCCTTTATGGTGCAAACATTCCTGCTGGGGAGTGTATCTGGTGCACACTTAGAGATGGATAGACCTACTAGTCACTCAGGTGGTTTAAACTGGATGAACCCCTCACTGAAGTTGACATTGATGGTTCACAGAGAAACTGATCTCATCTATTTTTATAAGGATGATTCCGTTTCCAAAAAGAACTGATAAAATGACAAATATCACAAGCTGACTTCTTTCTAATCGATCACAATGAATTAAGACACAACAAAATAGGGCTTGGTTGAGCTTCAACCAGCCAGGCAGTTAGTTACCTTGTATACAAACGCACACACAAACTGAATGAAACCGCACTGCATCTTGGGTAACTCCGCTGCACAGTTTCTGTCCATCATGGGCTGAGGAGCAATGAATGAGATGGGGTAAGATCAAATCAAAAACGAACTAACATAAGTTAGTGATTACTCTATCAACATCTATTGTAAAGAAACTGCGTTTTTTTCTTTCTTCACAAACTCACAATGGGTTGCTGATCGAGAACGGTCCTTTCCAAGTCACCTTGCTCCCAGAACTCAGCTGCGACCATAAGAGCCACCTATGAAGTAGAACATTTGCAGCGAAGAATGTATCAGTACTAATCTAAACCTCAGAGCTTCCTGTTGTCTATATTGTCTGGAGAAAAGGGTCAAATGGGTTTTGTTGCGTTTCATGACGTAGTGAACAGATATAGTACCCACCTTGCTCTGGACCTCCCATGGTTTGGTGATGGCAGACAAGTCACAACCTGTCATCATCATGGCCCTGACACACAAGATGGGACAGTTAGAGGAATTATTCCAGAATCATCCAAGAATCTTCATTAATGTTATACAGGCAACCATAAACTGTGACAATGTGCACTATAAGAAAAGTGGCCAACTGCCTCAAGTTTGCAATCAAGTAGCAAACCCCCAAGATGGTGGACAGAAGAACATTCGTACTCACATGATAATTTCCTTCCTGATTGGGTTGTTGGAAATATGATCAATTTTCTCCTTCTCGGTTTCCATTGGCTCAGTGGCGTTCACAATGTTCTGGAACATTGTTCTTTTTCTGGGGGCCAGACCAACAGTCAAATTAGCGGTTTGCACATGAAAAGTCATTCTGATTCAGCAGCTATATCGGAGATCATAACAATTGTAAAAACCCACTTGAAGTACAAGGCCAGATCAGTGGCAATGATGCAGACGTCAAACAAGTGCTGCACAGTCTCAAACTGGCGCTTCTGGAGATTCACAAAGATGTTCAGGCTCTGAAGGAGGAGTAGAGAAAAAGACTTCAACTCCCACAATTACCTTGTGTACAAAACACTGGCCAAAAGTAATGCACTATTTGGTTATAGCGTGCCATTTTGGCCACAGCCACAGTAACAGGAGTCAGGGTCTCTAACCTCCTCGGCCATGAGCGTCTTGCTGTACTCCAGATGGTGCCTCTCCATGATGGAGGAGCCGTGCAGTTTGGCTAAAGGCGATCCACTCCTGCAGGTCAGAGAGGGGTAACACACAATCGTTAGACCCCAAACGGCACATTCCATGCCAATAACAGACAACTAAACTGTGATGATTTGGGGAGTGCTTTGAGTGCAGGTTTGCGTTTTTTCGTCATGAATCTTGTTCCGACGGCAGCTCTGCAGAGTGGTCACTAGCTGGCACAGCCACAAAGTCATCAAATCAGATTTTAAACCTAACCCTAACCTTAACCTTAACCACACGGCTAACCCTAATGCCTAACCCTAATGTCTAACCCTAATGCCTAACCCTTTTACAATATAACCAATTTTTGACTTTGCAGCTGGTCTATCTAAGGGGAAATCGCTCAGTTCTGCCTCAAAGACAAGACTCATGACAATAAACGTAAAACCTGCGCTTTGAGTGCTCATGGGTAAACGGAGGGGGTCTTACTTTGTCTGGTATAAGTTGTTGGTCCCCCTGTGGTCAATATCATGGCAGAATGCAGCAGCCACCATGGCAAAGGCATCCAGGTCAGAGTAATATTTCCTCAGCCTGCCAGTCTGTGGAGCAAAGGGGCTGATCCATTATCTTTTCTTTTCTTTTGACATGTATTGTTTTTCTACATACATAACACAAAAACAGAACAAAAAACGATCCATTATCAAACAAAATGGGAGGGGCGGGGTGATCGATCCATTATCAAACAAAATGGGAGGGTTGGGGTGATCGATCCATTATCAAACTAAATGGGAGGGTTGGGGTGATCGATCCATTATCAAACAAAATGGGAGGGTTGGGGTGATCGATCCATTATCAAACTAAATGGGAGGGTTGGGGTGATCGATCCATTATCAAACAAAATGGGAGGGGCGGGGTGATCGATCCATTATCAAACAAAATGGGAGGGTTGGGGTGATCGATCCATTATCAAACAAAATGGGAGGGGTGGAGTGATCGATCCATTATCAAACAAAATGGGAGGGGTGGAGTGGAGTGATCGATCCATTATCAAACAAAATGGGAGGGGCGGGGTGATCGATCCATTATCAAACAAAATGGGAGGGGTGGAGTGGAGTGATCGATCCATTATCAAACAAATTGGGAGGGGCGGGGTGATCGATCCATTATCAAACAGTTGGCCCACCTCCCTGACCTACATTAGTGGGCAGCCATTGGTTGGCAGCATGAATGTCTCTAAACAAACAGTAACTTTTAACTACTCTTCTTTTGGTGAGGTTATGCACCGTCATTCTGTAAATCGATGTGGGTATCAGGTGATAGTATTGGTACTGTAGGAGTAAAGGGACTCACCTGTAGAAGACAGAACATGGTCTGGCCCACGTTGAAGCCGTGTCTCCAGTTGTGGTAGGTGATGTCACGGTAACCTTTCCGGACAGTGTACATCCATCGCGTCAGGGTCTGGTTGTACATAGGAAGAGGAAACACTATGACATGAGAGAGGCGTTACCAATTATCTGTTTGTCACTTTTACCCCTACCTACTTGTACATATTACCTCAACTACCTCGTACCCCCGCACATTGACTCGGTACCGGTACCCCTTGTATGTAGCCTCGTTATTGTTATTTTATTGTGTTACTATTTTCTATTTTCATTTGCTAATTGTCGTACTTTTTAACTCTGCATTGTTGGGAAAGGGCTTGTAAGTAAGCATATCACGGTAACCTGTTGTATTCAGCGCATGGGACAAATAACATTTGATTTGATTTGTATGAGCAAACCAGTAAGACATGGCCTAGTTTTTGGAAAACATTAGATTTGACAAAATGAATGTATTGAGTCATGTACAGTACATACATTGCAATGCATTCTGGGGACGTGTACTGTATAATGCTGAGGTTACAACAAAATAAATACATTCAAATAAACATGATTGTTTTACTAGCCAGGGGCTTCAGGACTGACCTCTGCTGGCACTTTGAACTTCTCCACCACGTTCAGCTCAAAGAAGCAGCGAATTCCACACATGATGAGGCCATGCTCAGTCACAGGAAAGTCACTGAAGGAGAACAGCAGCAGGTCCACGTCTATGGCCACAGGACAGTTTGATCTCTACACAAGGGCAAATGAATAACCAAATATTTATTAATTGATCAATTGATTTCAGAATGACTGTACTGCCGAGTCCACTTTCACAGGCAATTGAAAGTATTACAGTTTTTCTCAATTGCTAAAACACTAAACCCTTTTGTCTGAACCAAATGCTCAGTTGCCTGAACCCACTGATTGAATCAATCACTCTTTTGGCAAAACCATAAGCACTTTTCACCTGTTTAGACATAACTTGCCAACACATTTTCATTGTGATGCACCCGTGCTGCATAATGGTGAGCACAGGTGACAAAAGTCAAACACAATTAGAGCACAGGTGTCACCACTTGAACACAACAACTCAAAATTGATCACACTTGTGGCTAATGATGTGAGGGAACATATACAGTAAGCCAGTTCAGAGAGCACTGGTTTGTGAGGCCCTACAATGGATAGAAATCTGAGAGGAAGAGTTTGTGTGAGAGGAGGTCGAGGTGGTCAGCGAAGACAAAGAACAGTAATATCTGATGAAATCAGAGCTACTGTGATTGACCATGTTCTTGTCCATGGTATGAGCATGAGGGAGGCTGGACAAAGGGTACAACCAAACATCAGTAGATTCACTGTGTCCACCATAATCCGAAGATTTAGAGAAGAGAACAGGTAATTACCTTTTTTTGACATTATAGTACAGTATGTAAATGTTGACAGCAATTACTGTATGACATACTATATACTGTACCACAGTATACTGTAAGTAAATATATGTTTCAGTACATCACTGTACCAATGTACTGTAGTATTGTAATGGAGGGTTGGTCTAACTGTTTGTAGGCCTAGTATTCCATGTATATTTTTTGTAACTCCATGTTCTCTTTTTGTAGAATTGAAAGACTGCCACATGGGGGTGGGAGGACAGGTATGTTCTCCCCACACCAAGAGACCCTAATTGTTGATATGGTCCGTGAGAACAATGCCATTAAACTGAGCGAAATTCAGCAGAAGATCATTGAGGACCATTTACATTTTGAGGGTATCAACAGTGTCAGCCTCTCTACTGTTGATCGTGTCCTCAAGCGCAACAGACTGCGCATGAAACAGCTATACAGAGTGCCCTTTGATCGCAACTCAGACAGTCAAAGAGCAAAGATTCCAGTATGTACAGGTTGGCATATATCCAGACACATTCAATGTTGATTACTCTAAGTAGTGATTTACTGTAGTGGCCTAAATCACTTTTTCCGTATCACTTACAAAACTATATCTATTTCTACAGAGGGTTTTCAACTGGATGCAATGGAAAGACCCCATCAATACATCTACATGGATGAAGCTGGGTTTAATCTCACCAAAAGGAGAAGGAGAGGCCGTAATGTGATTGGCCATCGGGCCATTGTTGGTGTTCCTGGGCAGCGTGGTGGCAATGTCACATTATGTGCTGCCATCAGCAATCATGGGGTTGTCCACCATCATGCCAACCTGGGGCCCTACAACACTCACCAGCTCCTCATTTTCCTCAATCACATGCGAGATGCTTTGTTAGGGCAGCAGGATGAGCATCCCATCTATGTTGTTGTTTGGGACAATGTAAGTTTTCACAGAGCCCTCCAGGTTAGAGAGTGGTACAATATGAACCAAGGTTTTATCAATCTTTGCCTTCCACCGTACTCCCCTTTCCTAAACCCCATTGAGGATTCTTCTCCTCATGGCGGTGGAAGGTATATGAACGCCAACTTTACACCAGGGTAAATCTCCTGCAAGCCATGGGACTTGCCTGTGGTGACATAGGTGTGGAGGCATGCCAAGCCTGGATACGGCATGCCAGGGGTTTTTTCCCCCGTTGCCTGGCCAGACAAAATGTGGCCTGTGATGTGGATGAAGTCCTGTGGCCTGACCCAGTACGGAGACATGATGCTGTGGCTGAGTAATGCACTTATTTGTATATTTTTGTACTTTATTTTTACATGGGCTTACTGTACACAAGTGGCAAACGCATAAGATTTCTGTTTGTTTTTACAAGTGCTACATGTAAATGCACAAGATTTCTGTTTTGTCTTTTTGTACAAGTGCTAAATGCACAGGTTTTTTTTGTTTAGCAACATGCATTTAGCCTACAGTGAACAATAAACATTTATTTCTCCAGCTTCATGTCCTGAGCATTGTGTTTTCTATTTTTCTACGTAGTGTTTAGTGACTGTTCAGTAGTGTTTTTTATTTTGATTGACTCGGGGCACGATTTGACAACATAGTTCAGTTTTGAGCACAGATTGAACTGTTTTGAGGTGAAAGTTTGGTTTTGCAAGAAGAGTCTGAGGTTTTGTGAATGTTCTGTGTTTGGTATCATGCCCTTGTCCAAGTTGATCACTCACACCACTCTGCCACATTATCATTGTGTCTCTACCCACTTTCACTGACAGTCTGAAACATGATCCTACCAAGAGTTTGTACATCTCTTTCTGGTCACAGTCCTCTGGTTCGGCATCAAACTTCTCCTTTGTGTTCTAAGAAAAGAGAAAAGAGTATCAAAGGTATGTCCCGTGAGGCTAGTTTCCTCTGTGATTCTCCACTGTCTATAAGGTCTAAGATCTAACATATCTCAGGTCTCACCAGGATACTCTGCATTTCGGTGTTGGTGCATCTGGTCTGGCACATGAGCATCTCCTGGGCGATGTCCTTTCTCCACTCCATTCTGTTCAGTTTGTCGTACGTGTCGCAGTTCAGCACCGACCATCCCAGGAACTGGGTGAGGGCCTGGAACAATGCAGACAGGTCTTTACCACCTCATACGTTCACAACCCATGACAGGAATGATGAGTGAAGTGGTTGATATGACTGATAGAGAGAAAAGAAAAGAGAGAGAGAGAGAGGAAAAGAGAGAAAAAGAAAGAGAGAGAGAGCGCGTGTGAGAGAGCGAGA